>NC_077228.1:363235482-363578815 GCF_027887165.1 Monodelphis domestica
TCTCCCCTGAATCTCAGGCAAGATAATTGAAAGGATCAGTGGTAGAAAGAAACAACATCCTAAAGCTGGAAGCTGTTTGAAATAGATAATGCACTATTCTTTTATAGAATATTCCATGCCTGTAATCAGCTTCCTGTTTGAAAGAGTCTCTTCCTTCTCCCCATTCCCCCTGAGGTAAAACACTTTTTCCCCAGAGGGAGTTAGGAGGCTAATTGTTGTCGAAGGGAAAAGACACTCTGGTTTTTTGTTTTTTTGTTTTGTTTTGTTTTGTTTTTTGCCACCATCTGCCCTGAGGAGTGACTCCAAGGACTCCTAGATTCTTGGTGGCACCAAGCAGGCCAAGAGGGGTAGCAACAACAGTCAGGGTCAGGGGCTAGAGGAAGCAGTATCAGCGACACCAGAGTTAGCAGGGAGGAATGAGGAATGAAGGAAGAAAGAGGACTCAAGCAGTTGGGGGAGAGAAGTGGTTCATCTCTTTTTTGCCAAGAGTCCCCCAGATAAAAATAGCCCAGCCAGTAGGGAGAGCAAGCCACTGGGCAAAAAGTAGGAAAAGAGGGGGCAGCTGGGTAGCTAAGTGGATTGAGAGCCAGGACTAAAGACGGGAGGTCCTAGGTTCAAATCTGGCCTCAGACACTTCCCAGCTGTGTGACCCTTGGCAAATCACTTGACCCCCCATTGCCTAGCCCTTACCACTCTTCTGCCTTGGAACCAATACACAGTATTGATTCCAAGACAGAAGATAAGGGTTTAAAAAAAAGTAGGAAATAAAAAATGCAGCAGTTCCAAAGAGAGTTGGAGGTTGCGAGGGTGGGTGGGGTGGGCAAAAAGCCTTGTAAGGAGAAATGTGGCTTAAAAAATTATCTAGGCTATCTTAAAAAAAATGAGATAGCTTCTTGTCCTTTTTTGTCACCAACTGTAAAATTTAGAATTTAATCTCAAATAATAAAAATATTATATTTTACAGAGGCTTATTAATGATCATTAGAAATCAAGGAATAAAGAAGATACAAAATAAAGACCATGTGCCCATGGCTGATCAGCCAGTTTAAACACCCACCTTACCACTCCTAGAACCTTCCATATTCCCTCCTAATATCCCCTATCTATAGGAAGTATGTAGTGACAGGAAGTCAGTGGGCTCCTGGGAAATGTAGTTCTTTTTTTAGTAACAGATTAACAGAGTAACAGATTTTCAATTATAAACATAGCACCAGAGGACAAATTCAAGCCTGGGTCCTTTAACTCAGAAACTAGTTTTGTCCAGTGCAAATTCAGGGTATATCAAAGAGAATGGCAGTATTCAGTCAAGAATAAAAAAATGCCAAGGCATTCTGGTGCCCTTTGAGGGTGATTTTATGTTCATCAAAATATAAACTATGAGTTAGGGGGGAAATGGAGATTATAAGGATGTTTATTTTCTTAAGCAACATGGAAGTTCCTGTCATCAACCCAAGGGCCATGTTGGCAAACCATGGTACACGTGTCAGAGAGGGCTGCTCCTCTCCCCCTCTCCACCATGCCTGAGGACATACATCACTTCACCTGTCCCTCTGCCCAGCAGCCCAAATGGGAGTACTTTCTTCCTCCCTTGTCTGGGATAAGGGGTGTGTGCGACTCACATGAGGTGTGAAGGCTGCAATTTGGGCACTTGGTCTCTAAGAGGTTCACCGTCACTGCCCTAGGGAGACAAAAATAATGGAAGTTTTCTTTTCAAGAAGCTACCATTTTACTTGAGGATTACAATCTTCATAAGATATAACATGTACAAAAGGATACAGAGTAATTTTTGGAGGGAAAGAGTACTAATAATTGGAAGAATAGGGGAAGGGCTCATGTGGGGGCACCTATTCAGTGTCATTATGGAGGAGCTTAGGACAAATTTGACCCACTGAGGAAAAAAATAGCCATAGAGGAAAAGCTTGTGAAGTTTGCCTGAGACTCTTGGCAAGGCCAGTCTCATTTTACAGAACACCTATTCTCTAAGCTATAACTTAGACAAGAAAGGATTTCTCCCCCAGTATGGACATCATCAAACCTTGAATCCTTCTTCATTCTGAAGAGCAAAGAAATCTTTGTAATATCATGACTGAAAGTACCAAACCTTCCTTTCTTTAAGTTATGCAGAATAGATTAGCAGTCACTCTTTCTCAATTTGCTTATGTTTATAAAGGAACCCTGTAATATTCTTGTGTGAAGTCATTTCATAAACAGTATTCTGTGGGAAAGTAACAACCTCCAATAATGATGTAATACTTGGAATTCTACTCTCTATAAAAGTCCTTCTTTTTTGTCACAATAGAAGGAGTTCAAGGAGACCATGCCTCCCCATCGGGCCCTTGCTTTGTTATTTCTAAATCTCTCTATCTTTCCCTCTACTTTCTCTCTCAATGACAGAACTCTGGCATTCAGCACATAGTGCCCATGACAGGAAAAAATGTCAAAATTTATTTTTAGGAAAAAAATCTGTAAATCATATGGAAATTAAACTAATTCACTCATCATATATTACATCATCTTATAAACCAAGGACATACATTAGCAAAATGGTTGGTTGAGTTTGGGTGGTAATTGAAATGAACAAACAAAAAACGTTTCCTTCCCCCAGAGATAATAATTGCTCTGAATTAATGAATATGACAATATGACAACAATTAGAATTTCTGTCCAAACTAACAGAGGGAGGAATCTCATTTTACAACTTTTTATTCCAATTTCATGTTTCATGTCTTTTAATGATTTAGAAAAATATACATTATTGATGAAAAGCTGATTATTTAAGACAATACCTTCTTTTATCACTCTAAAAAAGAAACAAACTTTTTGGGAAAAAATACAATATCTAAACTTTGTATCTCTCTCATCAGCTACCACAGTGTTTCACACACAGAAATTCCTTAATCAAAGTTTGCCAGATTTAATTGATCCCCTTCTCCTTCCATTTCCCATCCCCAGTGAGATAAGTTCCATTACTTATAATTCTCTTAACCAAGGGATGTATGGTGACTAGCAACTGAGTCACTGTGACTAGTTTTCAAAAGCTAGAAGAAAAAGAGAAATTTCTAGGTAATATATTTTCTTTTTTTAGTTACATTTGGTTTCAATTTTGTCATGTTACTCTTATGCTCTCTGGTCAAAGATAATCAAAAGCTGGCAAAGATTCTAGAATCCAATGGAAACTTAGATCACCTTAGTGAATCCTAGAGAGGTGGACTTAGTTGGTCAATATCAAACAGATAATTCCTGTCAGAGTTGAGATTTGAATCCAGGTCTTCTAATTCCTGCTTATACTTCCTTCTTTATCATATTCATTTCATTTTTCATGGTAGTCTTGGATGGCATATTATAAATATTCTGTCTAACATTTGACTAGTTAGAATCTGGTCAATCATGACACTAGGTTCACAGTTCATATTTTCTAGCTGGGGGGTGGAGTTGGGGTGAAGCACATAAAGACAATTTTGCACTCTTTCAGGTAATGGAATAACTAGTTTCCATAACAAGTCCAACAGAACATCTGGATTATACAATACCTTAATACTGTGGAGAAGTACTTTCAATTTCTGGTTCTATTATGCCGTTAGCTATATGCCCCAAATGTTTTCCTTTTCTTGTTAGCAAAAACTTCTTAGAGTTGAGATTAAGGCATCTGGAATTCATGCAAGGCTCAGGAGAGCTGTAACTGTACTTCTGCATACATTAGAGTTCAAGGAGGTATATGCCAGTGTCATTCACAGGTTGGTGGAATAAAAAGCCTTCTGCCCTAATCACTTGTCTCTTTTTATGCCCACGTAATAGTCGAAATGAAAACAGACAGTGTTGAGAGTGAGAAGAAATCCCCATCCTCTGTGATTTCACCTCAGACACTTAAATATTTCTGGGGAACTTGAACCACGTTATGAAGTTGATGAGTAATACATACCTTTGTTTTATTGTATTGAAGATTCCAAGCAGAAGCCAGTATTTTTGACTCTGATGTCACTTGTAAAAAGCCATGGGTTTTGGCTGGTCTTTAACTGCATTGGTAACTCAAGCCTCTTAGAATCATAAAATCATAGGGTTTTACAAGTGAAGGGACACTACACCCTATCTAATCCAACTTCCCCATTTTACAAATGAAGAAAACAAAGCCAAGGGAATTTAAATAATTTGCCCAAACTGATAAAGCTTTTTAATGCCAGAATTGAGACCCATTTTAGAGCTTTGACTCCACTTTCAATGTTTTCACTATATTATATTGCCCAACTAGGCCCCACCTAACCAACTCATTTAACTAATCCCATTAGCACCATTTCTGAGAAGTCTTATTGTAAGCTCCTTGAATGTGGAGTCTATTTCATTGTGTGGTTCATAGAAGCACAAAATTTGACTTATAACTCTCTTCAATGGCTATCTATTCTAACTCATATATGAAAGAAATTTCCATGATATTACATCTGAAATATGATCAAATGGTCATCTATTTTCAGCTTGAAGATGTTTAAAGGAAAGCTTTTGTATCTCCAGGATCTAGCGTAGTTCCTTGCACATTTTTTTTTTTGGCCTGGACACACAATTTCATTAGTATAGGGCACTCTAACATAGGTGGAATGTGGCTATAAGACAAGGACCAGAGTAGATTCTAAAGAATTTAAAATAAATATCACACAGAGGATAATAGAAAAGTTTTAGTGAATGAGTAGTCTGCAACCTCTGGTAGTTAATACATTTGAAAAAGAAAAGGGGTAAATAATGTTTTCAAGGAAATGTGTAACAGAACAAAAGGCTGGTCATCTAATAAGGGTAAATGATGACAGCCTGAATATTCTTGTAAACACTATATTACTGGCATCCTTGCAATGTCAGGAGAAATTAATGATGATGATGAAGAGAGGGAACTGAAATGTCATCCCCTGACTAAGGAATGGTTTGTTATGCCATTTGATGATGGTGGTGGGTGGACTTTCTTTGGTGAAGCTGTGGGAGGACAAGGATTAGAGTTGCACAGGATAGTAGGTATGAATAAGTCGTGATCTCCATTGTTGACAGTCAGAGACCTATGTAGGTATTTGAGAGGATTCCTAGTATAAAAGCTCCATCCAGGAAAGTTCCCTCCAGCAGCCCTTGTTTAATTTAATCTTAGGCGGTGATCTCACCATTGACAAGTTCAGTAACTTACACATGAACACACAAGAATCAGAGACATGACTTGAACACAATTCTTCTTGACCCCAGTTTACTCTGCCTCTCATGTGCTTCTGCTCCTATGCTTCTTATGTGCTTTTCATTCATGCCTTATGCTGAGTAGACATTTGATAAATGTTTGGTGAATTATTGAAGCTTATGGAAGGATTCTGGATTCTATGCCTTATGCTTTGGGGATTGCATAATTCCGGACATTTCCAGTATGAGTTCTTAATTTTATGTCCCTGAGCTGGGACAGGGAACCTTGATTTGAATCAGTATGGTGCAATAGCTTTTTTTTTTCCCTGAACTAGGGTTCAGGATGGGGACTTATTGATCCTTTCACTCAAATCATTTGTTAAAGGAATCATTGAGAAGTATGAAAGCAGTCTCTGGGAAGTGGAGGCATACAAGGTGACTTCCTTAAGGAGTTGGTATGGACCTCCTGAGGAAAACAGAGAAAGTTCAAGGAGCTGCTCACACATTTACCTTATTCTTTGAACTTTCTCCTTTATGTACTGTCTTTCCCCATTAGAATTCTAGTTAGTATGCTTGTAAACTGTCTTATTTCCTTGTCTTTGTTTTCTGACATATGGTATCTGACATAGTGTCTTTCACATCATAATGATTTAATAAATGCTTTTCATTTATTCAAAATATTTTGAAGTGTCACATGAGGTTTTTTACTTACTATCACCTCTTTTTACTGCCAAGGCAGTGATGCGCCTTTCCTTCATAGCAGTTATTCCCCCCCTAAAGCATTTTAGCAACATTTGGGGTGAGGATCACTATATAAATGTAAAAATTCTTATAATGAAGTGTAGCATATCACTGGACCATTCACAGACTTCTCCCTCCATTGCCAGTCAAGCCATATTATCTTGCACCTGAGCTCTAGAATCCCAGGAGATCTATAATATATTTATTTAACTACCAAGTGAAATATCCTGATAATGACAAAGGAGAACTTGAATCCCATTTCCTCACCCTGATGCAGTTTGTCACTCAATAGAATTCACTTGTTTTTCTTAGAAGTTCACTCTTTTGAAAATTAATTTTCTTTAGGAACATTTTTACCCCCTCATGAAGAAAGGAGCTGAAATGTCATCCTCTGACTAAGGAATGGTTTGTTGTGCCATTTGAGTCTGCTCTGGAGTATATGAGATGAAGTCTGTCTATCTTGTGAGCTCAGAATGGAATCAGGAACATCTGGAGCCCAAACTGCTCATTGTATCTGGAGACCTGAGCTCTGTTTGCTGTTTGACCTGTTAAGATAAGGTTTGTAAAGAGCCTTGTTTCCCTCCTGATCTAAGTGTCAAACTGGCATCTTGAGCAAGATATATAGCAAAAGGGAAAGTGAGCAACAAGAGTATTTTGTGACATATTTATATACTTCACTTTCGATAGTAACATGGAAGATTAATGACACATGGTAATTTTCATAGTAGTCTACCAGCTATTTGTGACTAACTGAATACCAGCTCATGAAAATGGAATGATCTTTTTTTTTTAAAAAGAGAAATATATGTAAATTCTGAATTCAGGATTTAGTACAAAGTATGATGATACTGCTAACAAAATTTTAGCCTACTTGGTTAACTTGGAATAGAAATCAAGCTGATCAATGATACAACATAAAAATATTTTCTGAGAATACAAAAAGGTGAGATTTTTTTTTAGTGAGAGGAAAGAAATGATAAATATGCATCTCTCTCTATCTCTATCTCTGTCTCTCTCTTTCATAGGCATTATTAAAATATAGAAAAGAAGGAAGAAGTTTGCAAAGGCAGAGATTTGCTTTTGCAAATCTAGGTTAGCTCAGGTACGGAACACAAGGACAATGTTCCATTGAGTGTTGGGGATTTATATAAAGAGGACCAGAGAACTGGGGAGGGCTCTTTTTGATTCCTGTCTCTCTGGAGCTGAGAGAGATGACTTCCTGTCAGGGAGACTAACTGATTTTCTGTGGGAAGCCATTGGATCCGACCTCTGGGGTTCCTCTCTTCATCCATTTGGTCTACAAAGGCAGTTTTATTCACCGGATTTCATCTGTTTCTGTCACCTGTGTTCCAGAGTTCCAGTTTCTTAATTATATCTGAGTTACTGAGAAGAAGCCAACCTGAGAAAGATAATACTTGTCTATTATCAAGGAAAGCTGCAGACTCTTGGCCGGAGCCTTGAGGGTGACTTTACCATTCTGTCATCCTCCTCTCAAAGCAACTTGAACTATATTTTTCTACCAAACTATTTTGGAGAGGCCATAGTTAGGAAAAGCTAGAGAGGAAAATTTTGGGTAACAGACAGAGAGAATAGGGTTGTGGATAGCTTCAAGACCAGAAGAAAAGATTCGTGAGAATCTATTAGTATTGGAGGGAGGAGGAATTAGAAACCTAGAGATAGGGAATTTCCCTTGGCCCTCCTTCCTTTCCCTGTTTAAACCTTTTTAAATAAATGCTTTGTTATCAAGAATAACAGTCAAATTTCATTTTGTCACTGAGTAAGACCTGAGGTATGTCAGTCTGGCCTACCAGCCTGACACAGACAGAGAACATCACTTTTTTAAGTTACCATCTTTATAAGTGAAATAACTCACATATTTCAGCATGTAACATATTTGTTCCTTAGGAAATGAAATGCTTATGTTTTGTGAAATATTAACCTTTGACAATGAACATGCTAGGGGAAAAAAGGCTAGATCTTACAAATATTACTTTATTTTTGTGATGTTGCACTTTATTTCTCAAAATACTTTATTTCTACTGATGTTTAAATAAATGTTCTTGAGTAAGTCACTTGATATAGTATTTAAAAAGGGATTTAATGTCTTTTTAAAATGTTAATACTTGAAGTGAACTTAAAAATTTTCAACTCAAGTCAGTCTTTTGGTTACAGTGAATAAACTGTAATATTCACATTTAGTTTTGTGGCCTTAGGTGGAGAGTCCATTGTCCAACCACATGCCTGTTCTAGAGAAGGGAACAGAAAAACTATTTCAGTGAGGGACTTATCCAGCTCTATGTCCTAATGTAAACTATGTGTATGCTTCAACCACATGAGCTTTTTTCCCCACTGTGGCACTTACTAGGCATTCATTTAAATGGTAAAAAAAAATCTCCTTAAGGAATACCTGTAGTGTTTCAGAGGGCTATGTAATTGACACATTGCCATCTATATCTAAAATGATTTGGACTGGCATATTTTACTATTCATTGTGAAATGTCCTTTTGTTTAGAATTTGAGTCAGATGCTTTCCATGATTCTGGGGAGCCGTATTTTTCTATTTTAGATGCCCAGTGCTTTCAGAGGCAATGTTGCCTAATAAGTAGAAAACCAGGCACAAAGACCTAGGTTCAATTCCTACCTTTTACACATACTGGCTGAATGACTTTGGGAAAGTCACTGAACCTCTCAGTGCTCTAGAGTGACTGGAAGGCAGAGATTTGCATTGGTAGGAATCCCTACACCAATGAAATCATATATCATATCATCTAATCAGAGGTGCACTGAACAGTTATCCTAGAGTCTACTTTTTATATATCATACCTGTGACTTCACATGTAGAAGAAAATCTAGATAAGGTAACAATATGTACAATATCTATATATCAAATAATATCTATATATCCACATATAATTATTTATTAATATAAATTATTATTACTATATTATATGTTTATATTCTATATACTATAGTAATAATTAATGGTGTGGCATAAATAAAATATATCATATTAATAATGCATTATATTATTATAATATATTATTCTAGTATAATATACATATATTAATAAGATATTAAATATATGCATATTTTATAACATATGCCTATATTACATATGTGCAAATAATATAAATGTGCTGTTATAGTATATATGTAATTGTATTGTAGATATTATACATGCTTATATGGAGATGTGAATAGATATGTTATAGAGTAAAGGTATGGAACAAGCATTTATTAAGCACCTATTATATGCTAGACACTGTGCTAAACACTTTATAAATGTTATTTTATTTGCTTTTCAAAACAACCCTGTGAAGAAAGTTCTCACTTATCCTCATTTAATTATTCTCATTTAACAATTAGGAAACTGAGGCAGATATTGAACGACTTGCCCAGAGACAGACAGCTAGTAAGTATCTGAGATGGGATTTGAATTTGTAGACCCAGTACTCTATTCCCTGTGCCACCTCCTTGGGATTAGATTGTGCTTCACTGGTAGAGAGAATTCCCTGGTGAGGATATTTCTATTAATTCCGACTGGCACTTACTCTGAAACTAGTAGCCTTAAAGAGTTGTTTGTATTAAGAAGCTAAGTGACTACCCACAGGTTAAATAAGTCAGTATGTGTCAGAGATAGAATGTAAACCCAGATATTCCTTGGAGGACTATTCACTACTTTGTACACGCATACACACAGAGTTATATAGTCACATATTTATAGTTATATCTATTTATTATATTATATAGCATATAATATAGCTAAATAACATTTCTGATATTTTCTATTAAAATAAAGAAGAATTTCATTTCTAAGATGTTACAATTTTAAACATTCTATCCTTTATCTCAATATCTGGTGAATCTGTCATCTCATTAGTGAGAATACTCTTTCTCATGGCATAACCTTATACATCCATTCTCCCTGAGTAATCAAGATGCTGAGGGTATTGCTCTATATCTCAAATAGACAAATTTAGAAACAACCACAGAAAAGCTTACTTCCATAAATAACTTTTAGTATATTTTTTTCAGAAATGTTAAATTTAAGACTATGGCAAGCTAGTTATTAATTTGACCAGTATTGACTTGATAGTGGTAGAGATTAATCTGAGGTATTATTCAATTTGAAAATCCCCAGGAAGAGAATGACAACAAAACCTCATTAATTCAGGCTGTGTAATTTGTGATGATTTACATGAAAACTGAACATATTTACCTCTGCTTAGTAAGCCCTTTTTCCTTAGGTCATTCAAGCTTATTCTGTAAAGAAGACTCAAGAGGAATGACCAAATGATATAAAATAATAGTTTGTTTTCAAGTACTTTAGAAACATCAATTAACATATAATTCATGCATCTAATTACAAATGATTATTGTCTATACATGAAAGGAAACTGCCTGTTTAATCTATTAGGCAATCCTTTGAATGTTACTGGGTTGCATGAAAAAATTAATTAATTTCTTCTGAATACAATCTCGTTCATGTTGTCTTCCTTGATTGCATAGTGAGTGATGATACTTTACTTTCCATCTCACCCCCTATTCTCAACTTCCTAAACCCTAGGATCTCATTTAGCTTTTGACTTGCAATTCTCTCATGCTCAAGTTGCTGACTTGCCACCTATTCCTTTTGTGACTCTGGGCAAGTTCTTTAACCTCTTCCTACCTGAGTTTTCTCATTTATAAAATCAGGAATGGTGGTATTCATATTGTCTACATCATAGTGTTGTTGTGGGAATCAAATTAAATAATTGTTCAAATCAGAAACCATTTTAATGGCACAAAATATATAAAATGGATTGCCAATATTATTATTTCTTTAACTTCCCTACTCAAACTATCCCACTTTAACTTCCTGGCCAAGGCCAAAACTGACCACAGTTTTTCTGCAATTACAGTTCTCTGTGAACTATGCAGGAAGGAGGTATAGATAGAGATTTCTTAACGCACTACACCCTATGAACTCCTGGATCTATTCCTGTCTATTCAAATCTATCTATAATTGTCAATTCATAGATTTAGTCCAAATGTAGTTAAGAAATCAATACTAGTTTAGCTAAAACAATTTTAATAAGGATAAGAGGCAAATAGTGTATCTATATGCCATACTAAGAGATGGAAAAGTCAGACAGATCAACAGTAGGACTAGAATTGGTGTTGGTTGCTTAGATGGAATCAAAGTCCAAGGCCAAAACTATAAATTAATATAAAACATAAAAATAGATTAAAAAAACAAAGGTAGAGTAGTTCCAAAGCCTGAGAAAATCTGTTTTGCTGTATTGGTCTAAAGCACTGAACAGGAGCAGATAGCCTCACTTATCCAATTTACCTAAGGGTAAATTCATCAGAAAGAGAAGCAGCAACTCTTAGGGTTGGTGGCAACACTCCAACTTACCATGATGTCTTCAGCTTTACGTCAGTTGGAGTTCTTACCAGATTGTTGACCAATCACTGTTTATTAATGAATGCTACAAAGTTCAAACACCTTGATGTTTATCAGCCACAAAACACCAAAATATCTTATTGGGACTTTTGAAATATGAATCATTCCACATTTAAATCTATTCTCTGAAGGATGATTTAAATTCAAAAATCTACATTAGGGAGGGGGAAAGCACAGCTTGCTAATAAGTGGAGGTTCTCTAGACATATTTTAAATTACAAAATGATATAAATCTTTATATGTTTCTTCCGTTAAGATTTGACTTTCATTTCTGAGAAAATAAAATTATGGTAAACATAGTTCATTCCCTCATGGAGATGGTAATCTCTCAGGAAGTTGGAACACACACGAATAATTGCCAATATAATATCACAAAAATGTATGAGAAGTATGAAAGAAAGGTATAAACCCAGTATTATGCAAGTCTAAAGTGGGAGAAATCAGAGATGACTTCACAGAAGAGATGACATTTGAGCGTCAATTTAAAAGGATGGATGGAATATTATCATCAAAGATAAAGAAAGAGTTTTGGGCACAGGCAATAGAATACGAGTTATGAAGGCAGAAAAGTATGTGTGTGGGAGGAATAGAGAAGACATGTAAAACCTGCACAGTGAAACATTTTCTCAGTGTGACAAGATCAAAGTTCACATGCAAGGGGAAGGAGAAATTTGACTGACTATATAGAGTGGTATCATTGTGTAGATGTCTTTCACTGCCAAGCCAGAGAACTTTATTTAATGGGGTGAGATGCTGAAGGTTTCTGAGACAAAAATGGACATGGTTAGATTTATTCATAAGGGATATTAGTCTGGAAATAGGAAGATGACTAAATTGTATGGAGGGTGAGTAGTTGTACTAGTATAGGTCTCAAACAATTACTTGCTGTGTAACCCTGGATAAGTCATTTAACTATTCTGGGCTTTGGCTCCCTCATCTCAAAAATGTGAAGGGGAAACTCGACTTGGTAACCGTTAAAATTCCTGAATCTAGAATCTCAAAAGTAACTTTAGAATTTGTAAAGCATTGATCAACTAGAGAAGAGCAATTTAAACAACAGTAATATTATAAAGAAAAACTTGAATTTTTATCAGAGCAATGACCAACTGATTCCATAGCATTAATGGTGATCTGTGTTGCTTACCTCCTGACAGAGAGGTAATAGAATCAAGATACAGGGTGAGATTTTGACATGGACAGTGTGGGAATTTGTTTTGCTTGATGATGCTATGATCCTGGGTGAAACAGTAATGATAATTATATTAGAGTGGTAGTCGGGGTATTAAAAATGAGAGAAAGGAATTTTGATGATGCAATGAGTAAGACAACTGAATTTATGTGAGGGGCAAGGGAAAAGAAAATATCAAAGATTGTATTGTCTTTACTACTGAGATATAATATAGTCTGAGAAATCTTCATGTGCTAATGTTCTTAGCAGACCATGACTGTTTCTGATAAATCCCTAAGAAGTTCACAGATCTTGATATATATTATTCACAAAACATCAAATATCTTATTGGGACATTTGAAACTTGGATAATTCAACATTTAAATCTATTCTCTGAAGGAATGTTTGAATGCCAAAATGTACATTTAGGAGGGGGAAAGCACATCTTGCTAAAAAGGGGATGTTCTCTAGACATATTTTAAATTGCAAAATGATTTAAATCTTGATATGTTTCTTCTGTCAAGATCTGGCTTTCATTTCTGAGAAAATAAAATTTTAGATGCACAAGTAAAAACTGTCCTTGGCTTGTGCAGGTGGCTGCAAGTTTCAGAATCTGGTACTGTTTGGGACTTTCCCTCTTTATTTGGAGGTTTGCCCTAGGACTTTTATAGACTGCCAGAGCTGGAAGTCACTTTCGTCTTGCCATTTTATTTTTCTGATGAGCAAATTTTTTCTCCCATCCATACCCAATTTTGACAAACACACACACACACACACCAAAACACTTGCAAGAAATATGCATACTCAAAGAAAACAAGTTCTCACATTGTCCATGTCCAAATCTCACCCTGAATCTTCATTCTATTGCCTCTCTGACAGGATGTAAACAACATAGATCACCATTAATCCTCTGGAATCATTGCTTTAATAAGAATTTAAGTTTTTCTTTATACTATTGCTGTTATTGTTTAAATTGTTTTTCTGTTTCTGATTCCTACACTCTATCAGCTCAAACAATGCATACCTTTTGAACTAGATTCCTCTACTAGGCTTATACATCAAGGAGATCAAAAGAAGAAGAAATAAGTCCACATTTGCAAAAATTACTTACATCAGCTTCTTTATAGTGGAAAAGAACTGGAAACTAAGATGTACCTATCAACTGTGGATTGGTGAAATAAATTGTTGTTTGTAAATGTAACAAAGCACTTGGAGTAATTGGGCCAAAGAAATGACAAAAGAGTTAAGTTCTGCAATTTCTAGTTCAAATCTCTGATAAACAAGCCACATTTATAATATTCCCAACCATGTGGTTATTAGCCTCTAATTATGGGGAATCTACTATCTTCAGGGAGACTATTCCATTTAACTTTTCAACTAATCAATGTATTAAATCCCTACTACATGCAAGTGATTATTTTAGATATTAGAAATACAAAGTAAAAGATGAGATGGTTTTATATTGAGGCAAAATTTACCCCCAGATATGTACCCATTGGTCATAGGTTTGCTCTTTTCAATCCAGGAAAATAATCCATTTACTATGGGAAGTATCTTTGTGCTCCTGCTTCTTTACTAAAAAAAAAAGCAACCACAACAACAACAAAAAAAACATTCCTGATTTTTCCTTTATAGTTTGCTTTGGCCTGCCTCGTATTTATTTCATGTCATTTAATTTTATTCATTTCACTTCATTTTGTACCAGTAATTCCTTGAAAGTTTGGTATGGTGGATAGAGTATTACAGTGAGAATCAGAAGGGATTTGGATTTAAATCCTGCTTCACTAGCTGTGTGACCAACATCTTTAAGACTTGGGGTTTTGGGGGGGAGAGGGGATTATCTTTAAAATGGATAGAATAATATTATAGTAACTACCCCACAGGGCTATTGTGAGAATCATATAACATTATGTATTTAAAACATTAAATACTAGCTATCAATAATAAATTAACACATATTTATAAAGCAGCTACCATATGTCAGACACATGGTGAAGTACCTCTGAAATCTCTCTCCCCCTCTCCCCTTACCCTCTACCTCTATTCTTTCTTTCTCCATTATTTTCTTCCCTCCTTCCTCTGTTCCTTCCTTCTTCTCTCTTCTCTCTCCCTCTTCCTCCTAACCTGCCTTTATCTCCTCATTTCTTCCTCCCTCTCTTCCCTCATTCTTTCATTCTTTCATCCCTTTTCTCCTCCCTCCCACCCCCATTTACCCCTCCCTCCCACCCTCCTTTCCCTCTCCTTCCCACCCTCCCACCCTGCTTCCTTCCTTCCTTCCTTCCTTCCTTCCTTCCTTCCTTCCTTCCTTCCTTCCTTCCTTCCTTCCTTCCTTCCTTCCTTCCTTCCTTCCTTCCTTCCTTCCTTCCTTCCTTCCTTTCTTCCTTCCTTCCTTCCTTCCTTCTCTCTTTACTGGGTTTCCCTATATCACACAGACTGAGAAAGCAGCATCTCACTTCTTGATTCCCCTAATGATCAGCACAAAAATTTCATTCTGCTTCATTTTTCTCACCTGTGTTCCATGGTCCCTCCACACCTAGGTGCTTATCATGTTATTGCATGACTTACTTCAGACATATGATTGACTCTAGACCTACTTCAGGTCAGAACCAAATTCAAATGATCCACTAATTTCAGCCTCCTTCAACTAGCAGGAATTATGGGCATACTCTACCAAACCCATCTCTAAAATATTCTTATATCCATCTAACTATTACTTGACATACAGTAGTTGATAACATTCATTTTCAACCTGGAGAGTTGTATTACAACAAACACTGCTGCGGTGCTGGGGGATTTTAAACTAAAGCCTACATTTTTGAAGATAAATACAATGTCAAATATAGATCTCAGCACTTGACTATCACTCCCAAAGAGTTAACGTACATTGACAGGGCAGGGGCGTAGAGGTAGGGGTTGGAAGGGGTCCAAGAATTGAGCGAAGAAGAAGAGTTGAAATGTTTTTCACCCAGAAGAATGTGTGGGCTCCAGTTTGATCACTTCAGGTAAATGAACTGTGTATGAACTAGATGGGATATTTCAAACCTCTGACAAGTGAAGTTTGTCTGCATTTAGGTTAGTGTAGGTTAAAATCACCTGTCAAGCAAGCAAGGCTGTCATCTTTTGAAAATATCATATTACTTTTTTCAAAGCATAGAAGAAATTCCATGAAAAACCCAATTATTAAATTTATAATAAAATTTATTTTCAATATCAAATTAAAGGATCAGTCATATTTAATTTATGGTACTTGCTTGTATATGGTTCCTCTGCTATCAATAAGTACAGAGGCATGTTCTAGGAGGATTCCCCTGTGAGGATATTCAGACTAGTCTATTACATTGCACAGCACTAAGATCCCTGCTCTCTTTCAGGAACAGGCACATTGGTTTTATGTTTTTTTTTTTTAGATTATTAGAGGAATTAGAGGCATAGGTAGACATGGTGGCAGTTCCCTAGGTCACAATACTAAGAGAGGCAAAAAGGGAATTCTTTCATTCTTCCCCCCCCCCTCCAAATGTGTGATGTAATTGTTATGAGGATTTCTAAAGAAAGAAATTATCTAGTAATATAGACCCACACCTCCTCTGTACCTTGTATTGTGAAAGAGCTGCTCTGGGAACTGGAAGATGAAGTTCCTTGGCCATTTAGAGACCAGCTAGTATATATCAGAAGCAAGACTCAAACCCTCATTTCCCTCTCTTCAAGACTGACCCATCCATTCTGCTATCAAGTATTAAATTATATTTTTGAAAATGTAAATTTTAAAAATGCCAGGTCATTTTCCTCTTTGTGTTGTGTGGGTACTTATTTCAGTATAAGTCACGTCTGTTTCAGAGCAGAACCTGCCTGAATCACAATGTGGCTTCTGACCAGATCACAGCACCATTGACATGGTCTTCACGGTGAGGCAAATGCAGGAAAAATGCCTTGAGCAGAACCTGAGTCTCTACATTGTCTTCATAGACCTGACAAAGGCATTCGACACAGTGAACAGGGACACATTGTGGGTGATCCTCAGCAAGCTCAGTTACCCAGCAAAATTCGTCAAACTGATCCAGCTCTTTCATGTCGACATGACAAGGGAAGTCCTATCTGGTGGAGAGACTTCCGATCACTTCAACATCTCCAATGGCATGAAACAAGACTGTGTCCTCGCTCCGGTACTATTCAACCTATACTTCACCCAAGTATTACAACATGCTGTGATGGATCTAGACCTGGGTGTCTACATCAAATACTGGCTGGATGGCTCACTATTCGACCTTCGCCCCCTGACTGCAAAAATAAAGACAACAGAGAGACTCATCCTGGAAGCTCTCTTTGCAGATGACTGTGCTCTCATGACCCACCAAGAAAATCATCTCCAAACCATTGTGGACAGGTTCTCCACCGCAACAAAACTGTTTGGCCTGACTATCAGCCTCAGCAAAACAGAGGTGCTGTTCCAACCTGCACCAGGGAGGCCAACGAACCAGCCGTGCATTACAATCAACGGCACACAGCTTTCTAATGTCAACACTTTCAAGTACCTGGGCAGCACCATCGCCAACGACAGGTCCCTAGACCACGAGATTAATGCCAGGATCCAAAAAGCCAGCCAGGCACTCGGGCAGCTGCGCTCCAAAGTCCTCCAACACAGAGGTGTAAGCACAGCGACGAAACTCAAAGTGTACAACGCAGTGGTCCTCAGCTCGCTCCTGTACGGTTGCAAGACATGGACACTGTACCAGAAGCACATGAAAGAGCTGGAGCAATTCCACCAACGCTCCCTCTGGTCAATCATGAGGATCCGATGGCAGGACAGAATCACCAACCAGGAAGTCCTCGACAGAGCCAACTCCACCAGCATCGAAGTCATGGTCCTCAAAGCCCAGCTACGATGGTCTGGACACGTCATCCGCATGGACCCACAGTGAATACCAAGACAGGTATTCTATGGGGAACTGTCAGGTGGACTCAGGAAACAAGGCCGACCAAAGAAAAGATTCAAGGATCAGCTAAAGTCAAACTTGAAGTGGGCTGGCATTACACCAAAGCAACTAGAACTCGCAGCCTCTGACAGAAGCAGCTGGCGAACCCACATTACCATGCCGCAGCCACCTTTGAAGATGAGCGATGTTGACGTCTTACCGCTGCGCATGAACGCCGACACCAGGCCACAACCGCACCTCCCGTAACAACTGGCGTCCCATGTCCCATGTGCCACAAACTGTGCGCCTCAGCCTTTGGACTCCAAAGCCACATGAGGGTTCACCGTAGATGAAACTGCACAAAGACAATTGTCATTCTCGATCACCGAGAGACTACTATATATATATATATATATATATATATATATATATATATATACACAAAAGAGACATGATTTTCAAAGACAGTGGTGTGTAGGTAGAAAGGTGTGAGTGCAGTTTTGAAACCAAATTTAACATACCCAAACCCCTTTTGCTGATTTTGCACCCAAACCTCATACCAGTTAAACTAATTTCTTTAGTTTCATTCATACCATTCAGGAAAAAAATTGACAGATTAGCTGCATTTTTCCCCCTTTCCCCCAAGTTGTTTACTGTACAGGAACATCTTTTGTACATTTCTTATAAGAACCAGCGTGAGTCAGACAAATGTGGACCCTTAGTGGTCTACATCAATGGTCCTTGAAAACTCTAGTACTACTTCACCAATATGATATAGAAAAAGATGCTTATATAATGCCAATTTGAGTTTCAGCCTAGACCCCACAAAAACAGATGGTAGGGTTCTTTTGCTCCCAGAAGGAATGTATCTGTCTCTGAGGCATTTAGCTTGACAATATGGTGTGGTGCAGAGATGTCAAACTCCTGGCCAGCAGGTTGCAAAGGGGCCTGCAAAGCTACCTATTGAAACCTGGAACCAGATTGAAATGTAACTGGGAAATGTATTTTAACAAGGTAAAAACACAATACAAAATAGATTATTTTAATTTATGATTTTCTAAAGTCAGTATGTGACACCATTCCCCTATTTGAGTTCGACATCTAGCTAGAATTGGGTTCAGGCAGATTTGGGTTTGAGCTTACTCTCTCCTTTTTTTTCCTTTTAAACATTATTTTATTTGGTCATTTTCAAACATTATTCATTGGAAACAAACATCATTTTCTTTTTCTTCCCCCCCCCACCACCCCTCCCATAGCCGATGCATGATTCCTCTAGGTATCACATGTGTCTTGATGTGAACCCATTTCCATGTTGTTGGTATTTGCATTGGGGTGTTCATTTAAAGTCTCTCCTCAGTCATATCCCCTCAGCCCTTGTAGTCAAGCAGTTGCCTTTCCTCAGTGTTTTTACTCCTACAGTTTGTCCTCTGCTTGTGGGTAGTGTTTTTTCTCCTAGATCCCTGCAGATTATTCAGGGACATTGCATTGACACTAATGGAGAAATCCATTACATTTGATTGTACCACAGTGTATCAGTCTCTGTGAACAATGTTCTCCTGACTCTGCTCCTCTCACTCTACATCACTTCCTGGAGGTTGTTCCAGTCTCCATGGAATTCCTCTACTTTATTATTCCTTTTAGCACAATAGTATCCCATCACCAACACACACCACAATCTTTTCAGCCATTCCCCAATTGAAAGGCATCCCCTCATTTTCCAATTTTTTGCCACCACAAAGAGCACAGTTATGAATATTCTTGTATAAGTCCTTTTCCTTATTATCTCTTTAGGGTACAAACCCAGCAGGGCTATGGCTGGATCAAAGGGCAGACAGTCTTTTATTGTCCTTTGGGCATAGTTCCAAATTGCCCTCCAGAATGGTTCGATCAATTCACAACTCCATCAGCAATGAATTAATGTCCCAACTTTGCCACATCCCCTCTAGTACTCATTACTTTCCATTGCTGTCATGTTAGCCAATCTTCTAAGTGTGAGGTGATACCTCAAAGTTGTTTTGATTTGCGTCTCTCTGATTATGAGAGATTTAGAACACTTTTTCATGTGCTTATTAATAGTTTTGATTTCTTTGGCTGAAAACTGCCTATTCATGTCCCTAGCCCATTTATCAATTGGAGAATGGCTTGATTTTTTTGTACAATTGATTTAACTCTTTGTAAATTTGAGTAATGAAACCTTTATCAGAGGTTATTTGTTATGAAGATTGTTTCCCAATTTGTTGCTTCCCTTCTGATTTTAGTTACATTGGTTTTGTTTGTACAAAAACTTTTTTAATTTGATGTAGACAAAATTATTTATTTTACATTTTGTGACTCTTTCTAAGTCTTGCTTGGTTTTAAAATCTTTCCCTTCCCAAAAGTCTGACATGTAAACTATTCTGTGTTCACCTAATTTACTTATAGTTTCCTTCTTTATGTTCAAGTTATTCACCCATTCTGAGTTTATCTTGGTGTAGGGTGTGAGGTGTTGATCCAATCCTAATCTCTCCCACACTGTCTTCCAATTTTCCCAACAGTTTTTATCAAATAGTGGATTTTTGTCCCCAAAGCTGGGGTCTTTGGGTTTATCATAGACTGTCTTGCTGAGGTCACTTAGCCCAAGTCTATTCCACAGATCCTCCTTTCTATCTCTTATCCAGTACCAAATTGTTTTGATGACCACTACTTTATAATGTAGTTTGAGATCTGGGAATTCAAGGCCACCTTCCTTTGTATTTTTTTCATTATTTCCCTGTATATCCTTGATCTTTTGTTCTTCCAAATGAACTTTATTATGGTTTTTTCTAATTCAGTAAAAAAGTTTTTTTGGAAGTTCAATGGCTATGGCACTAAATACATAGATAAGTTTGGGTAGGATGGTCATTTTTATTATATTAGCTTGTCCTACCCATGAACAGTTAACTTACTCATTTTTTGAAACTTGTCAGTCCACATCTGGAGTAGAGTGTTTATCTCTGGGTGCCAAATTTAGCAAGGCTATTGATAGGATGAAGAATTTCCAGAGGAAGATAAACAGGACAGTAAAGAGCCTTGAATTTATATTCCATGTGGGTAAGCTAGAGGCTGTGGAATATCATAACTATCTCCAAATATTTGAAAGGCTGTCATGTGGGAGAAGAAGTGCCTACTTTGTTTCTTCCATGTTGGGGGATGAAGAGGGAGAGAAGAAAACTAGGAGTAAAGAGGCAAATTTACCTCAAATGAAAAAAATTCTAGCAATTAGAATCATTCAAAAGTAGAATGGGATGCCTTGGGATGTAGTGAACTCTCCTCAAATGAAGGTCTTCAGAGACTGAATGACCATTTGTCAGCTGCATTTTAATGATGTTTCTTTTTTTCAGTTATGAGTTGAACTAGATGGCTGCTGAAATCTCAGATCTGATGATGACAAATTAACTTCTTCAAAATTATGGAACCTCAAAAATTAATGGATCGTGTGGATTTTAGCTGATATACAAGGGAGCCGGCCTAGTATAACAGAATAAAAAATGGTTCTGGAATTGTAATGATAAGTTTGAATCCTACCCTTGCTACTATATATGACTTTAAGCAAATCCCTTAACTCCTTGGAACTCATTTTCTTTTCATTAGTAAAATGAATGAGATGAAGGATATCATCTCTAAAATTTTTTCTTATAATGTATTTAATCAAATTTTTCTACTTATTAGCAGATTTGAATATACTAAGCTTGATTATTCACAATATTGAAATTGCAATAATCATTGCAAATAATTAGTTATTAAGTTAATTCGATCAAGGTAGATACATTTCTAAATTTATATGTGAATGACTTAGGACAAGCAATAATTTTGATAATGTTTCATTTTGTGTTAATTTTGATTTTAATTTTTAAAATATTTAATGTTGATAAAGTGTCATTTTGTGTTATTGTAAGTCTATATTTGTACTGACACTTGATTCATAATGCCTGACCTCAACCAGATAAAACTAGATAAAGTTGGCTTCCCCCTTTTTCTTGGTGTTCTTTGTCAGCTGAGTGCTGGATTCCATGCCATAAATATTGTTCCATTGCTCTCTTTTGATTGACTTCCATTAAGACACTACTTGTTCCTACAGTGGATGGCATATTCAGAGAAGACTATCACCTCTAGTATGAGAATTTGTCAAGCCTTTTCAGGTTTGTTTATCTACTTTTGGGGTCTGCCTTTCTCCCGATTCTCACCTGTGGCTCTCAGAAGCTATCACACGTGGAACAACCACATATCAGGAAAAACATATCAACATATTGAAGATAACTGACAGCCCTCAAAACCATTGGTGAGTTAGGGGAATGTTTACCTCAAGCATGTGAAAACATCCCCCCAGTAGAATTGTATGAATAGAACAATTTGTTCTGACTGTCATGAAGGCAGTAGAAAAAGGAGCAATGGGATGTTTAGAACTTTGTCAGATGTCAAAAATGCCAAGGTCATCCACTGCATCCCTGGCCATAGAAAGTCATACTGAATTTTGTCTTGCCACTAACCTTTGATGACTCTGGATGAGAGGATGAGTTCATGACTTTGTGCAAAAACACTTCTCATAAATCTAGTTCACCCTCATTTCAAGACATCACCCATGACCCTCTTCAAAATGAAAGATGAACAACAATTGTTCTTTGGAATATATTCTTGTCTACTTAACAAAATGGAGGAAATAGCTAGGCTTGGTGTCCCATTCCTCTAGACCATGCTATTGGAAGAGGTTAAGACTACCAATCTTGAGCTCAGGGTTTCTGACCTATAACGGGACTAAAGTCCTCTGGTACTTGCACAAAATCAACAACAAGAATAGAGTCCTCAGGATGGGAGGATCACCAGATTTCTTAAGGAGAGGCAAATCAGACTTAGTCAGAAAAAGCAAGTCAAAGCTTTGTTTTGAACAGTAATGGGATTTCAGACTATGAGTGACCGTTACACTTTCAGGCTGTGTGAAATAGGAGCTAGTTTAAAACCTAGATTAAAAATTTGGACATATATGTTTCTTCCATAGTTTATCTGTTTACCCTGCCTTTATCTTTTCTTCTTATTCTTTTCTTCCTTAGAAAATATGTATAGTCAAATATACTGATTGACCCTTCCATTTGAAGTAATGTGATATATTGTTAATAACACTGGATTTTAATTAAAAGAACCTGAATTTCATTTCTACTTATTTAACTTACTACTATGTGAACTTGTGTAAGTCACTTGACCCTTTGAAGGTATAATTTCCTCCTCAGTGAGATGAGGTGACTGAGATACTGCTCTCTAAGCACCCTTTTAGCTCTGATCCCTGAAATCTACCTATTAAAAACCAGCCTGGACCCCGTATGAATAAAAATATTTTTAATGTGAGCAATGTAATTGAATATACTTTATTTTAAATAAAACTATGGCTTACTGTTGTTTTGGTTTTTAGGTAAGATTATTTCCATCCTTGGATATAATGGATGTCAAAGCTGAAAAAGTATTGATACATATATTGGTATATAGATCCAAATGGAAGAAGTACATCATTGACTATGCTTACTGAGTCATGACACTCATTTTTAAATCCCATCCACCAATTATGCAAAGAGATCTTTGAGGTTGTTATGGATGAAATTTAGCTAGGAAATACCCATTTTCCATTGGGCCAATCAATTCCTTTAAATTAATCAGAAGGAAAGCATTTTTATATATTTAACAAATTGATTAAAAACTCATGAAATTCTTCATTTTAAACAGATGAGGAAATTATATTTTCAAGTTCTTTAGGTGTGTAGATATGAGAATTTTTATAGGTGACATGCATATATCATTTTCTGGCAAGTAAATTATATAAGAATAGAAACAAATGGAAACATCCATTTTCACAGTGCTTTATGCATAGCATGAGGCTTTTTTTGGAAAAGCAGTAACTTTCTCACTTGTCAAAAGGGAACAAATTATAAAAATAACAACAATTTGACAAACTGCTGCTTTTACAGTGATTAAAAGTTAATGAGTTAATTCACTTTTTAAAAAAAATCCTTATTTATGTCTTGGGGAGGTGGAGTAGGGAAAATGTATAAATATTTGTAGTGAGTAATTAATTATTAAATTGATTTGATCAGTGTAGGTGCCAAGCAGATAAATTCCAAAATTCATGTATTAATTACTTATGACAAGCAATAATTACGATAAAGTTTCATTTTGTGAAAGCAACGATGATATGAATGTGCTTTTACTAACCTTAGACTGACTCAGAATGTCTGCCTTGAATAAATGAAACTAGATTAAGCTCTTTAGCTCCAGATTGAGTTGGTCCATTCTCTGTCAGTTAAGTGCTAAAATTCATGTCATATATGTGTTTCATTGTTGTCTTTTGTTGTGTTTTTAATTTTGTGATTTGCAAGAATGTATATTAATCCCAGGAAGCAGGCAAATGTGTTGTTCTAAAAGCACGTACTTCAATGACTATGCAGTGAGTGGTTATTGATGTGGAAAAATCAAGCATTTGAAAGATCATTCAAGTTTCCAGTGCCACTGGATCATGAGCACTAAAATCTTAAGGAAGAATGATCAAAAATGAAAAATAACACTAAGAACCTATAAACTCTTGCTCTAATACAGCCTGATTAATTCTTGTCAAAACAGAAAAGATCTGCACAGCAACCTGGAAGCTAGAAGGTATAGTTATTGACTCTCCTATAGGGGTAACATAAACTTCTTAAAGTTAGAAAAAAAACCTCATGAATACTAGAATTAAGAAAAATACTCATATGTTGTTAAGAAAAAGATACTTGCCATAAACGTGATAATAATCCAAACCTGGACAGCCAAAGATTAGGAAAACATTTGAGTTCAAATTTGAACCCAAATCTTCCTGACTTTAGCTTCAGGACTCTATCCATTATGTTATCTAGATACCTCTGGTGACTATTCTGCTATTATTCCTTTATATATAATGTTCCACCAATTATTGCCTATGTTTACAAAATAAAGGCATCATTTGGTTGAATAAAATAAAATAAATTAAAATATAACAAAATATTAAAAAGTTTAATAAAAATAAAAGTTCATCCTCTGAAGTCTCAATGCAAATATCCAGGATACTGCTCTAGTAAATACAAAATAATAGAGATAATATATGCCTTATTCTGTTCCAACATCATTTTGATGTCTCCTGCTAAGTTACTATATTTGGAAAGTTTTTCAGTACAAGTGCCTTGGACATTATGAATATTTGGCTTAGTGAAATCTGTTAATTTTTTTCTTTATGTTTTTTGAATTACTGTTAAATCCAGGTCATTCTAGACAACAGTTTTGCCTGATAATACAGCTATGTCCTGACTAGAGAGAATAATAAAGCAGTCGCATTATTCAAATTCACACAGCACATTTCCACTGGGCTGGAACCAATTAATTAACATCTTTTAAATAATTATAACTTCAAATAGTGTGAAGTCAAATACATGTGACTACTTCATGGAACTCATTACTCTGGCTAATCAGTATTTATCTGTACTTTTATACCAATTCAGTTTATTGCTTGAGATCTGAGTCTAGAATGTTTTGAAGTCTGTATTTGTCTTATGGGGATCTTTTATTTGTCAATCCATGAAACATAATGAGTTTCTGGCTTAAAATTCTAGTATTTTTTTAGGTATTTAGTGTATGTTGAATTTTGCATCCTGATGTGATGTGTTTCAAAGTTTTTAACTTTTCATTACATATCTATATTGATCACTAAGTTCAATCTCCTTAATGATTTTGTTGTTATTTTTCAGTTATTTTAGTTATGCCAGTCTTTGTGACCCCATTCAGGTTTTTTTTACAAAGATACTGGAGTGCTTTACCATTTCTATCTCTAACTCCTTTTATGGATGAAGAAACTGAGGCAAACAGGGGCAAGTGACTTGTCCAGAGTCACACAGCTATTATCTGAGACTATATTCAGGAAGATGAGTGAGTCTTCCCTGACTCCATACCTGGCACTCTATTCACTGGGTCATCCATCGGTATGTCTCCTTAAGAATAACCTTTCACTAACTACTGGTGGCAATAACTGAGTCCTGAATTGCCACCATCAATCCTTCTTTCACTTTGATGCTTCTTTGTCAGTATTTAGTTGACTGGATTCATACAGTTGTCCCCCGTGAAGGGACTTTTGGTTTTACTCTTTGATCATTGCTATTTCATAAGTTCCTTCCAGGGTTAAAAAACTTAATTACATTTGTGGGAAAAGGCATGGAGAAAGAGAGGACTTGCAAGCCAGGTCATGCAAGAAACAAGGCTGGGGACCTGTCTGTCAATCAAGGAGAAGGTTCCAAACAGAATGTTCCCAGGAGGAGGAGGCAGTTGAAGCTGACCAGGGGGAGAGGAAAGGATTCTCACTCTCTGGGGTTGACTGACCAGGAGATTGGCTCTCTGGATTTTTCTGATCAAGGGTGGCTGGCTGAAGGAGAGAAACCCTGAACTGATCTTGTTGGCTTTTGTCCCAGGCTGAAGGAACCTTGGGGGGGGGGGGCTTCTGAAATAAGGCTGAGTGACATTGGTGGCTTTTGTGAATTGAAAGAAGAAAAGAAGATTTTAAACAGTTGTCCTCCATCTCTCTGGCTGTCTTGGAGTCACAGCTGTGACTGGACTGATTTCCCAAATTCCTCCTATCCCTCATTATAGATTAGGGAAACCCTCATTTCTCTTACCTCAGTTTCCCATCCTGCTGATTCCCGATAAACCCTTTACCTGAGAATGAAAAAAAGTATCTTTATAGTCCACTTAGGGGGATGGAAGAATCCAAAGGCTTCAAGAACTGGGTGGTTAAGGGAGGGAGTGAAAGAGGAAGAAGGTAGGAGGAAGGTAGGAAAATATTTATCATATTTTGTCATCAATAGAAATTATAGGCAAACCCCAGAGTATTCACCTGTAGCAGCATCTCTCATCTATCCCCATTGTAACGAGGCAGCCCTCAGAGTATTCCCCTATTAGCAGCCCTCTAGTCCCAAGCCAAAGTATATATCAGTTACACAACAAGAAATAGTTTCCACACAGATTACCCATTTATTACATATTAAATAAATTCAGTGATGTATCCCTTTTGATCAGTCTTTATTATTGTTTTTTGCATCTATTTATAATGTACTCTTAAAATGCCCATCAGACTTCTTCCTTTTGGGAGAGCAAGTGTTTTTTTTTAATTTAATTTTTATTTTATTCCAGTAACTAATTTGCACATGTTTTCCATGGTCATATGATTCATGTTGTCTCCCCTTTTCCTTACCCACTCCTGGAGTTTATAAGCAATTCTGCTGGGTTATACATGTATTATCACTTTAAATCCATTTCCATATTATTCATTTTTGTAAGTGAATAACCTTATAAAACCAAAACTCCAAGTCATATATCCAAATAAACATGTGATAAATCATACGTTTTCTTCTGTATTTGTACTCCAACAGTTCTTTCTCTAGATGTGAATAGCAGTCTTTTTTCATAAGTCCTTTAGAATTGTCCTGGATCATTTTATGGCTGTTCATAGCAAAGTCTATTACATTTGATCATCCCACAATGTTTCAGTTACTGTGTATAATCTTCTCCTGGTTCTATTTTTTCACTCTGCATCAGTTCATGTAGATCTTTCCAGTTCTAATAGAAATCATCTGATTCATCATTCCTTTATAGCACAATAGTATTTCATCACCATCATACACCACAATTTGTACAGCCATTCTCCAGTTGAGGGACATCCCCATAATTTTGGAGAGCAATGTTAAGTTTTTATCACTACCGAAGGGTGATGGGCCCTCTGTTTTGTGGATTTTTATTAAAATAGTTTCCAAGTTTGTGATAATCCTCTTCACAATTTCACAAATGCCTATCAAAACTGCTATTACATATTCTCAATTTCTTTCAAACATGTTCTTCCCATTCAACTATTATTTCAGGATGTCAATGGGTCTTGAAGTATCTTTCCACAATTTTTGCTATATCTTTATGTTAAATACATCTAACCTGCATGAGATCAAGATGCTGGTAGTTTTTGCCTTCATTAATTGTTTCAATATGGCTTCTAGAGAGAAAAGCTTGAAATTTTTGATCTTTCTTTCTTTGGTGTTCATTAAGATTTTTATACTTCTAAAGTAAAAATGATATCTATGTCAATCAGAGAAATTCCACATGAAGAAGGTGGTTAATTTGGTTGTCACTGTAATCACACAGCTTGATGTCATAGATATATATTAAATAGATAATAAAATGTTTTAACTATGCTCTTTAATTAGGAAAACAGTTATTTTTAAAAGGGATAATGATATATTTCAGGCTAAATTCAAGAAAATGCACAAAAATTGCTTTTTAAAATATGCCATTTTAAATATAAATTGATCTCAACATTAATGTATTAGTGACATGTTTCTAAAAAGAGAAAGTTTTCCATCTGGATATCTTACTTAGCTTTTATACTACATTTGAGTCCACTATACATATTTACAATGTCAATAAACCATAAGTGCAGGATTCAGTAAGAATGTGTTCATTTGAGTAACTTCCGGTCAAGATGGCGGCTTAGAGAAAGCTAAAGTTCAGATCTCCGGAAAACCCTTCCCGACCGATCTCAAACTATAAGCTCCTAAGGTGCCGAAATTCAAAACGATCAACAGCATAGACCCTGGGAATCCTCCTTCTGGGCCTGGACCTGGATCAAAAGGTACGGCCCCCCTCAAAAGCCAGAACCCGAGATCACTCGATCCTAAGGGGTAGGAGCGCAGAGTCCAAGGCTCCGGGAAGCCGCAGCCCCGCCCCACTCAGAGAGCAGGGTCATCTGAAACAACAACAACCCTCAGGGCCTTCTATCCGAGTCCCAGTGAAAGTCACTGCCCTTGGAGCTCCCCCCACAGAGAGCAGGGTCTCCTGAAACAACAGCAACCCTCAGGGCGGGCAAGACAGCCTCACAGGCTGGATCCTGCTATCCAAGTCTCAGTGAAAGTCACTGCCCTCGGAACTCCGGGAAGCCGCAGCCCATCCCCCCACAGAGAGCAGGGTCCTCTGAAACAACAGCAACCCTCAGGGCCAACGAAACAGCCTCACGGCCAGCTATTCTGAAGGCAACTTCCGGAAAGCAACCCAACCCAGAGAGCCGGGGGAGAGTGTGGCCTCCTGGTCCGACCCTTCCATTTCAGTTCCAGTGAAAGTCATTGCCGGAAGGCATACTCAATTTAACCCAGGGAAAGCTCATAGAACCGACAATCTGCCCAGGACTAAAGCCTCTGAACACCAGACAGAGATAAGAAAAGCTAATCCTCCACATTCAGAGATGGCAAACTCCACAGAAGCACAGAAGCCCCAAAATACCAAGAAAAATAAGAAGAAAGGGGCGACTTTGGACACATTCTATGGAGCCAAAATACAAAATACAGAGCAGATAGAAGAAGATATACAAGAAAATGCTCCAAAACCTTCCAAAGGAAATGGAAACTCTCCACAAACCCATGAAGAATTTGAATCAGAAATGACCAAAAAGATGGAAGCCTTCTGGGAGGAAAAGTGGGAAATAATGCAAAAGAAATTCACGCATCTACAAAATCGGTGTGATGAAACTGAAAAGGAAAACCAGGCTTTAAAGGCCAGAATCAGGCAGCTGGAAGACAACGATCGTGTAAAAGAGCAAGAATTAATAAAGCAAAGGCAAAACACCAAGAAATTAGAAGAGAACATAAAATATCTCACCGACAAGGTGACAGATCTAGAAAATAGAGGGAGAAGAGATAATTTAAGAATAATTGGACTTCCAGAAAAGCCAGAAATAAACACCAAACTCGACATGGTGATACAAGATATAATCAAAGAAAATTGTCCAGAGATTCTAGAACAAGGGGGCAATACAGCCACTGACAGAGTTCACAGAGCACCTTCTACACTAAACCCCCAAAAGACAACTCCCAGGAATGTAATTGCCAAATTCCAAAGCTATCAAACAAAAGAAAAAATCCTACAGGAAGCCAGAAAAAGACAAATTAGGTATAAAGGAATGCCAATCAGGGTCACACAAGACCTTGCAAGTTCTACTCTGAATGATCGTAAGGCATGGAACATGATCTTCAGAAAGGCAAGAGAGCTGGGTCTTCAACCAAGAATCAGCTACTCACTGACTATATACTTCCAAGGGAAAGTATGGGCATTCAACAAAATAGAAGACTTCCAACTTTTTGCAAAGAAAAGACCAGAGCTCTGTGGAAAGTTTGATACCGAAAATCAAAGAGCAAGGAATACCTGAAAAGGTAAATATTAAGGAAAGGGGAAAAATGTTATCTTCTTCTTTTACTCAAACTCTCTTCTATAAGGACTACATTTATATCAATCTATGTATACTAACATGTGGGGAAAATGTAATGTATAAATAGGGAGTAAAGAAAGACCAAATAGAATAATCTTTCTCACACAAAGATTCACATGGGAAGGGGAAGGGAAGAAAACTCCTATAAGAAGGAGAGGAAGAGAGGGGTTTTTTTTTACTTAAACCTTAATCTCAGGGAAATCAACTCTGAGAGGGAAAAACATCCAGATCCATTGGGATCTTGAATTCTATCTTACCCAACAAGGGTAGGGAGAAGGGAAAACCAAGGGGGGAAGGGGGAGAGGGAGAACAAAAAGGGAGGGAAAGAGAGGGGGGAGGGGGAGGGAAGAAAAAGGGAGGGACTAAAAAGGGAAACATCAAGGGAGGGGACAAGGGGGACTGATTCAAAGTAAATCACTGGACTAAAAGGTAGAACCGAGGAAGAAAAGGTTAGAATTAGGGAAGGCTATCAAAATGCCAGGGAGTCCACAAATGACAATCATAACTTTGAACGTGAATAGGATGAAGTCACCCATAAAATGGAGACGAATAGCAGAATGGATTAGAATCCAAAACCCTACCATATGTTGTCTTCAAGAAACACACATGAGGCGGGTTGACACCCACAAGGTCAGAATTAAAGGATGGAGTAAGACCTTCTGGGCCTCAACTGACAGAACGAAGGCAGGAGTGCTAATCATGATATCTGATAAAGCCAAAGCAAAAATAGACCTGATTAGAAGGCATAGGGAAGGTAATTATATTTTGTTAAAAGGGACACTAGACAATGAGGAAATATCATTAATCAACATGTATGCACCAAATAATATAGCACCCAAATTTCTAATGGAGAAACTAGGAGAATTGAAGGAAGAAATAGACAGTAAAACCATATTAATGGGAGACTTAAACCAACCATTATCAAATTTAGATAAAGCAAATCAAAAAATAAATAAGAAAGAGGTAAAAGAAGTGAATGAAATCTTAGAAAAATTAGAATTAATAGACATATGGAGAAAAATAAATAGGGATAAAAAGGAATACACCTTCTTCTCAGCACCACATGGCACATTCACAAAAATTGACCATACTTATGTCACAGAAACATAGCACACAAATGCAGAAAAGCAGAAATAATGAATGCAGCCTTCTCAGATCACAAGGCAATAAAAATAATGATTAGTAATGGTACATGGAAAACCAAATCTAAAACCAATTGGAAATTAAACAATATGATACTCCAAAACCATTTAGTTAAAGAAGAAATCATAGAAACAAATAACAATTTCATCGAGGAAAATGACAATGGCGAGACATCCTTTCAAACCTTTTGGGATGCAGCCAAAGCGGTAATCAGAGGTAAATTCATATCCCTGAATGCTTATATTAACAAACAAGGGAGAGCAGAGATCAATCAATTGGAAATGCAAATGAAAAAACTCGAAAGCGATCAAATTAAAACCCCCCAGCAGAAAACCAAACTAGAAATCCTAAAAATTAAGGGAGAAATTAATAAAATCGAAAGTGATAGAACTATTGATTTAATAAATAAGACAAGAAGCTGGTACTTTGAAAAAACAAACAAAATAGACAAAGTACTGGTCGATCTAATTAAAAAAAGGAAAGAAGAAAGGCAAATTAACAGCATCAAGGATGAAAAGGGGGATCTCCCCTCCAATGAAGAGGAAATTAAGGCAATCATTAGAAATTACTTTGCCCAATTATATGGCAATAAATACACCAATTTAGGAGAAATGGATGAATATATACAAAAATACAAACTGCCTAGACTAACAGAAGAGGAAATAGAATTCTTAAATAATCCCATATCAGAAAATGAAATCCAACAAGCCATCAAAGAACTTCCTAAGAAAAAATCCCCAGGTCCTGATGGATTCACCAGTGAATTCTATCAAACATTCAGAGAACAGTTAATCCCCATACTATACAAACTATTTGACATAATAAGCAAAGAGGGAGTTCTACCAAACTCCTTTTATGACACAAACATGGTACTGATTCCAAAACCAGGCAGGTCAAAAAGAGAGAAAGAAAACTATAGACCAATCTCCCTAATGAATATAGATGCAAAAATCTTAAATGGGATACTAGCAAAAAGACTCCAGCAAGTGATCAGAAGGATTTATACCAGGGATGCAGGGCTGGTTCAACATTAGGAAAACCATCCACATAATTGACCACATCAACAAGCAAACTAGCAAGAACCACATGATTATCTCAATAGATGCAGAAAAAGCATTTGATAATATACAACACCCATTCCTATTAAAAACACTAGAAAGCATAGGAATAGAAGGGTCATTCCTAAAAATAATAAACAGTATATATCTAAAACCATCATCTGCAATGGGGATAAACTAGATACATTCCCAATAAGATCAGGAGTGAAACAAGGATGCCCATTATCACCTCTACTATTTGACATTGTACTAGAAACACTAGCAGTAGCAATTAGAGAAGATAAAGGAATTGAAGGCATCAAAATAGGCAAGGAGGAGACCAAGTTATCACTCTTTGCGGATGACATGATGGTCTACTTAAAGAATCCTAGAGATTCAACCAAAAAGCTAATTGAAATAATCAACAACTTTAGCAAAGTTGCAGTATACAAAATAAACCCACATAAATCATCAGCTTTTCTATATATCTCCAACACAGCTCAGCAGCAAGAACTAGAAAGAGAAATCCCATTCAAAAATCACCTTAGATTTATCTAGTTCTGATAGAGGAAGGTTCAGGTCTCATACTAGTATAGTTTTCCAATTTCATCCTTGATGTCCCCTCTTTTTTTTTTTTTTTGAAATTGGGATGCTATACCATTTGGTGCATACATGTGAAGTACTGATATTTTCTCATTGTCTATACTGTCTTTTATCAGGATGTAATTACCTTCGCTACATTTTTTAACTAGATCTATTTTTAATTTGGCTTTGTCAGATATCATGATTGCGACTCCTGCCTTCTTTTTAGCAGTTGATGCCCAATAGATTTGGCTTCATCCTCTTACTTTTACCCTATGCGTGTCTACCTTCCTCTCTTGTGTTTCTTGTAGACAGCATATGGTAGGGATTTGGTTTCTAATCCACTCTGCCATTTGCTTTCATTTTATGAGTGAGTTCACTCCATTCACATTCAGAGTTATGATTACCAGCTGTGTATTTCACAGCATTTTGATTTCCACCCCTAGTCCTGCCTTTTTTTCTTTCACTATTTCCTTCTACACCAATGTTTTGTTTTTAATCAGTCCCCCTAATTCCCACCCTTATTTTACTTCCCTTTCTACTCCCTCCCTTCTTATTCCCCTCTTATTTTCTTTACAGTCTTTTTAAACTACCCCCACCCTCTCCCTCCCTTGTACTGCTTCCCTTCCCACCAAGCCATTTGTTACCCCTCTACTTCCCTATAGGGCACAAATCAATTCTCTGCCCCAATGGATTGGATTGTTCTTCCCTCTTTGAGTCAATTTCAATGAACATAAGAGTTGAGTATTTCCTATCTCCAACCTCTTTACCCTATCAGTGTATTGATGTTCTCCCTCCCTCCTGTCATGAGCTTCTTTGTGATACCCCTTTTTGTTTCTTTTCCCATTTCTTTTAGTATTATCCTCTTTTTAAAGCTCTATTGTTGTATGTATATATATATATATGTATATGCACATATATATGTATTTATGCATACATATATCTATATACTTATTTATGTCTTGGCATTTCATCCTATACAGTTTGTCACTGTTCCCTCTAAGTGTAATTCTTCTAGGTGCCCAGGTGGTAATAATAATTTTTAAGAGTTACCAATGACCTCTTTTCTTAGAGGGATACATATCATTTTAACTTATTGGTTCTCTTAAAAAAGTTTTGTGTTTTGTTTTGTTTTTCTTTTTTCCCTCTTTTTAAATTACCTTTTGACGATTCTCTTGAGTTCTATGTTTAGGCATCAAATTTTCTTTTCAGGTCTGGTCTTTTCTTTATAAATGCTTGGAATTCTTCTGTTTTATTAAATGACCATACTTTCCCTTGTAAGAATATAGTCATTTTTGATGGGTAGTTTATTCTTGGTTTTGGACCTAGTTCCCTTGCTTTCCAGAATATCTGAATTCCATGCCTTTTGGTCCTTCAGTGTAGATGCAGCCAGATCCTGTGTTATCCTCACTGTGTATCTCACATGATATCTGAATGACTTCTTCTTGGCAGCTTGTAATATCTTTTCTTTGGTCTGATTGTTCTTGAATTTAGCTAAAACATTTCTGGGTGTTGTCTGTTGGGGATTAAGTACAGGAAGTGATCTGTAGATACTTTCAATCTTCACTTTTCTCTCCTGTTCTAGAATACTGGCAGTTTTCTTGGATAATTTCCTGTACTATGATGTCCAGTCTTTTTATTTTGTCGTGGTCTTCTGGTAGACCAATGATCCTTAGGTTGTCTCTCCTGGAACAATTTTCTAAATCTTCTATTTTGTGAATGAGGTGCTTCATATTTTTCTCAATTTTTTTCATTCTTTTGATTTTGTTTTGTAGTGTCCTGCTGCCTTGCGAAGTTGCTTGCTTCTAGTTGTAGTATTCTGGTTCTTAAAGACTGGATTTCATCCCTGGCTTTTGATCATCTTTCTCCTTCTGATCTTTCATCTACTTTGTCTCATTTTCAAGCTGATTAATTGTAGCTTTCAAGACACTATTTTCTCATTTTAGTCCACCCAGAGGTTCCAGCTGCCACTGGAGGCTTAGAGCTCTAGGTAGGGGAGGGGCCTGAGACCTTCCTTCTTCCTTCCCCTTAAACCCAAATGTTCTAGAATTCAGGCTTTTGGGTGGGGTTCCTTTTAATTTGAGTCCAGCAGGGGGGTTTATTGGCTTTATCTTGTTGTTAGGTTTAATTTTCAGCCCCTTAGGAGCATTATGTTTGTCATCAGTAAGGAAGAGTTTTCAGAGATCTGAACTTTGGCTGTCTCTATGCCACCATCTTGACTATGCCCCTCAGCTTCTTCTCTAAGTTTATTTTTTCCTTCCCAAGAAGAATAAAATGACATGGTGAATATATTATTCCATTTAAAAACATTAAAATAATAACCTTTCCTGGTTTCTTTGCACATATGACAAAGTTGCATATCATGTTTGGATCCATGTGGTAAGTCAAAAGGGGTGTTGTGAGATCTCTTCTCTAATTTTTAAGCCCTGTGAAAACATAAAAGGTCCTGTATTGACTCTAACATTTAGACATTGTTCAGCCAATACAACTATAGTAGATGTTAATGCAAGGGTGGGAGACATCTCACAAAGAAGGAATACAATTAACAATAAATGTCTGCCAAGGTTTTGTCTTTTTTTTCCCCTGTAACTCATTTATTTTTTTTTTAATTTTATTTGGTCATTTCCAAACATTATTCATTGGAAACAAAGATAATTTTCTTTTCCTCCCTCCCCACCCTCCCACCACCTCTCCCGTAGCCCACGCGCTATTCCATTGGGTATCACATGTGTTCTTGATTCGATCCCATTTCTATGTTCTTGGCATTTGCATTAGGGTTTTCATTCAGAGTCTCTCCTCAGTCATAACCCTCCACCCCTGTAGTCAAGCAGTTGCTTTTCATCGGTGTTTTTACTCCCACAGTTTATCTTCTGCTTATGGATAGTGTTTTTTAGATCCCTACGGATTGTTCAAGGACATTGCATTGCCACTAATAGAGAAGTCCATTACCTTCGATTGTACCACAGTGTGTCTGTCTCTGTGTACAATGTTCTCCTGATTCTGCTCCTTTCGCTCTGCATCACTTCCTGGAGGTTGTTCCAGTCCTCATGGAATTCCTCCACTTTATTATTCCTTTTAGCACAATAGTATTCCATTACCAACATATACCACAATTTGTTCAGCCATTCCCCAATTGAAGGGCACCCCCTCATTTTCCAATTTTTGGCCACCACAAAGAGTGCAGCTATGAATATTCTTGTACAAGTCTTTTTACTTATTGTCTCCTTGGGGTACAGACCCAGCAGTGCTATGGCTGGATCAAAGGGCAGACAGTCTTTTATCGCCCTTTGGGCATAGTTCCAAATTGCCCTCCAGAATGGTTGGATCAATTCACAACTCCACCAGCAATGAATTAGTGTCCCTACTTTGCCACATCCCCTCCAGCATTCATTACTTTCCATAGCTGTTATGTTAGCCAATCTGCTAGGTGTGAGGTATACCTCAGAGTTGTTTTGATTTGCATCTCTCTGATTATAAGAGATGTAGAACACTTTTTCATGTACTTATTAATAGTTTTGATTTCTTTGGCTGAGAACTGCCTGTTCATGTCCCTTGCCCATTTATTAATTGGAGAATGGCTTGATTTTTTGTACAATTGATTTAGCTCTTTGTAAATTTGAGTAATTACACCTTTGTCAGAGGTTTTTATGAAGATTGTTTCCCAATTTGTTGCTACACTTCTGATTTTAGTTACATTGGTTTTGTTTGTACAAAAACTTTAATTTGATGTAGTCAAAATAATTTATTTTACATTTTGTGACTCTTTCTAAGTCTTGTTTGGTTTTAAAATCTTTCCCCTCCCAAAGGTCTGACAGATATTTCCTCACTGTCTATACTGCCTTTTATCAGGATATAATTACCTTCCCTATCTCTTTTAACTAGATTTATTTTTACTTTGGCTTTGTCAGATATCATGATTGCAACTCCTACCTTCTTTTTGTCAGTTTATGCCCAATAGATTTGGCTCCACCCTCTTACTTTCACCCTATGTGTATCTAGAGACTTCCGGTTAAGATGGCGGCTTAGAGAAAGCTAAAGTTCAGATCTCCGGAAAACCCTTCCCGACCGATCTCAAACTATAAGCTCCTAAGGCGCCGAAATTCAAAACGATCAACAGCATAGACCCTGGGAACCGTCCTCCTGGACCTGGACCCGGTTCAAAAGGTACGGCTCCCCTCAAAAGCCAGAACCCGAGATCACTCGGACCTCAGGGGTAGGAGCGCAGAGTCCAAGGCTCCGGGAAGCCGCAGCCCGCCCGGCTCAGAGAGCAGGGTCCTCGGAACAACAACGCTCAGGGCCTTCTACCCGAGTCCCAGTGAAAGTTACTGCCTGGGGCTCCCGCTGCAGAGAGCTGGTCGAAACAACAGCAACCCTCAGGGCGGGCAAGACAGCCTCACAGGCTGGATCCTGCTATCCAAGTCTCAGTGAAAGTCCCTGCCCTCGGAGCTTGGGGAAGCTGCGACGAAACAGCCTCATGGCCAGCGATTCTGAAGGCAACTTCCGGAAATCCGGAAAGCGAGCGGGGGGAGGGGGGGGAGAATGTGGCCTCGTGGTCCGACCCTTCCATTCCAGTTCCAGTGAGGCATATTCAGTTTAACCCAGGGAAAGCTCATAGAACCAACATCTGCCCAGGACTAAAGCCTCTGAACACCAGACAGAGATAAGAAAAGCTAATCCTCCACATTCAGAGATGGCAAACTCCACAGAAGCACAGAAGCCCCAAAATACCAAGAAAAATAAGAAGAAAGGGGCGACTTTGGACACATTCTATGGAGCCAAAATACAAAATACAGAGCAGATAGAAGAAGATATACAAGAAAATGCTCCAAAATCTTCCAAAGGAAATAGAAACTCTCCACAAACCCATGAAGAATTTGAATCAGAAATGACCAAAAAGATGGAAGCCCTCTGGGAGGAAAAGTGGGAAATAATGCAAAAGAAATTCACGCATCTACAAAACCAGTTTGACCAAACTGTAAAAGAAAACCAGGCTTTAAAGCAAGAACTAATAAAGCAAAGGCAAAACACCAAGAAATTAGAAGAGAACATAAAATATCTCACCGACAAGGTGATAGATCTGGAAAATAGAGGGAGAAGAGAGAATTTAAGAATAATTGGACTCCCAGAAAAGCCAGAAATAAACACCAAACTGGACATGGTGATACAAGATATAATCAAAGAAAATTGCCCAGAGATTCTAGAACAAGGGGGCAATACAGCCACTGACAGAGCTCACAGAACACCTTCTACACTAAACCCCCAAAAGACAACTCCCAGGAATGTAATTGCCAAATTCCAAAGCTATCAAACAAAAGAAAAAATCCTACAGGAAGCCAGAAAAAGACAATTTAGATATAAAGGAATGCCAATCAGGGTCACACAAGACCTTGCAAGTTCTACTCTGAATGATCGTAAGGCATGGAACATGATCTTCAGAAAGGCAAGAGAGCTGGGTCTCCAACCAAGAATCAGCTACCCAGTAAAACTGACTATATACTTCCAAGGGAAAGTACGGGCATTCAACAAAATAGAAGACTTCCAACTTTTTGCAAAGAAAAGACCAGAGCTCTGTGGAAAGTTTGATACCGAAAATCAAAGAGCAAGGAATACCTGAAAAGGTAAATATTAAGGAAAGGTGAAAAATGTTATCTTCTTCTTTTACTCAAACTCTCTTCTATAAGGACTACATTTATATCAATCTATGTATACTAACATGTGGGGAAAATGTAATGTATAAATAGGGAGTAAAGAAAGACCAAATAGAATAATCTTTCTCACACAAAGATTCACATGGGAAGGGGAAGGGAAGAAAACTCCTATAAGAAGGAGAGGAAGAGAGGGGTTTTTTTTACTTAAACCTTAATCTCAGGGAAATCAACTCTGAGAGGGAAAAACATCCAGATCCATTGGGATCTTGAATTCTATCTTACCCAACAAGGGAAGGGAGAAGGGAAAACCAAGGGAGGAAGGGGGAGAGGGAGAACAAAAAGGGAGGGAAAGAGAGGGGGGAGGGGGAGGGAAGAAAAAGGGAGGGACTAAAAAGGGAAACATCAAGGGAGGGGACAAGGGGGACTGATTCAAAGTAAATCACTGGACTAAAAGGTAGAACCGAGGAAGAAAAGGTTAGAATTAGGGAAGGCTATCAAAATGCCAGGGAGTCCACAAATGACAATCATAACTTTGAACGTGAATGGGATGAACTGACCCATAAAACGTAGACGAATAGCAGAATGGATTAGAATCCAAAACCCTACCATATGTTGTCTTCAAGAAACACACATGAGGCGGGTTGACACCCACAAGGTCAGAATTAAAGGATGGAGTAAGACCTTCTGGGCCTCAACTGACAGAACGAAGGCAGGAGTGCTAATCATGATATCTGATAAAGCCAAAGCAAAAATAGACCTGATTAGAAGGCATAGGGAAGGTAATTATATTTTGTTAAAAGGGACACTAGACAATGAGGAAATATCATTAATCAACATGTATGCACCAAATAATATAGCACCCAAATTTCTAATGGAGAAACTAGGAGAATTGAAGGAAGAAATAGACAATAAAACCATACTAGTGGGAGACTTAAACCAACCATTATCAAATTTAGATAAATCAAATCAAAAAATAAATAAGAAAGAGGTAAAAGAAGTGAATGAAATCCTATGTGTATCTACCTTTCTCATGTGTGTTTCTTGTAGACAGCATATGGTAGGATTTTGGACTCTAATCCACTCTGCTATTCGCTTGCGTTTTATGGGTGAGTTCATTCCATTCACATTCAGAGTTACGATTACTAGCTGTGTATTTCCCAGCATTTTGATTTCTGCTCCTTTTCCTGCCTTTTCTTCTTTCACTATTTCCTTATACACCAATGTTTGCTTTTGAACAGTCCCCCTTGTTCCCATCCTTATTTTACTTCCCTTTCTACCCCCCTCCCTATTTATCCCCCCCTTATTTTCTCTGTAATCTTTCTAAAATTAACCCCCCTCTCCCTCCCTCTCTTGTACTGCTTCCCTCCCCACCAGACCTTTTGTTACCCTTCTACTCCCCTATAGGGTGCAAATCTATTCTCTGCCCCCAGTGGATTGGATTGTTTTTCCCTCTTTGAGTCACTTTCAAAGCACATAAAAGTTGACTATTTCCTGTCTCCGACCTCTTTACCCTTCCTGCCAAGGTTTTGTCTTGAATCTTCTCCTTATTTCTCTTTATACTTTACCACTTAATTATCTCATTATCTCTCATGGGTTAAATTATAATTTCTAGGCAGATAATTCCTAAATCTATATATTTAACTTTAGTATCTCTTGCAGACTCCAGTCCTGCATAACCAACTACCTCTTGAACATCTTGAAGGAGATATCTTATAGATGTCTAGACTCGTGTCCAAAACAGAATTTATTATATCTTCTCATTTTCTCTATTATTACCAACGGCATTACTTTCTTTCCATTCACTTTGGTTTGAAGGTTTGGTGTCATTCTCAACTCCTCTGTAGGCATCTGAATATTACAATGGATAGAGTTCTTGGCCTAGAGTCAGGAAGACAAGTTAAAATCTGGCTTTAGACACTATTTAGTTGTGTGACCCTGGGCAAAAGCTTTGTCTACCTCAATTTCCTCAACTATGAAATAAGGATAACAATAGTGCTTATCTCCAAGAGTTATGAGAATCAAGTGAGATATGTTTAATGCTTGGTGCATAGTAGATGCATAATAAATATTTATTTAATTTATTTTCCTTCCTTCCTTCCTCTCTCACTCATTTGAAAGATCTAATTTTTTTTTGCTAAATCTAGCATTACTTATCTCTACTAACATAGCTACTAGCCTAGTTTAGTTCCTCATGATGTCATGCTATAAAATTGGACTTGAACTCTGGACTTCAACCCCCACAAGCCTTTGTTCCACTTACCCAGAATGCTTTGTAATCTCACCTGGGCTGAGATTGAGAAGGAATTTAAGCTGATTGCAAAGGCTTTTGGCCCTCTTTTTGGACTTCCGTTTTGGAGCAGAGGCGTCTCTTTCATGATGTGAGGTTATCTTGTCTAGGCCTCTGGCCTAGGCACATGTTTTTTCTTATTCTGGATTTTCTTTAATCCTTAACTTTTAATAAACCTCTAAAAAATATAATACTCCTTGCAGAGAGTAACTAATTTCTACCTGCCTCAGTCTCCCCTAAATTTTAATCTTTACAATGCCTACATTATTAAAAAGGTCTTCTAATTGGTCTTTCTGCTTCAAGTATCTCTCCAGTCCAGTATAGTAGTAGTGGTAGTCTCTCGGTGACCGAGAATGACTATCGTCTTTGTGCATTATCATCTATTGATGTACCCTAATGTGGCTTTGAAGTCCAAAGGCTGAGGCTCAGAGTTTGTGGCACATGGGGCATGGGACGCCAGTTGTTGCGGGAGGTGCGTTTGTGGCCTGGTGTTGTAAAAAATAGACTCGAATACAGGACTACAATCCCCATGAGCCTTTGCTCCACTTCCCCAGAATGCCTTGTAATCTCACCTGGGCCGAGATCGAGAAGGTATTTAAGTTGATTCAAAGGCTTTTGAGGGGGCTTGGCTCTTTTTGGACTTCCGTTTGGAGCAGGCTCATCTCTTGTGTGATGTGAGGTTATTTTGTCTAGGCCTCTGGCCTAGGCACATGTTTCTTACTTGTATGTTCTTTAATCTTTAGCCTTTAATAAACCTCTAAAAAATATAATACTCCTTGCAGAGAGAAACTAATTTCTACCTGCCTCAGTCTCCCCATCTCCCCTAAATTTTAATCTTTACAGTGTCGGTGTTCCCACACAGCGGCAAGACGTCGACGTCGCTCATCTTCAAAGGTGGTGGCGGCATGGTTAATGTAGGTTCGCCAGCTGCTTCTGTCAAAGGCAGCGAGTTCTAGTTGCTTTGGGGTAATGCCAGCCCACTTCAAGTTGGACTTTAGATGATCCTTGAATCTCTTCTTTGGTCGGCCTTGAGTCCAGCTGACAGTTCACCATAGAATACCTGTCCTGGTATTCGCTGTGGGTCCATGCAGATGACGTGTCCAGACCATTGTAGCTGGGTTTTGAGGACCATGACTTCGATGCTGGTGGAGTTGGCTCTGTCGAGGACTTCCTGGTTGGTGATTTGGTCCTGCCATCAGATCCTCATGATTGACCGGAGGGAGCGTTGGTGGAATTGCTCCAGCTGTTTCATGTGCTTCCGGTACAGTGTCCATGTCTCACAACCATACAGGAGCGAGCTGAGGACCACTGCGTTGTACACTTTGAGCTTCGTCGCAGTGCTTACACTGCTGTGTTGGAGGAATTTGCAGAGCAGCCGCCCGAGTGCCTGGCTGGCCTTTTGGATCCTGGCATTACTCTCGTGGTCTAGGGACCCATTGTTGGAGATGGTCCTGCCCAGGTACTTGAAAGTGTTGACATTAGAAAGCTGTGTGCCGTTGATAGTTATGCACAGCTGGTTAGTTGGCCGCCCTGGTGCGGGTTGGAACAGCACCTCTGTTTTGCTGAGGCTGATAGTCAGGCCAAACAGTTTTGTTGCAGTGGAGAACCTGTCCACAATGGTTTGGAGATGATTTTCTTGGTGGGCCATGAGAGCACAGTCATCTGCGAAGAGAGCTTCCAGGATGAGTCTCTCTGTTGTCTTTGTTTTTGCAGTCAGGAGGTGAAGGTCGAATAGTGAGCCATCCAGCCAGTATTTGATGTAGACGCCGAGGTCTAGATCCGTCACAGCATGTCGTAATACCTGGGTGAAGTATAGGTTGAATAGTACCAGAGCTAGGACACAGCCTTGTTTCATGCCATTGGAGATGTTGAAGTGATCAGAAGTCTCTCCACCAGATAGGACTTCCCTTGTCATGTCGACATGAAAGAGCTGGATCAGTTTGACGAATTTTGCTGGGCAACCGAGCTTGCTGAGGATCACCCACAATGCGTCCCTGTTCACTGTGTCAAATGCCTTTGTCAGGCCTATGAAGACAATGTAGAGACTCAGGTTCTGCTCAAGGCATTTTTCCTGCATTTGCCTCACCATGAAAACCATGTTGATGGTGCTGCAATCTGGTCAGAAGCCACGTTGTGATTCAGGCAGGTTCTGCTCTGAAACAGATGACAGGAGTCTGTTGAGTATAACACAGGCGAGGATCTTTCCAGCAGTGGAGAGTAGTGAGATGCCTCTGTAGTTGTCACAGGCTGCTCGTGAGCCTTTGTTCTTGTATAGGGCTACGATGGAGGCTATTTCTGAGTTCTGGGGGCATGTGTTCCTCTTCCCATATGCTGGTCAGCACTATGTGGAATGCCTGGAGCGCCTTTCCATTTAAGGCCTTGTACACCTAGGTTGGGATCCCGTCTTTACTGGGTGCCTTGCCTGCACTCATTTGTTTAATGGCTTTTTGGACTTTCTCTATTGAAGGAGGGAGGTCAAGTTGTTCAATGGTGCGGTTTTGGGGGATCTGGTCAAGGGCGCTTTGGTCGACTGAAGAGGGTCTGTTGAGAAGCTGTCTGAAGTGTTCTTTCCACCTGTTGCTGATGCCTTTTTTATCTTTTATGAGAGTGTCACTGTCGGAGGATAGCAAGGGAGTGGTGGTGGGTTTTAAGGGCCCATAGACAGTCTTGAGGGCACTGAAAAATTGTTTGTAGTTTTTCATATCAGCAAAACGCTGGATTTCTTCTGCTTTTTTTCCCCCACCATTGGTCTTGCATCTTCCTGATCTCACGCTGAGCTGTGGCTTGGAGAGACTTGAATCTGTCCTTTTTATGAGCAGAGTTTGGGTTATTTTGCCACTCCATAAAGGCTTTGTTCTTTTTGCTCAATAGGTCTTCAATAGCAGTGTTGTTCTGGTCGAACCAGTCCTGGTGGTTGCATTGTTTGGGGCCTAGGACTGCCCTTGATGTTTCCTTCACTGCATCTCTGAACTGGTTCCATCTCTTGGCTGAGCCTCCAGTGAGTGGTCCCTTGGCAGACAGCTTGTCATCCAGGCAGGACTGGAATGTTTGCAAATAAGATGGATCTCTAAGACAACTCTTGTTGTAAAATGCGCGAACTTTCTGGGTGCGTTTTGGATGGCGAGGTGCAATGCGCATTTGAAGAGTCGCTCTAGCCAATCGGTGGTCTCTCCAGCATTCAGCTCCTCTCATGGCTCTGGCGATCTTTACATCCTGGATGTAAAGATGCAAAAGTGATTTTCCTAAAGTGTAGATGAGAGTGTGTTACTCCTTTGCTCAATAAATTCAAGTAACTCCCTATTACTTCTGGGATGGGATAGAGTTTGTTTGGTGGTTTTTTTTGTTTTTTTTTATAACCTGGTTTCTTCCTACCTTTCCAATGTTAATTGTATCATCCTCTGTTCACTTTATGTCCTGATTATACAGTCTACTTGCTCCTTCTGGAAAATTACATTCTATTTCCATGCCTGTAATGTTCTCTTTAACCTCCAGTCTTGGAATTCTTGGCTTCCTTTAAAACTCAATTTAAGTACCACTTCCTCCAGGAGGCCTTTCTTGGTTCCTCTTCTCCACCCAGCCATGCCATTCACTACTAGTTCCATTTCCTCTAAAGTTGTCTTTCAGATGCTTTTTATTTATCTTATATGTTCAGGTATATGGACATTGTCTATACTACTAGAATGTAAGCTCCTTCAGGACAAGTACTGGTTCTGTTGTTACTTTTTCTTTGTTTCTATCTATATGCAGTCCTTGATACTAGTACAGTGCCTGGTACAAGGTGCTTAATACATGTTTGTTTATTAATTGATTGAAAGGCAAGAGGGTTTATTGTTTTTGGTTTATAGGGCATCACTTCAGACTTTCTCCAAATATCATTCTGATAGGGTACTGGAAATATGAATACAAGTCATGATTACTTTTCACTGAATTCAAAATAGACTGTTATTGACTAACACCTGAGAAAATATGGATTTATAACCATTCTAAGTTATTATGAGAATGTTGAAATTTTCTTTTCTTCATGGGTGGCTGAATTCTTTTCCTACTAAACAAAAAGTGGACTTGACTTGTTTTTGCTTTGGCTGCCTAAGGCCTCTCAGTTGTAGAAGATGTGTCAATTACAGCTATTTGGAAGGTTTGGGAGGATATGAGAGTTGTGTGGGAAATAGCTTCGGTTTCTGGGTTGAAGAAGGATTTCTTTCTTCTTCCTCCTCCTTCCTTTCCCCTCCAGGATGCAAAAACTGTTACCTTCTTTTGAAATTGTTCTTGGCAATGGCTCAGAGAGAGACAATCTACTGTACTAGCAGAACTTGTAATTAATTCTCTTTTTGACAAACAGGTGAAGTGACTGAAATGTCTGCGTGTGACCAAAGAATGAAGTCACGTCAAGAAAACTGGAAACTTGCACTCAACTGCATCTCTATGTGAACATACCTATGTATTTATATAAATACACATGTGCATACATTTATTTTAAATTAACAATTTTAATTTATATTTTATTTCTTACATCAACATAGTTACTCCAAGTATTCCTCCCTCTCTTCCAAGAGAGCCATCTTCAGTCATTGTTTAACTGAGTGATCCACCAATATCAGGCCACATAGAGACAGTACAAAAACCTTTTTAAAAAAGAAGGCAATATATACATCTATGTGTTTATTATATATAAATATTGTATGTATATATACATACAAGCACTCACACACAATCTCTCTGAATTTTGTAAACTTCCATCACCTCAGCTACTATGCTAATTAATATATTTCAATTTTATTTTAAAAAGCAGTCCACAGAAATATTATTTTCCTTTACATACTATTTTCTCAAGATAATTCAAAATTATCTGAACAGCATTCTCTAGTTTTCATATATATCTATAGCTTAAATAAGTAATGGGAAGAGGAGGAGGAGAAAAAGAAAAGGGAGGAAGGAAGGAAGGAAAAGGATAGGAAAAGAAAGGAGCAAGAGAGAGAGATAGAAAGAAAAGAAAATAAGGAAAACAAATATATTAAGCTGTATTGTATCTGCTCTGTGTCAGGTACTATGGTAAGCACTTTACAAATATTATCTCATTTGATCTTCACCACAACTCCATGAAGTAGGTGCTATATTTATCCATATTTTACACTTGAGAAAATTAAGGAAGAGATTTAAAATTACTTTCCCGGAGTCCCATAGTTAGTAAATGTCCAAAACTAGATTTGAAACAAGGTCTTCCTAACTCCAGGCCAAACATTCTCATCCACTGTGTCATCTAGCTTTGAAAAGAATTATGACTGTAATTATTGTTGTTGTTGTTATTATTACCACTTTTAAAGGGTTATAGTGGAGCTAATTCAAACTGGTTCACAAAAGGCAATGATTCCATTTCAGGGCATACATTTATATCTCAGAAATCACCAAACACTATAAATTGGAACTTTGTTGTTTTGTTGATTGTGTAAACTTAAGAAAATAATGGATACACTATGAATAATGCAGATTAAACTTGAAAGTATATCATTGTTCATTTCTTTTTTTCAGAAAGCTGGTTGATAAACACTTAACAGCACACCCCTACTTAAAGTTAACATATATTATATATATATATACATATATATATATATATATACATACTGAGGGATTGACAGATTAGGAAAATACTAAACAAAGTAATATAAAACAGGCATACTCATATAAACTGCCTAGATGAACAGAAGAGAAAGTAGAATATTTAAATAACCCTATCTTAGAAAAGAAATTGAACAAGCCATTGGTGAGATCCCTATTAAAAAGTCTCTGAGAGTAGATGAATTTGATGAAATATTTAAAGAATAATTAATTCTGCTACTATATGAAGTATTTGGAAAAAATAGACAAAGGAGGAGTCTTACCAAATTCCTTTCATACATAGATTTTGTGCTGATACATAAACGAGGAATAGTAAAAACTATAGAACAATTTCCCTAAGAATTATTGATGGAAAAATTATCAACCAAATATTAGAAAAGAGATTATAGAAATATATCACAATACTCATACACTATGACTAGGAAGGAATTGTACTTGGAATAGGAAAACTATCAGCATAACTGGACCTGTCATAAACAAAACCAAAAGAAATATATTTATTTTAACTGATGAAGAAAGAGCTTTTGACAAAATACACACTCATTTCTATTAAAGCACTAGAAAGCATAGTAATAAATGAATCTTTCTTTAAAGTGATAAGTAGTTTATTATCCAATCACAGGCAAGGTTTATTTGTAAAGAGGATTAATTAGAAGTCTTCCCAATAAGTTCAAGTGTGAAGCAAGGAGTATTGTAAGTAGAAGAGCTAGCTATAGCAATAAAAGAAGAAAAAGAAACTGAATGAATTAGAATAGGCAATGAGGAAACAAAACTATCACTCCTTGCAGATGATACGGTGGTATTCTTAAAGAATACAAGAGAATCAACTAAAAAACTATTTGAAATAATTAACAACTTTAGAAAAGTTGCAGAATAATAAAATAAACCCACATCAGCATTTCTATATATTACCAACAAAATTCAGAATTAAGAGATAGAGAAAATCCATCTGAAATAATTTTAAGTGATATAAAATACTTGGGAATCTATTTGCCAAGACAAGCCCAAGAACTATATGAACATAATTTCAAAATACTTTTCACACAAATACAATCATCTAAATAATTGGAAAAATATTGAGCGCTCATGAGTATGCAAAACCAATATAATAAAAATTATAATTCTACCTAAATTAACTTTCTTTTTCAGTCAATCCACTAAAATTATTTTATAGAGCTAGAAAATAAAATTCCAAAATTCATATGGAAGAACAAAAGGTCAAGAATATCAAAGGAATAAATGGAAAAAAATGAAGGAAAGTGGCATAGATATATAAAATCTCAATAGTATTACAAAATGATAATCATCAAAACAATCTGATACTCAGTAAAAAAATAGTGGTGGATCTGTGGAATAGATTAGGAACACAGTATACAAGAGTAATGATCATAAAAATCGACCATTTGATAAACTCAAAGACCCAAGCTTTTGGGACAAGGTCTTACTATTTGACAAAAACTAATAGGCAAAAGAGAAAGCAGCTTGGTAGAAACTAGACATAGACCAAGATTTCACAGCATTTACCAAGAGAAGTTCAAAATAGGTACACGAATTAGACATAAAAGGAAAAGAATAGCAAATGGCATTAAAAGACTGCCTGAGTTTTTGATCCAGCCACACCACTGCTGGGTTTGTATCCCAAAGACATAATGAAGAAAAAGACTTGTACAAAAATAATTATAGCTGTGCTCTTTGTGGTGGCAAAAAAAAAATGGAAAAGGGGGGTGTTCATCAATTGGTTAATGACTGAGCAAATTGTGTCATCTGATGGTGATGGAATACTATTGTGCTAAAAGGAATAATGAACTGGAGGAATTCCATGTGAACTGGCAAGACTTCCAGGAATTGATGCGGAGGAAAAGGAGCAGAACTAGGGGAACATTGTACAGAGACTGATACATTATGGCACAATTGAATGTTACAGACTTTTCTATTAGCAGTAATGCACCCAGGACAATCCAGTAGGACTGATGAGAAAGAAGTTCGTTAGTCACATCCAGAGAAAGAACTGTGGGAGCAGAAACACAGAAGAAAAATATGTGATCGATCACATGGTTCAATGGAGAGATAATTGGGGTTTTGATGTTAAAAGATAACTCTACTGCAAATATGAATAATATGGAAATAGGTTTTTGAACAATGATACAAGGACAACTCAATGGAATTGCTTGTCATCTCATGGTGGGGGGAGGGAAGAGGGGTGGGAAAAAAATCATGAATCATGTAACCATGGAAAAATATTCTAAATAAATAAATATTTTTTATAAAGGGAAAGCATAAACAAATTAGGGGAGCACAGAAAATTTTACCTGTAAGATTTATAGCTAAGGGAATAATTTATGACCAAACAAGAATAAAGAGTATAGGATATAAAATGGATAATTTTGATTACATTAATTTTAAAAGTTTTTTGCATGAGTAAAACCAATGTAGCCAAGATTAGGAGGAAAACAGAAACTAGGGGGAAATTTTTATAGTGCTTCTCTGATAATGGCCTCATTTCACAAATGTATGGAAAACTGAATCAAATTTATAAAAAATATAAGTAATTCCCAAATGATAAAATATCAGAGAATATGAACTAGAAATTTTCAGAAAAAATCAAAACTATCTATAGTCATATGGAAAAATGCTCTAAATCACTATTGGTTTGAAAAATGCAAACCAAAGCAACTAAAAGTACCAGTTAACACCTATCAAATTAGCTAATGTTAAAAAAAAGAAAATGAAAATTATTAGAGGGGATTTGGAAAAATTGGGACATCAATGCATTCTTGGTGAAGTTGAAAACTGATCCAACCATTCTGCAGGACAATTTGAAATCATACCCTTTGATCTAGGAATACTACTACCAGATCTGTATTCCAAAGAGATCCCTCCAAAAAGGAAAATAATTTGGTACATTCAAAAATATTTATGGCAGTAGTTTATGTGGAAGCAAAAAATTGGAAGTTGAGGTGATGCTCAACAATCAGGAATAGCCGAACAAGTCATAGTACATGATTATGATTAGATACCATTGTGATATATGAGTTTGAGGATACTTTCAGAAAAACACAGAAAGACTTACATGAACTGATGTAAACTAAAATGAACAGAACAAGAACATTATAAACATGTGTACATATATATGTATATATATATAATAGTAACAGCAATATTATGCAGTGATTACCTGTGAAAAACTTAATTATCAACCTTACCCATAGTAATTCTTATCAATAATTCAAGACAATTGAGAAAGACTAATGATGCAATACTATCCACCCCCAGAGAAAAAAACTAATGGAGTCTGAACACAAATTGATTCAAAGTTTTTTAAAACTTAATTTATTTATCTTTTGTAATTCTTGGTCTTTTTTATATGAAATATAGAAATATGTATTGGATTTCTTCATATATATATGTACATATATATATATACATATATATATATAAAAAACTGGCCTATAACAAACTGCTTGCCTTTTTAATTAGAAGAGAAGAAAAAGAAGCAGAAAAAAATTGGAACTCAGAATAGAACAAAATAAAACAGATGTTAAAATTCTTTTTACGCGTAATTAGAAAAAATACTTTAAAAAAAGAAAAAACAAAGGTGTTAAAATTTCATGCAACAGAAATACTTTATTACAAATGACACTTCCAGTTAAAATGGGCAAACATTAGTACATATGAAATTCACTGAAAGCATGAATATTTCAATTATGCAACAGTACAATGGCATAATAAATATTGAACACTGCTTATGAGTCATAGGGAAGGATTCCTATGTGGTGACATTACCTTTAGAGACATATTATACAAGAGCACATTGCCAACTATTAGAGACCAAGCATATATAACTTCATCTCTATGCATTGGTTAGATGAGTAAAGAGATAGAATTAAAGAGCTACTAAAATATAAAGAGGAAAGAAGTTGAAGAATCTGAGATTATTGAAAATTTCTAAATATTTCTACTGTCTGAAGTGATTTTGATAATGAGTTGGGAATACTTTCACATAGGAATTTCAAAGAAGTCCCTTTTGAGTAAGATGGTATGAATCCAAATAGCAGATATATTTTACCAAACAGAATGACTTAAAAAAGCTTTTATTTGATATAACTAATTTTCATGAATGTGTTCTATAATATTTGAGAGAATGTGTAAAAGTATTTCAGGATCTATACAATACATTAATCATTATTCTTGCTAAAGCCCAAGAAAAGAAAAGTGGAGCTATTAAGGGTTACCTATAATACATCAAATACCATGATGGAGTATGTGACTTGAGAGAGATATTAAAGATCTGTGAAAAGGCATTGCAAGGTAAGCATCAATATATAACTAATATGTACAGCAGAAAATTTGAATGTCATGTCATTTGATTAAAGATAACAAAATGAAAAACTATTAAAAATACATCTAACAAAAGCACATAAAAATCTAGATTCCCTTAATTAGTAAGTGAAAGTAAAAGTCTAATGACTAAGGAAATACAAGGAGCCAAAGCAGGATAAAGAACAAAATATACAACTCAACATCAGTAACAGATATTTACTACAGGGTCATAAGAAAGAAATCAGATGAGAGAACCCATCTCTCCAATAAATATGGAGGGCGGAAATTTTCTGGTGATTTATATGGTTGTGAAAAAAATCAATAAAGTGAAAATTCTAATTGGAACAAATGCAAAACAGAAAGTTTGCACAATGTTAATACAATGAACAAAAAGGTTCTGTTAAATAAGATGCCTAAAACTAGCTTCTCTTCAAAACTAGAAAACAGAAAAGGATTAGAGCCATAATTATTGGCTGAAACACAAAACACTTTACAAGATTCTACTCAGAAATAAGACTGAAGACATTTCACATATCCTACCAAGACTTAAGAATATCAGTGATTTTTACAAATGTAGTTTAATTATATGATTGCATAGTTTATGTAGTGATTCTTAACTTTTATTACTAAAGTTCATGAAAATATTAGTTTATCCATAATTTTTTTCTTCACTATCACAAAACATTTATCCTGATTTCACATTTATGTCTAATCCATTTACTGAAAAAAAATATACAATGGACCCAAAGCACAGTGAAATTTTTAGTTATTGATAAGAAAAAAGAAAAAAAACTCTCTATGATATACCACTTAAATGACTTCATCAAGAAACAAATGAAACAACTTCATTATATGGAACCTTTTCCCAAGTGATTTCAGTATTTTGTTTGGGCCAGGTGAGTACTAAAATTCTTAATGTGCATGAAGAAAATATAAAGAATAAAAGCTTCATTCTTGAGTCCAAAGGTCATAGTGACTTAAGAAATGTAGGTAACACAAATCTCATGGTCTTCTAGCAAAGAACAAAGAGTAAAAAGAAATTAAGGAGATAGCTGTGTGTTAAAGGGCTTATTAGCATCCTTAAATCAAAGTTGAACGAGAGCACATTTAAAGAAATTAGTATATTTATAGTTACAGTCTCAAAGAACAGTTTGAAGACTATAAAATGTACCAGAATTGATTTGGAAAGTCAACTAACAAAAAACTTTAAAAAATTTTTATGCATTCACAATCTTTAGGCAACTATAGCAAAATTAGCATATCCTCAGCCAAAAAGGAGGATGAGAATTGATAAACATTCTAATGGCATATGGTAAATAGGTCAAAACCCTACAGTAGTACTTTTGGAATAAGAAGTTATCATGCATACCACTGGATTTGCTGAATGTAACTAAATGTCGTTTAATCTCTGAATAGAGCCTATGAAACAGCTAAAATCGAAAAGGAGAATTTAAAGGCTTTTCATGGTCACTATTCAAATGAACTCAGCCAACAATATGAAGACATAGATATGCCAGATAAATATCAAAATCATACAATTTTATTCATTGAATTGGAAAAGTTTATGATGGTAAATCAAGACATTGTTAGTTATTGCTTGAATAAATTATAGTCTTTTTTTTTTATCTTACTTTCCCTCTTGTTATCAATACTGTGTACTGGTTCCAAGGCAGAAGAGTGGTAAGGGCTAGGCTGTGATGGGGTTAAGTGACTTGCCTAGGGTCACATAGCTAGGAAGAGTCTGAGGTCAGATTTGAACCCAGGACTTCTCATCTCTGGGCCTGACTCTCAATCCACTGAGCCACCTACCTTTCCCCTAGATGTATTTTTCTAAAGAAGCCTAAATTTCAAAGATCATTGAAGATTAAACCAGAAAATAGTAGAAAATGCATAATATTACTGTAGTTTACAAAAGTTTTGATACTATAGAATACCTAGCCAAAAACATATTTGATGGTTGGAATTATGCAACTGAAACTCATACTTTTCATTAACTGGTAGTCAATAAATCTAGGTATGGGTTTTCACTGGTACAAGCAACTACATGAAAAGCAAACTCCTTCTATCAATGCAGGTACCAAGAGTACATTCGATACAGCTTATAGTCTTATAATGTCTAGAGCACTGAGAGGTATAGTTACTTGCACACAGACAGTATGTACAAGAGGCATGATTTGAACTTGTCTTTTTGCCTTCAAAGTCATCTTTATACTCATATTTTCTACAAATATATATTTCAAAATATTCTTGAACTTTGACCAATAAACTATTCTGGAACCAAAGTATTATCATAGAACAAAAATTATTGTCCATGATCACCAAATATGACATCAATCCATAAAAATGTAAGAACAAAATGTAAATAGATGTCATCATATCAAATACTTTTGATTTACAAGCTATATTCAGTGAAAAACTTTCAAAATATAGAAACCTAACTGAAGACATCAAAACCATGTGGAAACATGTTAATGTATCATATCATCTACCACTGTAGTTATTTTGAAGGTGCTGCTAGTGAGCTTGTGAAATATAAATATATCTCAATACTTTTATTTAGTTATGTAAAACAGTCATTTTGTCCACCTGTATAAGAGTTTGCATAACATTGACTACAAAGGAATAATAGCATGATAGCAACCTGTCAGACTATTTTTAGACAAATCTTTTAAAAATTAGAATATGGAGATGAAAAATAATAATACATAAATTTATATTTTATTTTGAGATTTACAATGTGATTTAATGCATTAGCTTGTATCTCACATTCCTGCATCTAAAAATATTTTTGTAAAGGAGAAAATGGGGTAAAATAGATATCAAGGGAGGTATCCTTGAAATGAAGAGATATAAATTAGAAACCTGATAGGGATGGGGATAGTGCTTTGGTTTGATATTTGTTTGCGGATTAGGGGGGGAAGTTTGTGTACTATAGGCAGGAATACCTTTTGGTATTTAACATCAGTTAGTAGAATAATTCTTTCAGATTTATTGGTCAATATTTTAGCAGTTAACTGCCTTTTCCATCCCATCCTCAAAACTGGGATGGAGAATAATCAGTCATTTTGATTCTTCATACTACAAATACAACTCTACACATATCAACACCTGTGATTGGAATAAAAAACTTCTAGAATCTCAGAAATCCGATCAATTTTAATAGACACAGAGGCAACTAAGTTTGCATGACATTTAAAATATATCAAATATTGTGCAACTTGGTATTTTCATGGACTAAGGTATTCATTTATCTTTGTCCAAGATCTGGCTATATTATACATAGTCTTTTTTAGCATGATAAAAGTAATCATTTTAATTTAATGTAGTATTCTTTTCTGAATATGTTCACTTTAGATATGACCCAGAATAACATCAGTTACTAGGATTTTTATTTTTAATGGTTATTCCATTTCTTGCTTATCTACAAGTCCAATTAAATCAAGATTACCTCAAATAATATAGGAATCATTTTTGGAGTTATAAGCTTTATGAATATCTGATGTTTTTACCAGTGAAAAGTCTTTTAAAAGTTTCATGTACATATTCTTAACAACTCTACTTTGTAGCTGACATTCAGATGCATGTCATGTTTCATATATATAGCAGCATCTAATTTCATATTTCTGGCTTCAGATAATTGGATCTTGATGTCTAAACCCTTTGCTGGGTAGGATATAAAATGATATTCATATAAATTGTTAAATAGTTCCTAGCTTTACAAGGAGAAGGTTATCATATAGACTCTATATGACTTTTCTTCTATGCAAATCATCAAAATATCATTATTAGTCATTTATTCAATGAACATGAGTACTCTTCAGAGAAAATTGTCAGAGAAATAAAATCATCTAAACTTACTGTATTTTGAAACAATTTGCAATGCATTGTCCTATGTTTTAGGGGGAGAAACAAGTCTAAGTAAGATTTTCTAGTAATCTTCAAGAGCTTACCATCTAGAATTACCGAATCCAACACCTAGAATGGAATTTCAGTTGTTATCTAGTTCAAGTCTTTTATTTTAAATTTGAAGATACTGGGGTCAAGAGGGATGAAGGATTTTTTCAATGTTATTCAGCTAGTAAATTGCAGATAATTACCCACACACTTCTTCCACTAAATTTAGTGTTGTTCTCAGTAAACTATGACAAAGATGATACAAGTATACAAATCAAATGTAATATAAATAAGAATATAGTAAATGCATATGAATAATATAAAGGGTTTTTTGAGAGAAGATGAGAGAAAAATATCATGAATTTACATACATAATCTTCCTTATGGAAATTTATATCTCAAAATATCTTTTAAAAATTTATTTATGTAATTCATTTTTACATTATCATTATTTCCCCCATTGTATTTTCTTTTTCTCCTACCAGAGAACCATGTCATATAACAAGTATTTTTAAGAGAAGAAAAGAAAAAAAGGAAAAATCAGGAGAGCTGATCAATATATTGAAAAAAATTGGAAAATATATGCAACTTACAACACTTGTGCTCCTGTATCTAAAAAGGGATGATGTAAGTGTCTTCTTACATATCTTTGTTTTTAGCAATGATTGTTATTTATAATTTTATTATAATATATGCTTTTATTTTTAAGGGAGTTCTTTTTCTTTATATTATTATAATTATTCTGCTCATTATTTTCTTAGCTATATTTGCTCTGTATCATTCATGTAGATATTTCCATGTATCTCTATTTTCATTGTATTTATCTTTTTTACAGCCCTGTAATATTTTATTATATTTATCTACCATAAGCTATTTAGATATCTCCCTGGCTAGAGTATTTATTTTCTTTTCAATTATTTTCTATCACAAAAATTGTTGTTCTAAATATTTTGAAATTTCTTGTTATCAGTGGACTCCTTGGGGCATAGACCTGGTAATGAAATCTCTGGGTCAAAGGTTATAGACATTTTAGTCATTTAATTTGCAAAATTCTTCATTGCTCTCCAAAATGGTTGTACTGATTCATAGCTCCACCAATGTGAACTAATGTCCCTGTCCTCCCACAACTCCTCCAATATTGCCTATTGCCTATTTTTGGCCAACTTTGCCAGTTTGTGGTGTATGAGGCAAAAACCTCAAGGTTTTTTGAAAAAAAAAATTCCATTGAATTTATTAGTGATTTGCAGTATTTTTTTGATATAGTTGTTAATAATTTGTAATTCTTCTTTTGAAAATTTTGTTCATATATTTCAGAAATGTATTTCTATAGGAAGTTTTTGGGAGAAATATAGTATATATGTGTGTGTAGGTGCACATATTAGTATGGACACATATATACATACATATATAATACCTATGCAAGTATATTTTGGATCTGAAGCCTTTATTATAGAAATAAATATTTTATCCCTATTTAACCATTTCCTTTCTAATTCCAAGTACATTAATTTTATTTATGCAGAACCTTTTCAGTTAATGTAATAAAAATTTCTACTTTATCTTTGCTAATTGCCTTTATTCCCTCTTTGGTTAAGAATTCCATTTCTTGCCTATAGTTATGGAAAGAATATGAACCTCTTTTCTTTTTATTATTTTATAGTGTGACATTTAATATTAAGGCTGTATATCCATTTTGAATGTATTGTGGAACATGGTGTAAATAATTTCCTAAGCCTAATTTCTGTTGAGTACTTCCTAGTTTTTCCAGAAGATTTTTTTAAATTTATTTTTTTTAAATCCTTACCTTCCATCTTGGAATCAATACTGTGTACTGGTTCCAAGGCAGAAGAGTGGCAAGGGCTAGGCAATGGGAGTCAAGTGACTTGCCCAGAGTCACACAGCTGGGAAGTGCCTGAGGTCAGATTTGAACAGATTTGAATCCAGGGCCTCCTGTCTCTAGGCCTGGCTCTCAATCCACTGGGCTATCCAGCACCCTCTCCCCACCCCACCCCCGCCCCGAAGATTTTTTTTTTTAAATCAAAGCATTTCTTTGTTGAGTAATTTGTGCTTTCCAGTTTATGGAACATGAGTTTTTATTTTCCATTGTTTCTGATTATTAATTGCCTGGTCTGTTTTATTCATCTTCCTCTATATTTCTATAATAATTACCAGATGATTTTGATGGCTGATTCTTTTTTATTCCAAAAGTTTGGAAGAGCTTTTCATCATTTTCCTTGATATTATTGATCTTTTATTTTTCCAAGTGAATTTTGTTACTGCTTTTTTGATTTCTGTATGATGTAGCTTTGATAATTTGATTGCTATAGCATTAAACATATTAATATTTATTGTTTTATCATTTTTATTATAGTGACATGACCCTGAAATGAATATTAAATATTCATCCAGTAATTTAGGTTGCTTTTTATTTCTTTCAAAAATTATTTTGTAATTGAACAAATCTTTTTTGTACCTTGGTGATTATCCTTAACTAATTAAGGCATTTTAAAATGATTTTGAATAGAACTTCCCTTTCTATTACTGCCTTTTGGATTTTGTTACTATTATATTCAGATGTTCTTGGATTTGAAGATTTATTTTGTAAACTGAAAGTTTCCTTAAGTTATTATCCCCATTAGAATGTTTCTTGCTTTTTCATTGAGGGAAGAGAAAAGGAAAAGAAGGTTTATCTTCACTGATAGTAGTAATTTTTAAGTTGGGATAGGGTTTATATCTGAAAAGAAGCTTGTACAGTGTTAAGAATCATTATACCCTAGTCAATAATTATGTCTTTAAAAAAAACTTGCTTTCTTTCTTAGAATCAATAGTGTGTATTGGTTCGAAGGCAGAAGAGCAGTAAGGGCTAGGCAATGGGGGTTAAGTGATTTGCCCAGGGTCACCCAGCTAGGAAGTGTCTGAAGTCAGATTTGAACCTAGGATGTCCCATCTCTAAGCCTGGCTCTCAATTCAATGAGCCACCTAGTTGCCCCCAGTAATTATAGGTCTTAACTCACCTGTTTAGTTATTCATTTTGCTGAGATACTGGAGTTTTAGTCACTTCAATTAATGTGATTATTTGTTTATTCATCATATTAATGATATGAAACTTCCTGCACTGGACTTACAATTATATACATATCTGTTCCATAACAAAAACAATGACCACTCTTAAGCAATACACCTAACAATAATGTACTATAAACAAAATATGGGAACCAAGGATATATTGACCACATTTTTTTTCAGTTCCTAACAGGATTTTTCCATCTACCTCTCTTTATGCATAAGAATAAACATAGGATCCCTAATGTCACTAGATATGGCTAAACCTGCTTCTAATTTTTTACATGAACAACTACATAAAATATTGAGTCAATTAAGTGATGAATTACTTCCATTAGTCATTTTGTAATGGGATTTTAAGTACATTTTCAAAAGGACACTACCTAGAGAAGAGATTGAATTATTTTCATATTAAAAGTTTGTTAAGACAACAGATTGCAAAATCACTATGTAGTTCCTGCTTTTCATCCTGTTGATCATTATGCTGAATGTACCATATTTTGATGTAAGCCTTGTCTCTGTACATTTCAGCTTCACTCCAGGTTTACTGCCTCATTGATTAATTTACAGAATTAAAAACCATAACTGAACTCTATTACCTCTCTTGTACAATAGTCAATAATGCACAATTAAACAAGGAGATGGCCACCCAGACTCAAAATCTACTGCATCCCTTGCTACATTGAAAGTCAAAAGGTATGAAAATTACATGGCTCCAATTTCCTAAAGAAAATAAATCAGCAAATCTGTAAAAGTACCTACTCTGCTGTAAAAATGAAAACTTGTATTAGTAATATCACTTTCATTTAGAGAAGAAAGCATACCAACATCTAATCTTTGGAACCCAAATTTCACTATTCTGGTCAGGAGAATGCTTCTCTGGAGTCTTAACCAGAAAAGGACTGGAAGCAATGTTTTACATTGGATAACATGTCTTAGAATTAGAAAGTCATGGGTTCAAAATCCTCTTCGTCTGCTTCCAAGCTATATGATTGTGGTAAAAAAGTTGTTTTTTTAAAACCTCTCTGGGCTTCAATCTCCTTAATAAAATTAGATGACTGTTCCCTCTGAGCCTAATATTTTATGAATCTATGGTTCACTTTTTAAGGTCTTTTACGGGGTTGGGATAGAAACTCTATTTCAAGTGGCTTCTTTATGGCCAACCAACAAAACAGGAGCACAGAGAGGATTGGTATTATGCTGAAAAATATATCAATTCAATTCCCTTGAACAAAGAATATTAAGCACCTATTTATTTACTAGTCACTGAATAAGGGAATAGCGATAGACCCACAAAGACTAAACCAAAGAGTTCCTTCCCTCAAGGAATCTACAAAGGAAAATCAACAGATACCTAAATAACTGAATCAATGTAAATAAAATTTAATTTAGTAGTTGACTGGGAATTGCTGACAGCTTGGGGTATGGAGGCTATAAGAAGGTGAAACTTGAGCTGGGACCCAAATAAAATTGAAATCAATATTATAACCTATTACTATCATAGTTGGTTAATATACTAAGTATATTGGTATCTTTATTGGGTATGGTTCATTCTCTTTGGCCTTGAAAAATTATGATGAAATCATCTCTGATCTCTATTGGTGTGAGATTTTTGAGTATTCAGAAGTATTTGGAAAGTCTATATTGGGGCATATAGGAAGCACAGTGGATAGGGTACCAGGTCTGGAGTCAAAAGGACCTGTGTTCAAATATGGATTCAGACATTTTCTATCTGTGTAAACCTGGGCAAGTCACTTGCTCCAATTGCCTAGTCCTTGTCACACTTCTGTCTTAGAATTGATTCTAAGACAGAAGGTAAGGATTTTTTAAAAATATATTAATGGTTGGTTGTTATAGATACTCTTCTTGGATGGAATAAACACAAAAGCATAATCTCAAAGCTCAAAAATATCTATTTTACTAATTAATCTATAATTTTCTCATTTAGGAAAGATATTAGTGGAAGGACTAGTGCTGAGATAACCACAGGCTGATAAATTAAATTGAAATAGTCACAGATTCATAGCTAGAAGGTAGCTTAGAAATAACCTCTTCTGTGGTAAGTCACAGAAATAGGATTCAAATCTGGGACATCTGAAAACAAATCCAACATCCTTTATATTTTGCCACACTCCATGTTCTGGAGACCAATTAAGATGGGAAGAATTAATTTAAATGATACCTTATCCAGTTACATTGATCCATCTAACATTTTTTAAAAAATGCTTCCAATACAACATAAATAAGGAAATCAGGATTCGAATTGTGGATGAGTAGAATGGAGACTTAAGGATGAATCCGAATATAGACAGCAAGTAGTGTTGGTGGTAATAGTGCTATTGGTCATTAGTGCAGGGTGATTGCAACAACAGTTTTCTAAAATTCTGTACAGAAAGATTAATAATTTATAATTGATTGGGAAAGTGGGGAGAAGCCAACAGAATGCTTCTGGATATATGAAGGGCTTGCAGTGAATTCCTAGATGAATTACTTTGGCAATGATACCTGAATAATTGGAAGGCTAGAAATAGAGGCTACTTAAAATCTAATATTTCAGCACAGTCATAAGGAGTTGAGATAGGAGAGAAAAACTAACACTAAGGGTAGATAAGAAGAGGTTGAATCTTAAAGATCTTGATGGGGAAGTAAAGTGCTGGCCATAGACAAATAAGAGAAGTGAAAAAAATTTCTGCTATAATCAGAGAGATTTTTCTAATTTTCTTGGAGAGTTGGGATGCTGCCACATGATATAATTGTGAAAGTGGTGATTTTTTTGGTATAGGGTGGGGAAATTAAATTGGATTATGTTGAATTTGTAGTTATCAGAGGACTATGCTGGTAAATGTTCTACAACCAGATCTTCATAAAAAATAATTATAGGCAAGAGACATTTAAGTGTATTAATAGTTTCCTTCTTCACTTTCTTAATTCTAGACAATCAATAAAACAATAAATCAAGCCATGATTTGTAAGTATTCTCCCATTTCAAAGGTGTGAATGCTCACATTGAAAATTTAGCATTCAGTTATCACTCAGAAACCTATTTCAATTGATTTGGAATATATCAATATTTTGCAGACAGTAGGAGTTTTAACTGGTGTTTTAAGAAAGGTAGCAGTGAATTTGGTAATCCACTGTTTAAGACTAAAGCTGAAACTTAGGTGAGGGGAAGAAGACAGCTTCGTTCAAAATTCTCTTCATGAAAGGAAAATGATCCTTAAAGCTCTGAGGTTTCATTGAGGAAAAGCTTTTGTTGTGGACTAATTTGGTAAGAGTGGGAGGAGGGGTTCTAGATAAAATAATATTCCAAACAATCTATCTTTCTCGTTGTAAATTAGACACTTTCCCCCCCTCGAAAGAATCAGTGCATTTGTCCAAACAAGTTTTGCCTTTGTTCTTCCACATTCTGACCTTTTGGAACTTAACGGTTTTTTTTTCTTTAGAAATATTTTCTCTGTTGATTTTAGGAAAAGAAACTAACTGCTGGGATGTATGGAGGTGTGGTGCTCTGACCTGAGAATGCACTAGTAACAGAGAATATTGTGACAGAAAGCTCCTTTCCTCCCTAAAACATATAACATTCTAAAGGTGAGTGAGAATGACATTCAGGAATGGTCTCTCATTTCGATTCCCGAGAAAAGGGCTCAGTGACTGGCCAAGGGGATTCTCGGAGTTGTTTTAGGTGGTGTTCAGGTTCTTTCTCTTTGTTTTTGGGGCCCGCAGGGACCATAGACTGAACTCGAAGTTATTGGATCCCCAGTCTAGTCAGCTTTCGAGGACTGGAGGGTGGAGTTGATCGTGGGGGAGATATCCTGCGCAGACAACCCACCTAACCTCAGAGAGAGAGAGTTTCAATCAATTCGTTGAGACAATCCCTCCGTCCCTCCCTTGGCTACTGTTTCTTGGAGCTTTTCTTTAGAAAGGTTCTTTCTGTCCCAAAATTGTTTTCTGTTAAGACCTCAGGCCAAGGAAAGGAGAAAAAAAATGCCTGAGGGCTATGATAAAGCGAATCTAGCGAGAAGCTGCAGGACTTAATAAACTGCAAAACCTAGAGACCAGCGTCCCCTCTGCGTGGCCCTGAGTGAGTCACGGTCTCTGTAATGCGCTATCTGCTGCACAAGGAAGGCATTCACTATTTATGCCCTCCTTACAACGACACGGTTGTTTACTCAAGTCACAGGAGCAGTACAGTTTCCTTCCCTACCCCCACCCCGCTCACCCTTGCTGCCTTCTTTTCCCTCCCTGTTCTTAGATGAGGCTGAGGATTTCCCTGTAAGTCAGTGCTCGAGTAATTTCTTTATAATAAAATTCTGAATTTACCCCCAAAGGGGAAAATTTCAGGACAGGCCCCAGAAGTCTGAAGAGGCTTGCTCCAACCCTGGGAGTGGAGCAGAAGGGTGAGGGAGTCCCGCCAGATGTACCCAGAAGAGGGGGCGGAGTCTGGCACCAGAGCTTTTGCAAAGGGAACTCCTAATCTTAAGTGGTTGAGAAGATAAGGAAGTAGATTCAAAATGAGCTGGCTGCCCTTTGGGCTGAGGAAAGCCCACTGCTGGGTGAGCACAGAAGAAAGCCTTGCCCCGCCTTTTTAACAAACCCCAGCTCCATCTGGAAGTAGCTAGCAAATCCCAGAGTGGAGCTTGGTGAGTGGGCTTCTCAAGACTTGTCAATTATTTCCTCTCCCCCTCCCCCTTTACTGCTTTTAAATATCAAACTCCGGATCCACTGAGATACATTTTCCAAGATTTCTTTACTTTTCCTTTCCCTTCTCCTTAAGTTCTTCTAACATTCTCTCCCCTCCCTCTCCTTTTCTCTTTATCCTTTCTTTCCTCTCTCTCCCTTTTTTCGCAAAGACTCTTACATTTGTCCCATTTCTATTTTCCCCTCTCTCTCCTTCTCCGTCTCTGCCTTCTCTAAATAAACCTAGAAAACTACTTCTTTTGGGAGGAAAAGGCTGTGTCGACTCTAGTTAATATTGAAGCATCTAGGGTAGAATCGCAACGGGAGTAAAAAGACATTGGCTTTTATCTATCCATAGGATCGGAAACTTGGAGTTCTTTTCCTAAGTTTATTATTATTATTATTTTAAACTGTAAGGCAAGGTGAAATTTGAACTTCTATTTTAGAACCCAGAGCGATCTTCCTTTCGGGGACAATTTACTATCATCTTATGATAATACACAACTATATATACTCTATACAGCCACAACTAACTTCCTTCCTGGCAAATCGTACTCCCTAAAAGTCCTTTAAAGTTCTGAAGCTCGTGGACATTTTCTTAACTCTTTCCCCGGGCTATTTCCAAAGCCCTTAATAAATACCATTTGGACTGAAGTGGAGTCCCACGAATCTCACATCTGCCTTCAGTTGTTGCTTGTTTAGGTTGAGCGACTTAGAGCACAGAGCGAAGGTAACATTTCTCCATGGCCATTGAAAGACAAAGATGTAAAGACTAAACCTAGAAAGACGACATATTTAGGATACAGAAATCCCCGCATAGACTCCAAGTAGAAAAATCTCTATGTATTTATGGCATGTAGGAATCCCTACTTAGACCCGTGTATAGAAATTCTCACATAGGCAAAATTCCAAATGGACACTATTATATGAACATTGTAGTTTTCTTCTCAATAGGGTGAAAAAAACAAACAAACAACCGTTTCCCTCCCCGCTCACCAGTTTACTGGAGGTATTGTAAGAGAGCGGAAAAGCAGGGAATAGTGACTCCAAACCCTTTTAGTTCTGACATTAAGTGCAAAGGTTGAGGTGAAACCAGGATAGGATCAAGTAGAAATGCAAACGTCAAGGGCAAACTGCAGTGTATTTGGTTGAAGAGAAGCTAGGGTAGGGAGAGAAAAGAAAGAAAAGGCAACACATAGTCATTGGCCTCGAGAGTAACTTTAGTTGCCATGGTTTTTGTAGGGAATAAAGCCTACAGTCATAGAACAAAATGTACCCAAGCTCTTTATCTATGTTGTAGCTACACAGGTCGGGAAAATTCCCTGGAGGTTAGCTTCAAGATGAATCCACGTTTCTAGTCCCTCGTTACCTACACCCCGGCGCCCCCAGCACCCCGAAGCCTTTCTGTACAGCCCAAGAGCAAGAAACATCTTGGTCTGAATGCCAAGAATTAAAGCTGATCAAATGCATGGAGCGCTCTCTTACGGGACGCGAAAGAGGGACATACGTGCGTAGTGGGGGTAGCGAAATTGAGGAGTGCAAGCGGCCCATCGCCCCTGGAAAGGAGCTCGGCGCCTTTAAAGGGAGCGGCGAAGAGCTCCCTACAGGAGGCGTGTCCGTCTGAGGTACCGCTGCTGCTACCGCTGCTGCTGCTGCTGCTGCTGCTGCTGCTGCTGCCGCCGCCGCCGCCACCACTGCTGCCGCCGTCACCACCACCACCACCACCACCATCACCATCACCACTACTACCACCATAGCTGAAGAAGTGGCTGCCAGCTCTGGGGCCGCCTTCGCTGGCTCTGAGCTCCTGGGTGCACTTCAGTCCCGGATCCCGGACCTCTGCAGCTCCTCTACTTCCTGGACAACCTCCTTCGGGCTCTTCTGAGCCGCTCCTCCCCTAGCTCCCAGGGCCAACCTCTCCCCACCCCTCTGCCCTCCCGCCCACCTCTTGGGAAGAGAAAGGTAAGAACTCCCCCGGTGTGGTGTGGGATCAATTTTTGGCTCTGGGGTTCTTCTTTCAAACAACTGTGTTTATTTTTTCTTCCTCAAAAATCAAGAGGTAAGGTGGAAGAGGATATAATTTTCTGGTCCATGGGAAAGAGGAAAACATAGAACTGTGGGTACCCCTACTCATAGTAGGTTCACATTGGGGCATTTTTTGCTGAGTGACTTTATACCGCTCACCTCAGTGAATTACAGTCAAGGATATATCTGGTTCTGCTGGCCAAGAGTACTTACTTTCTCTATATGGAATAATTGAATAAATGGAGGTATCTGTGATTGGGTTTAACTTTGAGGAAAAACAGAAACAAACTCTGATTGCAGAGTGTAACCAAATAGCAAGGACCAGGTTACTTATCTCTCCATCCATCAACTCACCTAGCTTTCATTTACCTTCTTTGGTATAGTGATGAAGAGATGCTGTCATTTGCTTTTGGCTTTATCTAGAGTGCAAAAGAAGACACCTTAGGAAAAAAGGTCAGGACTACAGAGTTAGAGAAAAAAAGGACATAAAGGGTTGACTCACAGATGCCTGGAGTACTAGAGTAATGACCCTTATGCCATTCCCCATTCATCTCCAATACAATAGTGTTTAGAGTCAAGGATATCTTTTCTAGGAGCCTTAGAAAATTATTTTAGGTGTAGGTGGTAATAGACACCTTACTACTTCTATTGTTTTAATGACACAAAGCAGTTCTTTCCCTCTCTGACCCTAGGCTTTAAGCATTCTAGTCATCAGAAATTATCTGATCTCTTAATTTTATAGCTTTTACTTGGAAGCATCTGTACATTAAACACACACACACAACTTAAACTGTCTTTAGTTCCATTTCTGGAAGGCACAAAATTGTGGTTTTACCTCTATAGATAAAAATGCATTACTTTATGAATTCAGGGTGCCCCATCCCTGTTACCTATAAGGCATAAATCAATTTCCTTCTAGAAGCCTAAGAAATTTGTGGGGGAATTTACTGTAAAAAGACAACTTTCAGTGGAGCTATAACAGAGATATATGCTGCCTAGAGAAAGTCTTTTTCCCCCTATTTTAAAGCCTGTTGAAAAATGCACTGTTATGAAGTTTTTAAAAAGTTTTTTATCCAGGTAATTTTATTACAATTCCATCTCTTTTGACACACTTTATCTTCAGCCTCTAAAAATTAATCATTACCTTAAATGTCATTAACCATCAATGTAGCAATACAACTAAAGTTACTGTTGAATAGAAATGTGGTAGAAAATAGTGATATCAATTAACAAGAATTGAAAGACTTTATAGCTTTGTGGCTTATAGGACTGGGATACATGGAGGCAACAATATTCTCTTAATTTATTAACATTAATTTTATGACTCACAGCAGTGGAACAAGTTGCTTATTGCACCCAAGATGAGATACAAGCTCATAGGAGTGGGTCAGGTATTAATGTAAGATAGTGTTACCTTGTTGCCACTTTACAAGAGCAAGGTTCTGATGGCAAAACAAAGTGGAGGTATGAGGAGAGATTCACAGGATCAAAGATAAAAAGATAGGAATCTTAAGGCAATGAAGGTCCTGTGTAGGAACTTGGAAATTAGTTTATATTATTTTAAGATGTGACACTGGTTGTCAGTTGCATGACTATATGCTGAAAATGTAAATGCATAGCCTAAGGAATGTTGTGATATGAGGATTAATATGCACATGGACATGTCCCAGCAGGTGGCAGTTGACTAGAATCAGATTCATCCTCACTGGGAGAATAGAAAATGAAAATGAGCTCATAAGTAATAATGCTTAGTACTGAAAGGTCATTTGTATAAGAAAAAATGTAAAAAAGTGAAAAATAAAACCAGGAATTTTTTTGGTTGTTTAAATAAATCATTGTACAAACCTGTGTGTTTTTCCTTCTCATTACTCACAAAAGCTCAAAATTTATTATTCTAGTCTATTGTGATTCCCCCCAACCAGTGGCCTGCATTAACATCCAACCACTACATTCACTCTGTGTGTGTATATAAAAATAAATGTATATATGTTATGCGATTTCTGCTTTGACCTTGGAGTCCATAGAGATTTAGCTACTAAAGATAAAAGATGCCATATGGTGGAATCCAGAAATAGACAAATGATACACTAGAATAAAATATATAAATTGTATTATTCTCAATTATAGATGGCCCTAAACACCACTGTCAGTTTTCTTTCAACTTTGGGCTGAATCAAAAGACTGACACAATTTAGGAAGGGTTAATTTTTTTCAGTCAGATCATATATGATGAATTATTACTTTACCATACAGTGCTAATAAAACATTAGAAGTATTCCATTTAAAAGTTACTTTAAAAATTAAAAAAAACCTCTAAATTTGTTTACTGAATATGATTCTAAACCTCTTATTTGGCAGAGGATAGGGAGTGGTTGCAGTTGAGAGGAAACATTATTTTTCTTTTTTTTTTGGTAAATTTTTCCTGGTATTTGATTAGCAAGACCTAGGATAGAGCTTATTATCCTTATACCAGATGGAATTCTGGAGGTGGTGAATTTTAAGGCTAATAACTAACTGTACACTTTATAAATACATGTCTTTAGCCACTGAATACTGACAGTCTCTTTTTCAGTCTTCTGAACTGTTGGTGGTCTTTCAAGTATTTCTTTACTGAGAAATAGATATTCTTAGTGCTAATGAATGAATTCACAGTTAATATGGGTGTTTTTCACACTACACTGGAAAAATGGATATAGACCCATGATTTTAGATTCCAGAGACTGAAAGCAATCCTGCTAAATCATAAAGCACAAACTAGTAAAGAAAATATTGAATACATTAGACCTCTTAAAATGTGAGGACAAATATTTTTTTCATTATAGAAAATCTTTGATCTTCCTGTGAAGATTACACTTTGAAGTTTCAAAAAACACACTATAGTGCTTTATTGTGGATTACAATAGAAAGATGTTGAACTTGAAGCATGCAGTACTGTCCATGGTTCTGAAAAAGGTCATACATGTCTCCTCACAGACCTTCAACCAGACAGGTGCAGTCGCTGTCCGTGGTTTTGAACTATTTTGGCTTACTGCCTTAGAAAAGTGAAACAGTAAACTTTAAATAAACGCTTTGAAGGAATTGACGATAAAAATAAATTTACTTTATTTTGTAGGATTTAGAAGTAAATTTACTGCATGAGAACTTTCTGAACCTGGAAACTTTATCTACCCTTCCCCCTTTAAGACTAATAGCTCTGTTCAAAGAAACCAAAGCAGTTTAGATGATGTGGACTAAATAAGAAAAGCGACAAACTTTATTCTAAATTTACAATATGTTAACTGGAAATAAGAAAAAAAATTAAGTGATAATACCTTTTATTCTCTCAGGATATGTAAATACCAGGTACAGTGTATAAAAACTCTTGATTTTTCAAAGGAAAAAAATCATTATTAGACAATTATTCTACACTATTTGAGCATTAGAGGAAATTAAGGATATTAAAATTGTTTCAGAGGTAAGTCCTCTTAAAACCAAAACTAAAATTATCAAATAGAATGGAATAAATGAAGGAGTAAATACAAGAAAGATCATATTGGACTATATTCATGTTTTTCAAGGGCTATGCTAAATATGGACTGAAGGAGTCGCTAGATACCCTTAGTTTTAGCACTAGGTGTTCTTTTTTAAAGTGCTCAAATAGTCAAATTATTTGATTGAATTGCCTGCTCCACTGCAGAACTAGCCATTCATGATACTTATTTTTGACACTGCAGTTATGCCTCCATCTTTAAAAAAAATCATTGACATTTAATACTATTGCAGAATGTAGGTTTCTTTTTAAAATTCAGCATTTTGCAATAACTTTAAATGTGTAGAGAAAATCACTATGACAGAATGATAAGAACTTGTTGGGAGTGTTTATTATTATTATTATTGTTAACAATTTAAGAATTCATAGGAAGGAAAATATAGATAATAATTGTTATTATACTCTGTCCAAAACATGAACTTACTAAAGAACTTAATGGAAGTTATTTTAGTCTTTCAAATGAACTGACACTTAATCTTCTAGTATATGTTAGCATTAAGTATATTCTCATAATTCATTCCTACCTTGAACTTTCACCTTTGAAAGGAATCCCACTCTTAGAAACAAAGGGATGGATTAGGAATGTAGTGGTTCCATAGGAAGTGTTTTTTTAATGGTTTTGAAGATTTGCCTTTTGGGGTGCTCAGTTTTTAAAAATATGAATAGTAAAATATATTAATTTTAAAGACAGCTTCTTTTATGATCTGCAACAATAGCATTTAAACATGTGCTTTTAAGAAAGCATAAAGCTTATTTTCATCTAATAAATGCATTCTTGTATTTTAAGAATATTTTTAGCAAATAAATTATTATTGATTTTTATTTTTTATTTTTAGAATAAACAACTATTTTAGAAAATTAGATCATTCATTGGCTAGAGATGCAAACTATCCCACTAGAAAATACAAATTTTTAGTGGAATACAAAATATTCCACTAGAACACTATTAGAAACTTAAAAAAAAAACACATACAGGGATGACAGGGATGTTAAGTATTGCTCAAGCTACAGTTGAGATCTCCTGCCTCTAATAAATATCATAATGCCACAGTAAGAGGAAACATGAACATAAATTATAGAAGCAATTGGAGTTTGTCATTTAAATTCAAGCATCATTTGCTCTCTCCTTATTTATGGATTGTACTTCCAGTCAAATTGAGAAACTAGTGATCAAATAGATTCCACTTACCTTATCTTTAGAATGTAAAAAAATAACCAAAAGTGTAGAGGGAAATCCTCTAGTCAAGAGTAGTAATCAAGAAATGCCCTTCTGAAGTTTTTAAAAGCTACTCACAGTCACATAATTTCATTTTATTCCATAAAAATAAGTGATAGAAAGTGAATGTGAATTTCAAGACCCTTTTAAAGCCTAAACTGGAGTTAGACTTTCAGTATTTCCTTTAATAGTCTTGGAACACATTCCTTTTTTTTTTCCCAACCGCTTCTAAGTGATAGTGGTTTCTACATAGATAGTCCACCTATTAAAAACCATGAATTGATCTTAATAGAACTAAACAGATCCTAGTCAATCTTATAGGGAAGGGCTTTTGTTGGAAAACAAAAGGATTTTTCCACACATAAACAAACATGATTTATTTCCAACAACACAAGGGTGCTCAGATCAGTTGCATAAGGGATATTGAGAAAGCTGTCTGGCAGGCAGCCTTAAGAGGAGAGCAGCTATCTCAATTTTTCTCACTTAATCTTGGCTTCACGTCAGAAGCTGTGCAGCAGTGCAGTAGAATAGAAGCCTAGCAAAGAGCCCTTTGTACGGTGACTGTTGCTATGTCTCGATATCTCCGCGATTTCCCGGGCTGGATTACCTATTGATTTTCCTCCTCCTTTGCTTCCTCAGGCTTACTCGGCTGGACATTGTGTGTGTGTGTGTGTTTTGGATTTCTCAAGGATTCTCCCCGACTAACATGGATGTCCCACCATTCCTTGCAGTTGAAGGTTGCTCCTTGGCGCAGTGAGTGAAGAACATGCAGGGACTGCTAATGGGTTTGGGCAGCGTAGACTCGCTCCTCTCTCTGTGACCATGCCGTGATCGTGTCTGAGGGCCATCAGTCTACGTATTCTCATTCTTACCCTACCGGGGAGCCTGACGCTAAAAGGGGGAAGTAGGTGCAGCGCGTGTGTGCATAGAAACACCATGAAGATTATTTCCCCGATTCTAAGTAACCCAGTCTTCAGGTGCACCATTAGACTCCTTCTCTGCTTACTGTGGATTGGATATTCTCAAGGAACCACACATGTATTAAGATTTGGTAAGATTTCCCGTCCCTATTTGTTGTACGTTAGCAAGCTCCGCCGTAGCAGACCAATGTAAATACGCATGTTTATCTCTGAAAGGGGGCTCTCTTCAGTCTGGTAGATGCCCGCCAGTCTCTGGAGACGTACACTGGACCCCGCTAATTTCGAGCTTCCTCCCCACCCCGACCCTATCTCCTCAACCCAAGGCAACAGGATTGAGGGGCTGTATGTATGTGCTGGGGCTGTTATGCCTCGAAAATGAAGATAATTGTGGGAAAGTGACTGGCAGCCTTGCCTGTCTGAGCCCCCTAGGTCTCTGTCTGCAGAGCGATCAGCGCTAATGTTGATTCCTTGTACTGGGCGTTTGTTTCCATAGTGGTGGAAAGCCGAGTTCTGTTAGTGGCTGATTAGTTAAAATCGGCAACTAGTTGGTAAGTTCCCACAGTAGGTTTCCCCACGTTCCTTTTTAAAGACTTGGAGTGCCCCGGGCAGAATCACTTAGAAATCGGAAAGAACCTTAGGCTGTAGGTTTTTTGTTTTTGTTTTTCCGTCTTGAAAATAAAACCTTTGTGTTCCTTTATTGAGATTTTTAGTCCCAGGTTTGATAACGGGGAGAAGCATGATTTAAAGAGCTATACTTAACCGTTGAAAGTTAAGCTTTTGTGAGAACTCAGTGTGAACTTGCCCCAGTTAGGTGAACTGAGGTGTGTGTGTGTGTTTCTATTTCTTCTTTTTCCTCTAGCACCCTCAGCCCATCCCATGCCACTTGTATTTAATAGAGGAGAAATAATGCTGCACCCTAACTTCACACAGGAGCCTCAATATAATAAAGACATAAGTAAAAATTACAGGGAATCTTTATGTTTCCCCACGAAATTAGGATATCTCACATTCACATTGGAATCTGAATGTGGAACTTTTTAGATGAAATGCTTGGAGAGAGATGTTTGCTTAGATGAAATGAAGTGTGATCAACATGCAACAACACTTCAGTGACCCAGGCTGTTGTAAGAGAAGCAGAATTGGTCCAGGAAAGTTCCTCAAGGAAGATAAGAGTTAATGTGGGAAAAACCAAGACATTGTATTTACACAATTAATCTCCTGTTGATAATTCAGGTTTATGTCAGACCCAATATGAAAACAAGTATAAACTGAGTATTATGAAGGGAAAAAATCAGGCACAGAAAGTTACTTAGATAAATTTATGCTGGAAAGTGCATATATTTCTCAGAATCTTTTTAAAAATATAGATAATGTTTTGATAAATGTCATGTTGGACAAAATGGGGAAAATGCATTTTATAATATCCAAAATAATCTTTTTTCTCATGAATTAAACAAAAAGATTGGCAATCATTAAAAAGTGTTATTATTGATGGTATGTGTTTACTTTCTGACTGTAGTACTTTCTTTTGCCTCCTTTATTAAATATAATGATGATGTAGAAGGCACAACTTGGCAATGATCATCTTTAGGAATGTTTATTTCTTTAGGCACAACTAACAAGTCCCATCCCACTGCAGGGATTTGTGTACATGTGTGTGCGCTATAGCCTGGCTCATTAAAGTAGGCTGGGGAAGCATTCAAAGTCTTGTGTCTTCCAGTTAGTTGTTTGAGTTGTTGCACAACCCAACTATTTGGAAAATAAATTGAAGCATTTGTGTGTGTGTGTGTGTGTGTGTGTGTGTGTGTGTGTGTGTGTGTTTAGAGTATGATTGGTGAAGACTTGCAGTGTACAAACTCAGAAGGTTTAATTATTGCTTCCCTGTTCTTGCAGCCTGTATTTGCTGAATCATTAGATTGCAACATTCGCTGATCATTTCATATCTTCATATTAAAAAATCTTGGCTATTGTAACAGAATCTTTTAGTGGCTGTCCAAAAGAGCTGACACTTAAAAATAAAATACATTCTTTGTAGACCGCACTTATTGAATGCACTGGTGAGACTTCACCTTAATAACTTGATACTTTGATACTGAGGTTCACTGGTACAGGGTCTAGATTAGCTTACATCCAAATGAGGATCAAGATCTTGCCCCCATACTCTGATTAATGAATTGGATGTGTCTATGTTCTTAACTTTTCCCTGCTGTGTGCATCAGTCTGGTTTTTCTCAACTGCCTTTCTTTAACTTGGCAGATAATGAAACAACTAATTATAAACAAAGAAGAATTTTTTTTCCCTTTTGGGGGAACATGTGTGTCTAGGCATAAAGAGGATTTGCATGTATATAAAGATACTAGCAATATTATTTTGAACTTTCCAGTTTTTTTTCACAAGTAGTGATAGCTCAATTCTTCCTTCTGTTTTCTCTCTGATAGTGGCTAGGGAAATGAACTGGAGTTAGGAAGCTTGCTTCTTTCACACCTAACTCTAACCAATGCCTGATTGCTGCTGAAAGTCCAGCTGCCTCTGTGAGACTGTCTGCCTGGGTGATAGTGATCCCCCTTCCTAGTCTAAGCCTAGGAGAAAGCTGAATTGAGAGATTCTCCCTTTAGGACGAGGTAGGCAACACGCCAGCCTCCGCTTTTGCTTCTCAGCCAGCAATACTATGGCAACAAGGGAGAGAGCTGAGAGAGCTGGCAAAGTCCTCCTACCCCCTCATTCCTCTGGTGGAAATTAACCATCATGGATTTGGTATTGTCCTTCCCACTGCTCCCAGTATAGTGGTGACTCGACACTGAATCCTCCTTTCATCATCTGCAGCTTCCACATAGTCTTGCCTGTGATGTGTTGAAACCAACAATAACAAAGAGCAGCCACCTGCTCTGACCGTATCTGCCATTCGATTAATTCTGTCTCCTCCTTCCTTTCTCTTTGCTTCTCCCACACCCTCTTTCATCATACACACACACACACACACACACACACACACACACACACACACACACACATTTTTCTTTAGACAAGGTGAATGTAGAGTCAGGAAGTAGATGAAGTTCCTCACCATGAACTCCAGAAGGGTGAAGTAAAACTTCTTGCAACAGGCTTTGGAGAGTCAAAATAAAGAATTCCTTGCAGATGCCTTTCTAACTCATTGTATATAGTGGTAGCTGAGACCGTGGCCCAGATGGGTAGGAACATGCTTTTCAAATGGTGACATGGGTCTCTAGAGATACAGTGACCTCCTCATGGTTATTTCAGTAAATGTGGATTACACAGAGAAGCATAGATAACCAAGGAAGACTCAGTCAACATGCCAGATCGTTCTCCCAGAATTCAAAAGAGCCTGAAATCTCCACTTTCAGAGATGGTATCTCATCAAGTTCATTTATAAGAAATACAAAGCTAATGGGCTAATGCTTAGTGTATTCTCTCCCTTCTTTCACACATCTGTACTTCCCCCCTACGTTGGCTTAAATCGATTTTGTTTTATTTTGGTGTTGTTGAGGGTGTGTAGGTGAATAGATGGCTATACCTCCTCCTGGGATTAACAGATAGTGTAAACCCAAAGGGCTAGTGGAGATGGGCATAGGGAGAAAGATCAGTCTGATTGACAATTCAGCTGCCTTAGGTCTGTATGTCTGACTCATACAGGTTCTTCAAAGCAAAGGTTGCTATTAAATAGAAGGCTGGTAGACTAAATGAAACAGAAGACAGGCTGGTGCAGTCTACAAACCCCTCTAATGCCCTGCATTACCATAGATTCTGTTTTTAATTACTTGCTTTTATCCTTTCACAGTTGTCATTGGACACAATTTTATTTTATTTTGGAAGTGGGTGGGTCAACAATTGCACATTGGTAAAAGTACTGAATTTTGATATAGGGGTCCTGCTTTTCAAACTATGCTTTGCTACATACTCTGTCAGCTTGGGGAAATAACTTACTTTTTGGTACCTCAGTTTCCTTATGTATAACATGACCTCTAGGATCCCTTCTAACTTAAGACCCATGGTTCAATAAGAGAAACAGTTCTGTGCCTTAGCACTCAGAATGCAGTAGGATACAAGCTCCCGTATCTTTTTAGTCCCTGGGTATAAGATTATTCTGTTCTCTCCTCATTTTCTCATTGGACTCATTCTGCCAAGACACTGACCTCACAAAGATTTACCAAGAAGTCTGGAAGGAACCACTGATGAAAATAAAGGAAGGCCTCATTTCCTTTTACAGCCTGATGGCTTTCATGGAGGCTTAGCCCATTTTGGAAAGCCTAGCTTGTAACAATCTGTGGTTTATTTCAGATAGAACTACATTTTAAAGGATGGTGGCAGTCTGAAAATGCAAACATATCTTTTACTGTGTATAGGGAGAATCTGAGCTCCAGCAGGCAGAAACTTCATCTTATCCATCTTTGACTCTCCATCTTCTAACACTGTGCTCTGCATATAACAGATTTTCAATAATTTTTTTTAGTTAAGTTTACCTTTAGTTGAATCTGGAAGTGTACTTATGGGCAAGGAATTCAACTAATATTTTCACTAAAATGCTAACATGCATCCCAAATGTCTTCCCAGAAAATGATAGCATTTTAGGATATTCTCTCTTGAGTTTCATTTCATCTGAATTTTGCTTTTCTCAAGTTAGTGAGTGCAGCAACAATTTTCTGTTGAAGGGATCTTTCTCCAAATCTAGGAGCAAGCCCTACTTTGACTTAGTTCACATAGGTATAGTGGTTTGAAATTGTGCAATGAATTAAAGGGTCTCATACTTGGAGCAATGGTGGCTATTGAAAGACATATAAAATTTGAACACAGATTTGAAATTGAGTTCAGAAAACCAAATGAATGAATCCTTTTCAAGAAAAGCAAACAAAATCATGTTTAGAAATTCTCAGTGTAATTCTTTGTTGAATTAAAAATTACACATCAAGGTATAATTGTCCTGTTGTGATCTTTCTTAATAGAGGGAGAGTCTTTTAAGAAAACAGCTTTGAAATATATCTTATTGCTCTTGAAATAGCACACTGATCCCAACACAAACACAATAAAAAACCTTTTCTGGACTTCTGAGGTTCTATTTCAGAAATGAGCAGGGATTTTTAGGTGACAAAAATTTCTTCAGTGAGATTTAGTCTTTGAGTTTAATTCCAGCCATCACCATAATGTGCTCATTGGCCCAAATCTCAAGTCACTCTCTTTCAACATTTACCCAGCACAAGAAAGTTAATTTGAACTGCTTCCATTGACAAAGAAGTCAGATGCCATCCATGATTCTGGTCAAGGTTTTGGCTGCATGCTCTTTTACAGATTCACTCACCTGTAGTGAAGAAATTAGGGTTATTATACAATTTTTTATGTCAAATAATTATAATAGATTTTCTGTGGAAATATTTTTCAAATATTTGGATAAAACATGGAAAATATTTAAAACCTCACTAAACCATTGTACTTTTGGAGAAACAGAAGCATTCTGCACTATGTCTAAGTTCCTATTTTTTTCCCTTCTCACCAAGCCTCTCAAGGTTTTTTTTTTTAATCTACTTAACTAATAATAAAACCTTTATGAAATATTTTTTTCTAAAAGTTCAGTACCTTCTTTTACATATTGAAGAACATATCAGTTTTCTGTTTTTTTTTAATGTGACATATGTAAGGCATCATTTATATACTGCTCATGTAGTATATATGGATTCTAGAAGTGTTCTTGTCTGAGTTTTTAAAGCGATTCCAGATATTCAAAAATGAAAGTTGGATGCTTTTTGAGTTACCAATGGTTTACCTTCTTTCCATTTGTATCCCATTTCTCTGGGTGGTAAGAAAACTCAGAATGCATTTTAAACCCTAAATCTTTGGATAAAAAGGAAGGTCAAATGCCCCAGGAAGGGAAAGGAGGTGAGAATCATTGATATTGACTGGTCTAGATTAAACACCAAAGAAGAAGATTTCAATTTGATAACGTCATAGCCCTTCCTGTTTTTCTTTGCTGCTTCTGCTGACAATTTTGTAAGGTAATTAAATTGGCTGATTGAAGTCACAGTGGTCATGGGGCGATAAAGACCATTTGGATTTAATGGAATTTTAAAACAACAGTGCACTGCACACAACTCTTACCGAACAAGAATTTTAATGGCCCATTCAGGGTGCTGACTAAATAGAACGTCCTTAACAAGTTTAATTGAAAGGGCAAACCAGATTAGCACTCTGTAGTCTTTATGACTGAAGATTGGGGAATTAAAATTATCCCTTTAAAAGACTCATTATTGCATTATCAAGATTTAATGTAGGTTAAGTAAGCTTTCTTCATTCTTTCATAATGTACTGTGGTCCTAGGTTTAGGACCAAGTTGCTCTGAGGAATTAGGTGTAGCCAATTGTCTTAATGAATGGAATCATAGGTAGATCTCATTTCAAAAGCCCCACCTTCCCCTCCAATAGAGGGACAGCATTTGATTTCCTTAGAAACAGAAGGACAATTTATAGAGGGTGGCAAGGGTAAGTATTGCTAATGAATACCTTCTTTCCTGTTCTTGGAGATCACTTCTTTGCTTTTCTTCTTAACATTCAGACATTTTTTGTTTTGTTTTGTTTTTTTAAAGAGAGAAAAATATATTCAGAGTAGATGTCAGATATTAACAACCATCTCACTTCTGATGTTTTAGTTTCTTCATAGGTATTTGGATTTCTTTGTGTGATCTTTTAGCTTTAACCCTGCCCCCAGTTCTCCTCCCCAAAACTGGTATTCAACTTACCAGTATGTAGTTTACTATACTTAATTCAATAATTTCTTTATATAATTAAATATAATTTATCATACATAAAGTAGAACATTGCTTATTTTGAAATTAGTTAACAACCCAATTGATTTAGACACAGGAACCAATAGAAAATGAATTGTTCATTTGGGTGTTGAGGTCAGGTATTGTGTAAAAACTCTCCTCCTACACGTGTAAGGTAAAGAGCACTAATACGTGATAAGAAGAAACTTTCCCTGAATCAAATTTGATAAGAAGGAACAGTTAATTTTAAATGATATATTCCCTACCTCTAGCATATCATTCTTTACCTTCTGTCACCTATTTCAGAAATCTCCTTGTTTCTCATTTATTTTTCTGGCTAAAAGCATTCATGTAGACACTCCCAGCAACCTGGCAACCTGGATCCCATTGAGTATATCCACCAATCTTGCCCTCTCAAGGCAGTGTCTCCCTCTCAATCTAAGACTTACCTACAGTGTCTGACCTTAAAATTAACTTGTTCGCCAATGCACAGATCTCTCTTCCTTTTTAGTTAATAATTAGATATTCAAATAAACTAATCCATTCATTACTCATGTGCTAATGGGAGAAAGAAGGACTCAAAAGATTGTCCCCACCTTTTCAGTTAGTGAATAGGCATCTTAATAGTGGTCTTATAGAAATACTAGCAAAATTCTTCCCCATTCAATTCATTCTGATTCACTAAACATTTATTAGGTACTTATTATGTGTAAAGGATATATTTCTCTAACCTAAAAGAGTGAATATTCTGGTAGAAATTTCATACTAAGCTGGACAGGCTAATGCTCTCTTGACAGGCTTGGATGGAAGATGTGTTTATATGCTTTGGGGCTTTAGGCTATTCTTTAAGTCACTGCTTGGAGGCAGCAGCCTAGCATTCTGAAAATTAATTCTCTAAAGGTGAGCAGCCCCTTTATATCATGGATTCATCTCATTATTTGTTGCCCATTGCACTTATTGAAAGTTAAATATTAAATCAAAGCATTATTTTCTGTACTCAAGAAGACTTGGAGATGTAGCTCAGAGAATCAAAGAATTAAGGATGTGGAAGAGAGGCTTTAGAAATCATTTAGAGCAGTCTTCTAATTTTTAAAGATAGAGAAACTGAAGCCTAGACATATTAAATGACTCATTTAATGTACAAGGTAGTTACAGAATTAAGATTTCAGGTCTTTTGAGTTGGAGTATTTTATGCTTTCCACTCTACCACACTTTCCCCAATCAGTTATTTACATTAATACCAAATAAGTTGTCTACTAAAAATGTCCTCCATAGTATCTTGTTTCTTGCACAATAAAGTACATACTCCTTACTCTGGTATTCAGTGTTCTCCCTATCCAGACATTGCCTATTTCCAGCCAAATGGCACAATTCTCTTTTTTTACTGTCTTTGCTTTAGGTAATGTCCACTATCTCTTTTTGATCTCTTCTTTCCCATTCTTTTACCTTTGTTCAGAATATCTCCCATGTCTACAAAGGATTTACCCTCAAATATTGCTAACTTTTAAATCTTTTCTTCAAAACTCAATTAAAGTTCCACTTCTACTTTTTTGTGCTCTTACTAGCACTAACATTCAGATGTTAAATTTTGTTATGTATTTTCTGTTCATTAATTTTGTTTTACTTTATTTCTCTAAGTTTTTCATTTTGCATGTTAAATTCATATTGTGTGCAACATATATCAAAGTGATGGAGTATTCTTGATTAAAATTTAATAAAACTGTAAAGGAGGAAAGGCCAGAACTTTTAAAAATTTAAAACAATCTTAGATTTAATTCTGTTTTAAAATCTATAAGTACTGAGTTTTGCCATACTAAAGCATCTTTTAAAATATAAGGCCTCACTATTTTCTATGAGATATGACATTGGCAGCACCTATGGAATTCTGACTTACTGTTATTTCAGCATTAATGGTTCCTACTTCATGTCTTTTTTTACTTATTCTCAAACCCTAATTTAATTTTGCCCTGGTCTGCTGCTTCTGATCTGACTGCCACAAAGTCCTCCACTCAGTATCCCTGAAAGTTGACTCCTGTCTTAGATGACCCTACTGATCTTTTGGGCTCCTCTCAAATCAAGAACTTTTTGACCATGAACTTTCCTCCACTTTAAACAAATTGATTTCCCCATGGAAAATAATTATGCATCAGAGATTGTAATCTGATTTATAAGTAGTACCTGAATGAAAAAACTTAATTCCAGTTCATCCAGACCTAGTATCCAGGGCAGGACTGAAAGGAAAAGTACAAACTCCTTATAATTCCAAAGAGCTATGTAAATGTGAGCTCTTATTATTTGATTCCCAAAGTAGTTTGGTTTCAACACATAGGCAGATGTAGTTTTCTGTGCATTTTTTCCAACAATGATATTGACCCACTTTTTCAAACGATGATTATGATCCTTGGCACAAGTTGAATTTGGATAGTTGGGAAATATTTTCCAAAGATATGAACAAAACATGGAAGACATTTAAAACCTGTATAAAGACACTCAAATTGCTTTGAACTAGGAGGCAAAAAGAGATAAAATTTTTAAATGCCATTTTGCTGCCCACCCCATTTTGATCTCTCATTTGAGTGTTATTTGCTAGTGATAAGAACAATCAAAGCCAGTGGTGTCAAACTGAAATAGAAACAGATGCCTGCAGGCCACATATTGACTTAGAGCACTACAAATTAACATCGTGTATATATGTTGTATTTTTATTTTTATTTGTTAGTTATTTACCATGTACATTTTAATCTGGTTAGGACAGCATTTGGTAGTTTTGCAGGCTTCCAGTGATTCCAGGCTTGCCATCCTGATGGGCAAACATCATTCCTAAGAAATCTTATTGATTTATATGGAAATTACAAAATGTATATGAACTTTTTTTTATTCTTTTGATTGATGATGATACCAATCTAAAGCACCAGCTGCATGCCTGAATTTGGCTAAAAAAAAAGCTTTCATTGAACAGCCAACAATATTTTTTAAACCATGAAGAGTTCTTGATATGTGGATTTAGATGATATTGGCAAAGACTCTTTGCAATCTGTTACATAGTCTCATGATATGTCCAAAGTCTGCTAAAAATCCCATTTAAAAATATTTTTTCAGATTACATATCAATACAGTTTTAATAACAATTTTCTCACACTTTTTGATATATGTTCTCTCCATCCCTTGTACCCCTCTCACCTCCTCCAGAAGGCAGGTAATAGGATACAGGTTGTTCATGTGTTATCATGTACTACATCTTTCCATGTTCATCATGTTGTGAAAGAAGACATACATTACTTACACTAGAGAAAACTTCACGGAGGAAATAAAATGAAGTAAAGTATGCTTCCATCTTCATTCAAACTCACTCTCTTAGTTCCTTCTTTGGTGGTGGATAGCTTTTTTTGCCATGAGTCCCTTGGAAGTGTCCTGGGTCCTTGCATTGATGATAATAGTTAAATCTTTCACAGCTGACCACTGTATATTATTGTTGTTGCTGTGTATAACGTCCTTCTGGTTTTGCTCAAAAATCCCATTCGTGATTGCTGCATGTGAGGCTGCAGAATCTAGTGCTGTATTGGTTCTCTTTTTCCTTTTCCTCTTCCTTTCTCTACAGCACCCCAGAAAAACAAAAGAATTCTGTTAGACCTAGAAGAAATCTTAGAGGATATTTAATCCAAATCTCTCATTTTCCAAATGAGGAAAGCAAGACTTTGAGGGAGGGAATTGATTTGCTCAAGATCACACATGGAGTAAGGTACAGGGCCAAGACTCAAAACCAAATGTTCTGATTCCAAAATCAAGCAATCTTTCTATACCATCCATTTGCCTCTCTGCCTATGGTTAGTTACAATGATCTGAAAGCAAGTTTGTCCAAATTGGGAGGTGGCCAAATTTACTGTCTCTATGGGCAACTTCCTAGGAAGGGACCCTTAATCTTAGAAAATTGTCCAATAAATAGAACTTGATGGCAAACTCACTCTCTATCTCTTTTTATGGTCCCTTAGTTACAAGGGTAGCTCAGGTAGTATTTGCACTAAGGAGGCTCCCATTAAAATGTAGAAGGGCTTTTTATTCCTGGACAGCAGCCAGTAATTTCTGAGCTTCACTCTCCCCTTCTTAATTGGGAATGAACTGCTGTGAAAATGCCCAGAGACACCTCAAGTGTTAATTGCCCCAGTGGTGTGAAGAGCTAATCTCCTTATCCTTTCCTATAACTTTGCACTTCCTCCTCTGTGTCATGGTCCTTTTTGCTAGGAAATGAAGCAGAGAGAACCACTTTTACTGCTTCAGCTCTAGGGTCTGAATGACCCTGATCAAGTTATTCTTGGTGATTTTTCCCCCTGTTGATCTGTATAGGGAATTGGAACCTGGTTTATAGAAACAATAAGGTGATCATTGAAAAAATATGAATAAAGCAATCTTTATGTAATAGAAAAAGTATCCAACATGGGAGAGTCAAAAGATATTTTGCCACTTTTTTGTAGGGTGACTTCAGTCGAGTTACCTATCCTCATCTGTAAAATAAGGATAATGTTGTCTATATTACCATCTCAGAGAGTTATCATAAGAATGAAATGATATAATATATTTAAAGTGCTTTATAAGTTTCTGTTATTTAAATATCAGCTATACTATCCTGATCTATTTGAAGACTACTGTAGAGTTGTGTGGAATTTAATTCTTCATTTCTCCCCAGAAGAAGTTCCGTTAGACACTTTATGACACAGTATGAAGTCTTTCAGACCACTAGGTTGCCCTTTAGTACATTATTATACTAGGACATGAAACAGGTCTCTTGTGTTATGAAGAAGGAGATGAAATTGCTCCAAGTCTTCACCTACAAGGCAGTAGTTTGTGAGGACTTACTCAATCTTTTGTAAAAGAAATAATAGATTATGGCTCCTCTTATAGCCTTTCTAGGCTACAGCTTTTGAGAATAGACTGTCCCTTATTTCCTTGTTCCTGTGATAGATTGAAAACATTAGCGCTTATGAGAGGTAGTGAGATGTGGGCAAGGAGAGGAATGAGGACTGAAATGCCAAATGCAGTGTTTTCAATTGCAAAGGATCCACAGTAGGCAGCAGTACCCTCTGCATTTTGGCTTGTTTGGCAAACTCCAAGTGCATGGCTTGTTATTCACATTATCATTCCCTGATGCTTAATTATTTTCTATAGGGACATAGAGTCATTTGGGGTTTTTAGGAAATTAAATTGAAATTCAAAAACCATTTCCACATTTTAAATGGGTTAGTCTTTAGGGTGAGCTATGAGGTATGTTTGCCTATAGTAGGAACATGTGTATCTATATAGCTAGATATGCATTCATATACACAGACCTTATTCATTTTTTCTCTCTTGATTTTGTCCCATGATTGGCTCTTCACATGCTTATTAAGTGGATAAAGGAGCGAGGTACTCATCCTGGGGAACTTTTGTAGGTAGAGATGTGTCCCTAAATTCTTACTTCATAACTGATGCTACATTTCTTTGATACAATCTTTTAAATCCATTTTTTTGTGGCAAACAATAGTCATCCTTCCATTCAGTTCAATTTCAGTTCAATCCAACAAGATTTATGAAATCCTACCATGTAGCAGAGAACATTCCAGATGCTAGGAATGGATAAACAAAGATTAAAACAGTCTCTCGTCTAAGAAAGACCTGTGAGAGTACATAGAGAATTGACTTTAGAACTGAAAAGAACTAGGTTCAAAACTTGCCTCTCAAGAATCATGAATGATCATGGACCAGTCACAATCTCAGAGGGTTTCCAGGAAATTGTCTAAGGTTACTGAACTGTGTTGGTGGAGGTTCTTCCTTATGCCAATGGACTATTCATTTGGGACTCCATTAGCCTAGGTGAGGAGCTGCCTGTGACTTTATCACTCTTGAGTGTGAGCTAAGATCCCAAGGCCACTCAGGACTGGAAGAATTAGAGGTTTGTTGCTGCCCCATAGAAACTGAACTAACTAGGATTGTTTGGTTCATCTTTCTTCTTGTGTTAGTGTTATACTTAGATCAAATCATCATTTGGGAGGGCTGGCATTCTTTTACTTCCTAAAATTACTAGTGAGTGCACATGATGTTTTGTCCTGCCACATAATACCTCTCCTTTCCCTGCCCCCAGATTTATGTTGATTGATTAGGGAATAGGGCCAATGGTGTTACTTTTTTCTTATAACCAAAGTCTCCACCTTCTGCCTTGGCTTTTGACTTTTTAAAAGTTAATAATGACATAGAAATATATTCCTTCATTTAGACTAATTTGAGCCAGCTGTGTCTGAAAGTTTGTAAATAAAAGGCATATAAATGCTTTGTCTTTTCTTTTTCTTTCAACAAACTCTAAGCAAACTGAGGCAATCTGAATAGGAGTAAAATTGGAGTTTGCTACTTTCAATTGGTAACAATTTATGAAACAATCTGACAGAAAAATTTAATGATAGAAATAAACCTTGAAGTTATTGTACTAGGGAAGGCGCTCAGGAGAATGCTCTGTGGCAATTTGGCTTTTAAGTACCGATGGCACTTTTTATTACATTAAAAAGGTTGCTCCTATTGCTTAATATGAATTAAACTCCCAAATGTAATGCACAGCTTGTTTTATTGGAAATAATTCACATACCAAAACAGCAACATTTTGTATATTCTAGAAAGCCAAGCCAAACGTGAGCCCTGCATAGGGAAGAGAAATCCCACTTCAGAGAATTTAGAAGAATGCTTCTCATAATCTGAGCACCTTTTTTTATCCCAAATTAATAAAACAATATTTCCCTTGCTTTTTTTGAAGGGGAAGAAAATCTCAAAAGTTATTAGATAAAATGCAAGTTGCCTTCAGCCTTGCATTATTTACCTGAAGTTAGCATTTGTGTTGTTCTCATCTCATCACCTGAAAGACAATCGTGTTTTTCTCCCCAGTCTTTCACAAATTCCCAGAGTAAGTTCAAATATTACATGAATAATTCATCCTACTCACTACACATTACAGCACTTAACCAAAGCAACTATCAGAGCTCTTCTCCTCAGGGAAGCTAATTTGTGGCATTATTACTGTTCTGATTTTGGTATGTTTAGGGGGTTGGTGACCTAGCTGAAGAAGTCCTCTTTTCTCTTTTTATGGTCCTTTTAGTGAAACCCTTCCAGCTTAAAACTGTATCACATACTCTTGGAGGGGAATATCCCCATATTTTCATATTTCTTTTTTCCATTGAGATTTATATTTTTGAAATGACACTCCTGAATATTAATTCAGTCTCTGCCTGCCAGGGGAAGGCTCATGAATGTCCACCTTCCTGCTAGAAATCAAAGCAAATGACTTTAGGGTCAAATATGTTTCCAACTGAATTATTGAACACTGAAACACGCCCTGGAAAACTAATGATGTGAATGCATTTTTAAAGTACACTATGTAGAATAGGAGTCCTCTGGACCTGTGTATAGAATTCTCTTTATGAATGAGATATGTTTTGATCCTTGTTATGCTATACATATTTTTAGGATAGATATGAGCCAGGGAACTCCATGTTAGCATTAGACCTCAGTTCTTCTTCAGTTCTAATTCATTATGGTAGAAATACTTTCAGGGTAGCTAAGTGATGCATTGACTAGAATGCCAAGCCTGGGAGTCAGGAAGACTCATCTTCTGGATTTCAAATTTGGCCTTGGACAATTACTAGTTTAAGTGACCTTCTGCAAGTCATTTAATCCTATTTGCCTCAGTTTCCTCATCTGTAGAATGAACTAGAGAAGAAAATGATAAACCACTCATTTCTTATAGCACAATTTTGCCAAGAAAATCCCAAATAGTGTCATGAAGAGTCAGAAATGACTGAAAACAACAGACAATAACAATGGTGACTCATCTCAAATAATGGCTAAACTTTTTTCTCCCTTAATTAACACTTATTGAATGCAGCAGGGAGAACAGAGACTTACCAGAAAACTTCACATATATCTACTCATTTGCTCTTTATCCATGAATCCCAAAGGACACTGGCTTATTAAGTCTTTCAAACAGATTTCCTTTACTATTGTGTTATAAGAAATGACAAAGGAGCTATTTTCAGAAAAACCTGAGAAGACTTGTATGAAGACTTTGGCAAGGGAAACCCCCTTTTAAAGATTTAGCATCTTTGATTGACACAATGTCCAATGACAATTCCAAAGGATTCATGATGAATCATGCTATCCACCACCAAATAGAGAGCTGACAGATTCATGGTATAGACTGAAGCTCAGATTGTCCTTTTGATTCCTTTCAATTTACTGTGCATGGGTTCATATCATTCTTCTCAGTTTTTATTGAACTTGACCAGAACCTAGTCTTTGGAGAACAAGCAATTATAAGGGGGTGAGGGGAATAGTCAGTACAAAGTCCAGATATGGGATATGTAACATAACAAGTGCAAAGTAGCAATTAGTCCAATATGGCTGAATCATAAATTACATCGAATGTATATGAAGACTGGTGAGGGAGGGAAAGGTCAGATTATAAAGAGCTTTAAATGTCAAACAGAGGAGTTTATATTTGATTCTGATGGAAATAGGGAGCCACTGGAATTTGTTGAGTAGAAGGATAACCTGGTCAGATCTATATTACAGAAAAGTTGCTTTAATAAAAATTAATCTTAACTCAATTAATTAATTGGTTAATTAATTAATTTAACTTGTATAATGAAGACATGTAGTCCACGTCTGAAAATCTTCCTGAAATCTCTGTGTGTGCCAGAAAAGAGTCATGATAGGATTTGAGAAGTTTAAGTATATTAAACTGAATATTTGTTATAAAGAATTAGTGAGTTCTTCAATCAACCAATTAACTAACCAACCAGATATTGATTTTGAATGGTTATGATTCATTGCTGAATACATGTCATTTCTATGCTGATGTAAATTCTTTGGATTATATGATAGAGACTAGAACTGCTATGTGAGCATGGATTCAAAACAACATTTACAAATGATTTTGTAAAAAATAAACTGCTCAAGAAGTCACACTATGAGTCCCATTTTTGCTGAATATGTCAGGCTCAAGTCAAGCTCCGATATGTCATTCTGGCATGAATGTGGCCCAGGATTCTTAAAGGCTGAGAAATGATTTTTATTGACCATAGCAACATATGTAAGCCCTAGAAAAAAGAAGGAAGCAGAAAGAAAGGAAGTTACAGTATGTGTCTCTAGGGATACATCTTTTGAAGCATATGAAGTACGCAAAAAGCTTCAGTTTATTTCTTCTTTTTTTGTCCCCTTAAGAGTCTGACCTCTTTCTACATGATCAAGGGATGAACAAATCTTGCATTTTCATACACAGATTTTTTCTTATTTTTTTGTCATAAGAGAGGATTCAATTTGAGGATTGGTAGTAAATGACTTTGATATAAAGAAAAAGAGCAATAAAACCAATTTTAAAAAGAATTTGACTCTAAAGGATAAGATATTTTATTATACAGCAATCTTATACTTATATACACATATGAAACTTTTCAGAAGCCTATTGTATAAAACAAGTCAATCTATATGCATATTATACATATATGTAACATGAACACAACTTCTTTTTCATTTGAAGAAATATACTAAAATAAAAATAGTAATTAAAATTTTTAATAATAAAAGAATAAAAATTTTAAAAAATAGTCTTGCTTATACCACACATTTTGTTTCAATTGCTTTTTAAAGGTTTAGAAGAAAGTGGGATATATAGCTCCTTTAATAAGCAAGCTGTGGTTTCAGGGATGTTGGGTGTCTCAGTTTTGAGACAGTTCAATGCTTTGAGGCACAGATATAAAATCTAGTGGCTTGGAGCTCTAGTAGGCAGGCTAATTATGGATTTTGAAGAGGAATTAAAAGAAAATCATATTTGGACAGTGTAATGGGGAGATTCTGACACTCAGTAATGCATTTCTTCTGAATAACCTCTGGTAACAGGATAGAACAGATGGTTCTAGAAGTCATTAAAATGTCTTGGGGGAAACTCTGAAGGTGAGAAAGAGAAAATATTAGCAATACTCTAGGGATACCTGTTAGATTCTTTGGTGTGGCCATTCCTTCCATTGAACGTCTGTATAAATTACAAGATGATATTAGAGTGGCTATGGAGGAGGAATTTGTGTCCCTATGGTCCACATAATAATGATCCTCAGCTAGCTTATAGTTAGTGTATAGTTATGTAATACTTTATGTATTCATGTAATAATTTTTATGCTACCATTTATGTAATACTTTAAGGTTTGCAAAATGTTTTACAGATGTTAACTCATTTTATTCTCAAACAACCCTGAGAGATAAGTGCTATGGTTTTCCCCATTTTACAGATGAAGAGACTGATATAGATAGAGGTTAAGTGACTTGCCCAAACTTACACAGCAAGTGACTGGTCTAGTGCTCGGTATCCACTTTACCACTTAGCTACTTCTCTAGCCACTACATGTGCTAGGCACTGTGCTAAGCATTTTACACATGTTTTGTTATCTAGTTAAATAGTGACAAGTGCCCTTATATGTGTTTGAAGTTTATATTTCTCTTATCCCTTGTTGTTTTGAGGTGCTTTTTTGCTTATAAGTAGAAAGTAGAAGTTGTGCTCATTTGTCAATAAAAATTATATTTTTGCAGAGAGTACAAATCAATACATTATTTCCCTGTTTCAGTTTCCTATTTCTAAAGAAAATCTATGTTTGGCTTAAGCTACCTCTAAAATCTATTGACAACTACTCAAAATATAGAATAATATATAGGAAGAATTCAGGAATTAGTCCAGAGGTGTGTTGGAGCCAGCTTTAACCTGTTTTCAAGCTATTGTTAAATTGTTAAATTTTCAGTGGAAGTATTTGCACTTTAGAAATCAATAAATGCTAAAAATCAGTGCTTGATTTATTGTTTGGTTGGTTGTTTAAAACAGAGGCTTTAAACATGCAGCTCACAACATTTCTTAGTGCATTAAAATGTAATTGGGAAATACTTAACAAAACAAAATATAATAAGATATCGATGATATTAATATGTGGTTTTTAAAGTCAATATGTAGTTTGCAGGGATATTTACATATGGTTTGTTATTGTTTAGTTGTGTCCAACTCTTTGGGACTCCATGGATGTCATCTGTGAGTTTTTCTTGGCAAAGATACTGTAGTGGTTTGCCATTTCTTTCCCCAGTGATGTTCCCATTTTACAGATAAGGAACTGAAGGAAAGAGGGGTAAAGTGATTTGCCCAGGGTCACACAATTTGACAATAGACAATCAGGTAAGGCAATCAATTAGCTAAGCATTCTGGACCTATTACATGCTAGGCACTGTTCTAGGCACTGGGAATGCCAAGACAAAAATGAAATAATGATTCTATGGAGTTTATATTCTATTTAAAGCAAAACACATGCAAAAGTCACTAACCTGTATAATAAAACTATACAAAGTACCTAACTATAAAATAATGACTGATTTTGACTTTAAAATAAGTGTGCCAGTACTTATAAAACAATATAATTATTGTTATTTGAAGTATTAACCTTGAAAGGATAAATGCTTCTTCCAGTGATATTGCTAGCATTCAAAACATTTAAGTAGTTCTTTTATAGAACTATCTTTAGAAGATATCAAAAAAACTTATTTAAAAATTGGAATGCTTTACATGTTTTACCTTACCACTATCCTCAATAATATTCATCTTCAGTTGTGTGATCCTAGGGTCTGAGTTGGGTAGGGATAAGGGATCATTACCACTGGTAAGACTCCCTGGAGGTAATTGAATTTGAGTTTGGCTTTATAAGTTAGGTAGGAATTTTACAAAAGGGGAGACAGAAAACATTCTGGCCTATGAAACAGCCTGAACTGCAAAGTCACTGAGTTAAGAAGTTTCAGTGCATGTTCAAGGAGAAAGAATAGTTTAGGTTGACTGACCCATAAATTACCAGGAGATGATCAATAGAAAAAAAGAACAGGAATAGAGCATAATACCCAGTTGAAGTGGGTTTGAAATGACAAGAAGTGGAGTTTGTAATTTAATCATGGATAACAAGGATCCATTGAATGTTTTTTAAGCACATGTGTATCACAAACAAATCCACACACAAATAGAATTATTCTGGACAAAGGTTGAAGAGTGAATTGGAATGGGGAGAAAAGGAGAGTGTAAAGAAGTGATTACAATATTTTGGATCATAGTAATGAAAACTTATACTACTACAAATGAAGAGACAGGACGTATTTAAAAAATGTCAAGGAAAGAGAATAGACAGTGATAGTAAATAATTAGGAAAAAGAAACAAAAGAGGAGGCAGATTCAAAAATAACCCATACCGAATGAATAGAGGAGACAGGGAAAATGGTGGTATTGTATGTGGAAATAGTGAAGTCACGAAGAAGAGCAGGTAAGAAAAAAATAATAAAGTTTTGGAGAGAGTGTATTTTATCTGCCAGTGAGACATCCAGTTGGATATGTCTTTTGCAGATTGTTGAGAATGGAAATGTAAAACTCAGAAGAGAGATCAAAGCCTTGGGGTAATCTGAATAGATGGAGTGCTTGAATGAATGAGATTGCCAAGAGATGGAGAGTCTGGCAAGAAAAGAAGAGGAACATCAAAAGACTTTTAGTAGCACCCATTACCAAGAGATTAGAAGTACAAGAGTATCCATAGGTTTAGGATAGAAACCACAGAAGTCATCTACTCCAACTTCTTCATTTTACAGAAGGGAAAACAGAAGGCTTGAAAGGTTATAGAACTTGCCTTCAATTACACATATTTAATAGCAAAACAGGATGTGAACCCTAAAGCCAGACTCGGCAATTTTCTACTGTATCACATTGCTTCTCTGATTAGGAATACCAAGAAGTAGCTAAAAGAGAGGGAAGAGACCCCAGAGAATATGATGTCTCTGAAGCCTAAGGTGGAGTAAATATTCAGTGAAGGGATGGTCCACAGTGGGAAAGCAAACTTCAGGGAGGACAAGGAGGATGAAACCTAATGGCAAAAATACCCCAGAAGATTTGGTGATTACAAGATCATTGGTGATCTTTAAGAGGAAGTTTTAGTAAAATGATCCTGATAGACTGATAAGAAGAGATTGATCAGGGAGTGAGTCATGAGAAGATAAGAGAAATTACTAACGGACAGTCTGGCCAAGAAGTTTAGCTCTAATATGGATGGGATGGTGGTTTTATCTTCTAAGGGAAGTGAGAAATGCTTCAAAGTTGAGAATTTCTCATTTTTGCAGATCAAAAGGAATCAGTGAAAGGGACAGATTTAAGATACACAAGAGGCAGGTATTGGCTTTAGTGCCTCACTGAGTTTTGTCTCCTAATAGGGATGGGAAGACTAGTAGAGAAGAGATGAAATAGAGTAGTGATGATGAGAAGGTTTGCAGAATTGAGGATTAAGTAGATGTGAGGGATTTTATGCCAGCTATTTTCAATCTATTCAGTAAAATAAGCAGGGAAGGTGAGTGGGTGGTTGGCAATTAGAAGAAAGAAGAAAAGATTTGGAATAGTCCTGGTGGGGAATCAGGCAGGAGAAAGACAGTTGATAAGCAGCAAGAATCCAGGTGACATTAGATAATATTAATTTATTTTATTGGTTAAATATCTTGACTTTCAGCAGTGATACTCTAGCTCAGGAACAGAAGCAGAGATGGTATTCATAGGTCAGGAGGACCAGAAGATCAGGGAAGCAAGAAAATCTAGAGAAATAATTGGTGGAAAATTAAGGTGGCCTCCAAGAATCATCCCTTTCAAGGGTCCTTTTATCCATGTTTGGAAATTCAGGCTTCAAACAGGGTAACTGAGGACGACTTTCTCTAACTCAGGTGACCTTGTATCCTTTGCAAACCTTTATGACAATGAAGAGAAATACTATCTTTCTTGCATTTTAATATGTGTCCTAAAATTCTTCTTATGGAAGAATGTGATCTGGCTATTTGGGTCTGTACTAATGTCTGAATACCATGATGAACTCTTTCCATAGGCTCATAAATATAGAATTAGAAGAGACCTGAGAGATTATATTTTCAAACTTTATTATTATATTGAGGGAAACCGAAGCATAGAGAGGTTGTTACTGGTCCAAGATCCCACAAATATTAAGGGGCAGAATCAGAATTGGAACCTGTCATCTACTTTGAAACTAGAATGCTTTCTATAATACTATGATGCTTTTTTCATTAGCCATATAGGAATATGCTTTGATGTAGTTTATGAAAATTATAAAATTAAAAGGCTCTGAAAGCACATAACAGTTAAAGTATAATAAGAAGTTAAATTTCAAGACAGAGTAAAGATCTTTTCATGACTAAATAGTACTAATCTCAAGATTTTTAGGATTTGTTTGGTTTGGAAGTTGAAATCTTATAGATTACACACAAATATCTTTAAGTATTAATAAAATTTTTGAAGAAAAAGAAATTTATATCAGAGGCAAACTTTTGAGTTCTTGAGTTTTCTGGAGGCAGTGTATCTGTTTCAGGATGATTGTTGTGTCTGACATTTAAAAAGTGTGAATATGGAAGAAATGTTTGTTACCAGCAAGTGACAAACACAAAAATTCAATAAATGCCCATGAAATAAATACTTAGTAGGTGGAAAGCAGTGAATGAAGAGACTTGTCATTAAGAAAACATGATAAATTATTTCCACATTATCAAAGTAGGAATGAGGAAAGTTTAAAAAAGTCTTTACAAAATAGCAACTTTACTACACTAAACTAACTTTAAAAAAACTACATGAAATACACTAGGAAACAGGCAAAGTGAGATTGGTTTGGTCAGGTTCAACAGGATTATGTAAGAAACACAGCAAACTCATTTGACAAGAGTCAATATGTGTCAGTAAAGACTGGAGGAAAGCATTGGGTGTTATGAAGAAATGATGGAAGTTGTGATTCAGTCTCTTTATGTTATTAGAAAATTAAGATAAATTCTGACAGTACGTTAAAACTTTATTTCTTTACCCAGTAGTTTGCAGCTATAAGAACCCTATTACAAATTCCTATCCCAGTCAATCTAGTTAATCAACCTGTTAAAAGATCAGTCAAGTTCAAAGGAAAATCATTTGAGAAAGATTATTATGCCCAGTTGGAACTAATTAAATAGATAACCCGAAAGGTGATTGTATTTATTTCTGCAAGTGTAGAAGTTCTTAACCTTTTGTGTGTGTCTTCAATCCCTTCTCAGAATAATGTTAATTGTCTACATTTATTATTAAAGAAAATGTTAAATTTAAATTAGAGGTTAGTGAAAACAAAGATTTATTTTTTCCCATTCAAGTTTGCAAATCCTCTGAAACATATGAATGTACCCTTTAACCCATATCTGGTCTAAATAACTTATAAAAACCAGAATTAATGTCTGTATTTACATTAAGGATCAGAGATAAACCTAAGGACTAGGAAAAATAGTCACTGGACCCTACACATATACTTTGGTTAGTATTTAAGGGTGGTTGGCAGGGGTTGGGTCAGAAGATCTGAGAATGGATTATTATGAAGTTACTTGCTCAGAGCACTTAAGGACCATAAATATTATGAACTAGATGGATATTATTATCTGGTGATCTAATTTTAATAATATTTTTGATTATGAACTCAAGAAATATTGTTTTATATAAAAAGGACAGAAAAAGAGCTTTGTATATGAAACTGTGACCATTTATTATATAGTTTTAAAAGGTATATCAAAATTAGCATAACAGCAACAAAACTGCCCTGCTTATGTTCCCCTTTGCATTTCTTTCCTATATCTTCTGTATATGTTTAATTTTTTCATTGATGCCCTTTTCTTTCTTTTTTGCATCATTATTACTACTTGGCCTCTTCTCCAAATAACCATCCCTTGTAACAAATTAATATTATCAAGCAAAAGAAATGCCCACAATGGCTGCACCTTTAGTCCATTACCTCTCTGTCATTTGAAAAATATACTCCCTCTTGAGTTTTCTGAAATCATGATAGAATATTGAATTGATCAGAGTTCTGAAGTCTTTTAAATGTGCTTTACTTAACATTATTGTAGTTATTTTAAAATTTGTTTTGGCTTTTCTCATTTTACATTCATTCCTAGAATTCTTCCCTGGCTTCTCTGGATCTTTTCCCTGCATAATTCTTTATTGTACAATAATATGTAATTGCATTCATATATCATACTTTGTTCAGCCATTCCCTGGTAAACAGGTATTAATTTTGTCTCTATTTTTCTGAAAACCAGAATAAAAAGTGATAAACATACAAAAAGTGATGCTATGAATATTTTTAAACTCATGGGTCTTTCCTCTATGTTTTTACATCTCTGGGGGTATATATATGCCTACTGGTACCTATACTGCTGAGTTAAAGGATATGCAAAGATTGTTGAGTTTTAAAGAAAGTTTCTTGGGGGCAGCTGGGTTGCTCAGTGGATTGAGAACCAGGCGTAGGGACGGGAAGTCCTAGGTTCAAATCTGACCTCAGACACTTCCTAGCTGTGTGATCCTGGGCAAGTCACTTAACAGCCACTGCCTAGCCCTTACCACTCTTCTGCCTTAGAACCAATACACAGTATTGATTCCAAGACAGAAGGTAAAGGTTTAAAAAATACAGTTTCTTGCAGAGTTTCCTATTTTTCTCATGAGATGAATATAAAAGTATCTTCTAAAGTCATATATTAGAGGACTTTTGGAACCTATTTTGGCTTATTTTCCTCTGTGTTAAGGAACTTCTAGGAGAAGGGAAAGAGCTGCAATTAGTGACAGGTGTTATATTGGTAAATTGAGCTCTTCACTAGGTCACCATCATGTGGTAGAATGTACCTTCTCTTGGGAAGACTGCCCTTCTCCTCCATGGAATGACAATATCTTTATTCCATGTCCTGGACCTCTAAAGAAGTGCAATCACCTTCTGCTTTGAGCACAGGGTTCTATCTGCCATCAAAGCCTGACTACCACCGCTACCAATTCCACTGTAGGCAAGGACTAAATTCTCTAGAAACAGGCAGTCCCTTACTCTGTTTACTACACCCAAGATTGGGCTAAGCTCTATGCCAAATCTCCTGTAGCCTTTGACTTCAGTGACCACACAAACTCATGTCACATCCCTCAGAAGCTGAATTCGAGCAAGTGCAGTTAGGGCTAGTTACAGTAACCATACTTTGCTTCTTCCCTCCCTTTCCAATAAGTTGGAGTAGATCATGCCTCTACAACATCTCTTGTGCAGGATCCATTTTCTCCATTCACTCAGCCACCACTCTAGCTTCAGGACCATATCATCTCTCACCTAGACTATTGCAGTCTCTTAATTGGCCTCCCTGAATCCAGTTTCTCTCCTTTCTAATCCATCCCCATAGAGTTACCAAAGTGATATCCCTAAAGCACAGGTGTGACTGTCACTACCCTCCTCAAAAAATCAATCCAAAAACATTAGAGATTTCCTCTTGTCTGCAAGACAAAATGCAAACCCCTCTGTTTAGAATATATAATCTTTTATAATCTGATTGCATCCTACCTTTCCTGGCTTATTGTACACTAATCCCTTTTGTATATTCTTTATTCTAGTCAAATGACATTTTTAATGCAAGAGGTTCCATCTCCTCCCTTTGAGTATTTTCACCCTATGTGCTTATGCCCATAATATACCCTCTCCCTATTTCTGCCTTTTAGCATCTCTAGCTTTCTTGAAGCTTCAGCTTAGGTGCCACATCCCACAAAAATCTTTCCTGATCTTAGTTGTTAATGCTGTATTCTCTCTGACTTTACCTTGTGTTTTCATGTTATATACTTTGTATTTACTTTAATAATAATAGTAATAATGTTCAATCATTTCAATCCTATCTGACTCTTTGGGATCCCATTTGGGGTTTTTCTTGGTGTGGATAACTGGAGTGTTTTGCCATTTCCTTCTCTGGTTCATTTTACAGATGAGGGAACTGAGGCAGAGTTAAGTGGCTTGCCCATGATAACACAGTTAATAAGTGTCTTGGGCCAAATTTGAACTGAAGTCTTTCTGACTCCAGGCTCTAACAGTGTTCTATCTACTTTACTACTTAGCTGCTATTTAATAATAATAATAATAATAATAATAATAATGATAATGATAATGAAAATAGCTAACATTTATATAGCATTAATATGTTCCAGTGATTTCATTTGATCTTCAAAACAATCTTGGGAGAGAGGTTCTATTATTATCCCATTTTACATATGAAGAAACTAAGCAAACACATTAAACGACTTATCCAGGATCAGATAGTGTCTCTGGTCAAATTTGAACTCAGAGCTCCTCTACTTTAGGCGCAGTGCTTTAGCTGTAGCACCACTTAGCAGCTCCCATGTATGTATTTTAAAATGTACATTTTACTTCATTCCATTTTTAGTTTTTTGCTTTATAGCCTCCGTGTACCTGTAATTTTTCCTTGTACAATGTAGTAGGTACTTAATATATATTTGTGGCTGATCATATCTTTTATGTTATGCTGCTTTATTTCCATTATGTTATGGAATAAATCACTGGTCAAGTTCCTAATAACTTGCCTAAAAAAGAAAAGGGAAAAAATCTATAGAATAAAAGGAGTAATTCAAGGAAAGGATCCTAGAATGAACAGATGCAGAAAGCACTTAAGAAACAAGTATTACTAATAGGATGACTATTTTGGGAGGTGATATACATGGTGAAAAATATGTATATAACAAGTTTTTGTATGTGTGTTTTTTCCTAGAAGACAGTCAGTAAAATTGTTCTAAATATGTGAAATACCTTTGTCTAAATTAGAGAATCTACTACTGATATTTAAAGGGGAAAAGAATAATTTAGAAAATGACCAGTAAATATAGTGATTTAGAGAATAAAAACAGAACACATGAAATGGAAATAGAATGCTAATTATGATCCCATTGGAAGATTAGTCATGTGGTCCAAATAAATAAATATGCAATATTTTCCTACTTATGAATCATGTTCAGATAAATGCCTTTTGTTTACTCTCTTATCAATAAAGATTCTTTGGGGGAAAAATAATGCTTTGCAGAATAAGAAAAATGACTTGCAGCTCAAATACTTAGTACAATATTTTTTTAAAAACCTTTAATAACTAAGAACTTCTGGATAGGCACAATATAATTATATTAATGAATCGCGTACTCAAAAAATCAAATCAATTATTCAGAGGTAGCATGGTCTAATATCCCTGGACTTGGAATTAGGAAGACAGGATTTAAAATAGCATCTAAGATGCTTCTCTGTTTTGATTTCTTCGTCTGTTAAAATGAAATAATAATGTTGCTTATCTTCTGGGGTTCTCATGAGGAATAAATTGTACATTGCATGTAAACTGCTACATAAATGTTATTATTTTAAATATCAACATGTAATTATGTTCTCCATATTTTAACATTTAGTTTTGACTACTTGATATTATATTTACTTTAAAATAACTTGAAAAATATTTTATGGAATATATAAAGTAGGAGAAACATATTAAAATGTTGATTTTAGAAAATCCTTTGGACACTACTGTATTTTGATTTCATTTGTTAGATATTCAATATTCAATTCCCCCAAACCTTCCAAAGATGGCATGAATTATTACCTTGAGTGCACTTGAGTACATGCCTCTCTCTCTTTCTCTACACACACACACACATACACACAAGTATGTATATATATATATATATATATATATGTATATATATACATATATACATAAGAGGAATTCATTCTCTTCTAGGAGTTACATGAAAAAAGGTTAAGTCTCTCACAGGAAATCTATGTCTTCAGAATGAAAATGAAAATTCTTTGGCCTACATTCTAGAAGATGAGACAACAAAAATAAATGTTATTGACTTGCAAGCAAAATGTGGAAATGATGCCCTGGGGATCAAATATCTGAATGAATTTATTTATTCTTTATAGAATTTTAATGATTTTTTAATTCTTCTCATCTGTGGGTTTCAGACATTCCTGTTCCTTACATTAAGAAAAAAATGAAACACTTGCCTGTTATATAGAATAGACTCAATGAATGCATTGTTGCTATTAAAAAACTTCTTTCCAATATGGTATTGAAGTCTCTCTTAGGAAGTAATATTTTTACTGTTGGCTGCTGATTCTACTTGCATAGTGAGAAACAGAATATTATTGTTTTGGGATCAAAGAGTAAGAGAGAAAAAGAATTTGATAATATTTCATAATCAAGTTCTTAGTGCTTAAGAAACATTTCTATGTATCCCACTGCAAAAGAAGCAATGATCAATGGCAAATTAATTCAGCACCTTTTCATTGTCTGATTGAGAGAATAACTTTATTCAAACAGACTGTGTGTCTCTCTAATGACACTTAGTTATACTAATTCATGTAGGACAATTGGGTTAAGTCACAAAAGAAAAACAAAATTCCTACATAGTATGCCTTTCTCAATAACATTCTGATGATTTATGATAAAGACTGCATTTAAAGAGTAGAAAATCACTTTTCTTTAATCTGGAATATTTTATATTGCTCTTAGAAAAGACAGGCCTTTTTTCACATATTCAAAATAAAGTGTTCAAATTACCTAGGCAATGCTATTATTGCCTTGACTTCTTCCTGAAGGAGTGGTATGTTTTTGTTTTGTGTTTTTTAAATACTTTTCTCCCTCTCTTATCTTTTCCTCCATGATATGGCAGGTAATGTGAGTTAGGTTATACATGTGCTATTTTTAATTCCACATTCATTATGTTGAAGAAGATAGTTTATACTAGAGAAAAATCCATGGAAGAAATAGAGTGTAGAATGGTTATGCTTCAATCTGAACTCAGACTCTGTCCATTTCTTCTATGGCAGTGGACAGCCTTTTCATCATGAGTGCCTTGGGGTTGTCCTGAACCCTTGCATTGTTGATAATAGTTAAGTTACTTATAAGTGAACAATATACATTATTACTGTTACTGTGTACAATGTTCTCCTTGTTCTACTCACTTCACTTTGTATCACTTCATATAGGAATTATATGTAGAGAAACATATAAATGTAAGTTATTATTATTCATTATGTGTAAGAGGACCAAGGTTGTCCCACTTCTGTTCACTTTACAATTCTTAGCCCCAACCATACCTGTTCCAGTTTAGACTTATGCTATACCATGAATTCATGTAAAGGCACCCCCAAGGCCTTTGTTCATTCTCATCTATGGTCCTACTTATATCTTGCCTAGATGTGTTCACTTATCCACTTTATCTTTTCTAGAACAACTTTATGGCTTTTTCTTTGACCTTTGAAAACTTAAATTTGAGTATTGACCTGAGTTTGGAATCCAATTTACTGTGGCAATATTCTTCTTCTGAAATCTTTGCCTTAATGACAGAAAAGTTGATCTGTCTCCAAAATTTTTTGAGCTTGTTCCTAGATTAAAAGAAAAAATCTCTTGAGTTAAATTATTTTAAAATATACTATTTTGATTTTATGCATCAAAATTTCCAGTCATACAAAGGACATATTTAATATTTTAAAGTACTTTAACTTGATTAAATCAAGAAAATCAAGCATAATTAGAATAATCACATTAGTAATTTCAAGAAGAGAAACCATTTACTTCAGATCAGCTGTGGGACTCATTTGTTAACTTCCTCAAAACCAGGATTTAACATGTCATTTAGTTGTTGCAAGGCTTTGGGTAAAATTTATGTACTTTCATACTAACATTTTGTATTTTTCCAACATTAGTTAGTGTTGCAGTTTGTATACCTTAGAACTCAACTAGTGACGAGTCATAGATTTGACCATCATTTTAGAACAATATAGAAATTTCTGGGACTTTGATGTATCTTAGATAATATAGGCTCTTTGAATTCTTACATTAAAATATATTTTTCTAGTTTAAAAAAAGAAAACTTTTCTTACATCCAGTATTTGACAGGACCATTAGTTCTAACAGACTTTTGTTCTACAATATTTTAAATCGGTTAAAACTGTGGTCAGATGTTCAGTCCAAGATTTGGGAGCATCTGAACATAGAATCAATAAACATAACAATGGATAATGCTTCAAAATTAAAAAAAAATCTTGGTCATGTAATATTGATTATGTATTAAACATTATATAATCTGTAACTCACTATTCTAATGACCACAATCTCCAAGAAACTTGTAATGAAGCTATTTTGTGCTTTATGTAACACTATCTATTTTTGACTTACATAATCACTATGCTTTAATGTATAGTGCTGTAAGGTTTGAAAATCATTTTGTATATATTTCATTGTAACTTTAAAACATCCCATGTGAAAGTACATATTATTATTATTCCCATTTTAAAGATCAGGAAACTGAAGCCCAGAGAGATTGTAATGTTCTCACAATCACACAAATAGTGAGCATCTAATTTAAAATGTGAACCTAACTCTTCTTGACTCCAGTCCCATGATGCTATGTTTCTGTTCAAATAACAAATAATTGGATAAATAGCAGACAATACATAGTTTTTTAATATTTTGCATGCTATATTTAACCATACAAAAATAAAAATTTAATATTTAAAAACTAATCTCAATAGATTGGATGTGTGGGTTTTAAGATGAATAATCAATAACTATTATATTTTATAAGTTTTATTAATAATAACTAAAGCAAAAGAATTGCCTGACTTCAGCCTGGTCACAGGTTCAAAAGAGGATGAGGGAGGAGTTACAGCCACTTAAATACAATCATGCAAAAGGTAAATGGAACCCTAGGAAAAAGTAAGGGACTTCTGGGAGATGAAATCCAAAGGCTCAAAATCTCCATTTATACAGATGTTTATTTTGTTCATTTGAAGAACAAAAAGACAATTTAATCCCCTTTCCTATATATTTTTTGTAAAATAGCAAAACATATTGGACAAGCTGGAAGAACTCAATTTTTACATAAATCAAATGAGGAAAGCAAAATGATTAGAAATTAAAACATAAATATTTTATCTCTGTTATTGTTTAATAGTATTTTGAGGTCATTTATGCAGACATTTAAATGATATTGATTAATATTTTTGGTATATGAAATACCACCTTATTCAAATCCTTATTATATTTTATATAGTAGAAATAATTATTTAAAATTATGAATTTATTAATGGGTTTATAAATATGGATTAAATAATCATCTGTATTGCTTATAATTGCTAATAGGAATCTCCATAAAATATATTTCCCTTTTTAAGTTTTAATTTTCATGATAATTGGGCAATATATTTGCTTTTTAAAGCTTCTAAAAGATAGCCAAAATGAAAATTTCCAAATTTGGAGGGGGAAGGAATAAATGGTTAATAGCTTGAGAAAGCAAAATTATTCAACATAATGCAAAATTAGAATGTTGGCACTTTGTACTTACTAATTCATCAACATTCTGGCGACTCATCACCCTGGGTTCTTGAATATTGTGCCATTGCAAGTGATAGCAAATCCTTCCAAGAGGAAAAACATGGAGTATGATTTTGCAATGTTTGTGCTTCAGAGGACCATCATAGGTAAGCTCAGAAAGGCCCTTCATTAGAAGATGGGACAATGAAAGATAAATACTTGGGTTGCAGCAATTCACAAAAAGCATCTGCGAGGGCATAGAGGGATTTTGATCACCATGGATTGAAAGAGTAACTACTTTGCTGAACTTAACAACACTGAAATGTTGAAAGATGAGCCCTATCAACTGATTAGAAAACATCACAACACTTGCCATATCTTTGGGCATCATAGTATGGCTAATCTGTTCATTTTGACCATTTTGGTGATGAGTGGTTTACATTTCATGGTATAGTTGACATTGGTGATCTGTGTAAATCTTGAAGACAGCTAAAAAGAATATATCAGCAGGGCCACAGTGTACTTTACCAACAGCATCCATCCAAGAGCTAATGTTATATCCTGAAATGCAGAGAGAAAAGCAATATTGCTGTGACATTCAAATATTCACTCAGATTTCTTAATACAAAAATTAATGTAATTCATAGCAATACTTTTAATCATAACTGGTAGATTGCCCATTACTCAGTAAAATTCCCTTTTAAAATACCTATAGGTTGTTATTCCATTGAAAATTTGATATTTAGATAATTTGTCTTTGGAGAAGCAGCATAATAGAATCAAACAACCTGGATTCAAATGCTATCACTGATTACCTATATGACTTCATTCATGCCTCTTACCCTCAATGGGTCTTGTTTTGCTCTCATGAAAAATGATGGGGTTGAACTAGGCAACCTTCAAGATCTCTCCCTATCAGTTCTGTATCTACCATCCTATGAAATTCGGTGGTGGATTTTATCTTTTTTTTTTCCTGAGAGAACTTTTGGATGATGTACAACCCAGGTGGCAGATATGATGATATTTTAGTTATTATATTATAAATTTAGCCATTTTAGCCCATTTTAGTTGTTAGCTTGCTTAATGATTTGTAGCTTATCATTGAACCCCCAAATGGGATATGCCAGTTCTGATATGCCAATTGTTATAATACTCTTAGAGAAGTACTTAGTCAGATTGAGTTTAAGACACTTGTGAAAAGGGAAATGCTTCACTCTTAATATGTAGCAATGGCAATAGTAATGACAATGTATATGTTGAAAGCTTTGTATCTTGGTTGAACTGTATTCTTTAAAGCAAATGTGCTTTTGTTGTAATTACCTCAAATAATCTCAAAGTAACAAAGCCAATTAGCAATAAAGAATGATTGACTAGTAGGAGAATTTTGAATCAATTATGCAAGAGACATAATGAAGTAATTTACTTAATGGGATAGTAAAAACATGTACACAAGTAAATTTGCTTACCAAGGCACTTTGGCATCTTGATATTTATTTTTAAACTGTGGCTATGAGATAGCAAACTAAGTGTTTAATTGGCCTCAATTTTGTCAATGACTCATGTTTTTTGAAACCTTAGAGATGACTGACTATTAATGAAAAAACTTCACATATATGTTTTTCCCCCAAATCTTAGCACCTAAGTACCTTAATCCTGAAGACATTGGGGAAAAATCTATATATGAAAACATACCTCATCTTTGTTGCTAAATAGATGAGGAGAGTTAAATAATTATCTAGAAAAAATAGTTCAATCACTTTTTGTATATTTGGAGTTAGAATGAATCTTCATACTTGTTTCAATTAGTGTCCTACCTATTTAAAATATTTTTGAAAATATTTATGTTTTAAAAGTTAAAATGCCCAGCAACAACAGCAGAGTTTGAATGTGTCAGTTTTTACTTTAATAGCACTGATGCATTACAGAAGATCACTACGTGTAAATATATTATATGTACATAAAATTAGGGAATTTCTTATATTGTCTAAGATAAAAAACTAGGGATGCCACTGTCATGATAATAATTGTCATTTATATAGTATTTTAAAGGTGCAAAGAACTTTGCATATACTATCTTATTTTGAGGTACCCCAGACATCCATGTGAAATAGGGACTTTTTAAAAAATAATTTCCCCCATTTTCCAGAAAGAGAAACTAAAAGTTAAAGAAATGAAAAGAATTGCCTTTGGTCACAGTCACAGATCACATAGTCAGAGGCAAGATTAGTCCAGGCCATGGGAACTTGAATACAAGCTCTATATCCATCTCTGTTGCCTTTATAATATATGAAGTATTATAAAGAAATACTTTAGTCAAAGAAGCCAGCAATCAGTTTCATGGAAATATTCTGATTATTGTCAAAATGCAATTATTCTGTGTTTTAATAATTCATTTGATTAATTTCATTATGTATCATATATGTCATTGAATCTTATCAAAATCCTCATAAAATTCAGTTATTTGTAACAAGATTTTAGGGATATATTAAATCAAACAGAGAGGTGGATCAACTTCACTGCCTTTATGTGATACAGATGACAGAAAAGAGGAAGGATCTTTCTGAGAGACATCAAAAGAAGTTTGATTTATAACGACTTGATCTTAGAACGCAAAGAAAGATGGCAGAAGATTTTATTATTCTATTGTTACACATTTAAAGAATGAATGTAAAAAGACTAGAACACATAGGATGTTTATGATATTACCAGTAAATTTGAGTTTTAATGAATTTAAAATAAGTGAGCCTTATCCAGAGAAATAATTGTAACATTACCCAAACCACTTCTTATAAAAAATGACAGTGACTTTATACAAGGAATTGGTAAAGCCATATATAGTGGAAAAACAAAATGGATGAAAAACATATTTCCTATGATTTGTCTTCAAAGGTACTCCAGAGGCCAATGTGCTAGGCCCAGAATTGAGTGGTAGAAACAATTATATTAGGGTGCATTGGGGAAATCATCCCAAACTGCTCATTACTGCTCCCTACACTATAGAAACCACAGGTCTAAACAAAAAGAATAAATGTGAGGACTGGTTTCAAAATATTTATTTTTAAAATGTTTGTTTCTATTGTATTATAGGGGAGTGGACAGATGAAAACCTCCATTCTTAATAGAAATTATAATATGTTTTCTTTACAATGGGAACAAACAAGTCACATTTCAAACTTAAATGAATCAGAGGATCACTGACTGGGAACTGGAAGGAACCTTCAAAGCTATCTAGTCAGACTTGATCATTTTAGTGATGAGTAAACTGAGACCTATAGAGAACAAATGACTTGCCTGAGGACAAGTAGGTAGTAGATAGTAGAGACAGGATTTAAGCCCTGGTCATCTGAATCCAAATGTAGAGCTATTTCTACTATACTACGTGGTCAAGATTTCCTTATAGAATATCCCTAAAAGTGATCCTTTTTCCTCTGAATAAAGCTTTCACAGGAGGGTTAGAGTTCATAGAAAGTGAATTTAATTTAGAGTTAGAAAATGTGAATTCAAATGCCAGCTCTGCTATTTAATAACTAGGAGATATTAGCTAAGTCACCTAATCTTTCCAGAATTCATTTTTCTCAGCTGTAAAATAGAGAGGGTTTGGTCTAATGTCCCTTTGGATCCTTTCCATCTCTATACCTTTAATCCTATAATCTGAGGAAAAATCCAAATGAAGCAGCTCATTGAACTTTTAGAGGAACCAAACTTTCAGGAAGTCTTTCCCTACATGAAATGTAAGAAATTTCTTTGTAATTTCTACCTATTTCTCTTAGTCCAATCCCTCTTTCATAAGGTAGCCCTTCAAATATTTAGGATAGTTGGTTTGCCCTTTCTTCTCTACTATTAATAGTCCTGGTTCCCTCAATTGTTACTCATATAACATCTTCTCCAATCTTCTTACTATTGAATCTCACACTTGGAAGGGGCCTTTAAAAGTCATTCTGCCCAGTATAGACTCAGACAAAAATTTCTGCTACAAGACACCAAATAATTTATAATGCCAGTGCAGGAGGCTTGAAGCCTTCCAATGAGTAGGAACCTCCAGAGGTTCTCTGTCCTTCTAGAGGCAGTCCGTTTAAATAGAAAGCATCTTGAACACTTTGAGCTGAGTTACAAGATAAAGAATTCACAGCCTATACAATTTTGAAAAATGTGGTTTTTAGGATACTAAAATGTCCCCCATACCTTCAATTCTTTTAACAATATAGAGACCATTTCTGATAGTCAATTATTCTATCCACAAGACCTTTACAATACTTTAATTGACATCTTAATGAGATAAATCCTTAGGAGAACTATCAGATCAATAATCAACCACTGCTTGCTAATAAATATGAGTAATATAGAGAAATGGGTTGCCTGATTCTTTGGAAATATTTCATAGTCAATTCTAAGAAAGAAAAGAAAAACACAAAGTTTCAGGATATTCATAATATTTTTACCCATGCAGTCAATACATTCTAATTACATTATAATCTCAGTCTTTACTCCAGATTGGAATTAGTTCTAAATATTACTAAGAACAGTTTTTCCCCAGTGTCTAAAAAACTATAGTAAAGTTGAGACTACATTTTAAAATCACCCTGGGCATAAATTTAATTGTCTTCTGTATCTTAATACCTTAGATTGCCTAGTACAATTAATTCTAAACAACATACGTGTAAAGATTTATTCTGAATTAATTATTTTCTGATCTACTTGCATAATTTTAACTTTATTCCATACCTCCATGAAAAAGCACAGGAAGATTTGAAACGAGATACTTTCAGTTTCCTGTAGCCAAATTCTTTCAGCTAGAGCTATAACTATGGTGGGGAAGACAGTTTTTGTATCAGGGCACCAAAATTTAGAGCACTGTGATGGTGTATTTTGTATATTATTATTATTCCCATTTTAAGAATGGGGAAATTGAAGCACACAGAGCTAAAGGGGCTTATCCAGAGTCACACAGCCAGTAAGGACTTGAACTCAGTTCTTTCTCATGAAACATCTACCAGTCTATCCATTATGCCACATAGCTAGCTCTAATAATATAATATGGAATTAAGATTTCAAGATTTCTGTGGTCAATTTTAGGGCAGTTAGGTGGAAGAGCAGGTGAAGTGATGGACCTGGAGTAAGGAAAACTCATCTTCCTGAATTTGAATCTAGCCTCAGGCATTTATTAGCAATGTGACCAAGGGAAAGTCACTTAACCCTGCTGGCCTTAGTTTCCTAAACTATAAAATGAACTGGAGAAGGAAATGGCAAATCATTCCAGTATCTTGCCCAAGAAAACCCCAAATGGGGTCCATAAAGAGTCAGATATGACTAAAAATGACTGAACACAACAACAGCCAATTTTGGTAGCCATATTATCTAAACTGGACCCTATTGGTAAGTATATACATTCTTGTTGGAGGAGCACAATAAAGTATCTTCATATCCCATATGCAAAGACCATTTCATTCCTACTATAAATATTCATCTAGTGGAATATTTTATATAGTATGATATTTTAATTTATTAGATCCAAATTTTGAACTTAGGAGGGACCTAAGAGGTCATCTATTCCATTCCTACTTTTATAGATGAAGAAACTGAGAGCCAGAGAAGTCAAATGGTTCATAACTATTAGAGGTAGGATTTTTTCCAGGTTTTATTTTATACAGCTAAGTGGCATAATTAACAAAGTTCTATTAGTTCAATTCAAATCAAGAAATATTTATTAACATCTGCCATTTGTTGGGATACAAAAACAGAAACAATATATTCTCTCAAGGGACATATATTTTATGTCAGGGGTAGGGAGAGAAGGTACAAGATTTACACAGTTAAAATATCTATAGAATTAGTAAAAAGCTTCTGGAAGGGATTGTCCATCAATCTAATAAAAAACAAATTTGTATCCAAAATAGATTTTATGTTAATAGTAGGATATGATATTAGGATATCTATAATGTATATAGTTGGAATATAATAACATGTATTTATAATTTGGCATATAAATTGTCATTAGTATAATATACTTATGAAATCTAAATGTATTTGAGATTTGAGACAATGCTATTTCTAAATAACTTAAGATTTTATTAACCAATTAATAGCAAATAGGTGGCATATTTCTCACAAAACTGACACATGAGTGAAGTTATTTTGAGGTACATACAAAGAAACAGCATATGGAAATACTAATAAAACATATGGATCTCCATATGTTAAACACTTTCTGCAGGAAACCAAGCTATGGAATTGACAGTCAGCAAAGTATGATGCTTTCTTTGGTTTAATTACAGACTAGTGTCCTTCATGTGGTAATTGAAGCAATATTAATAAAATAAAGCTTACTAATTTCTTAACATCAAACCATAAGAATGTTTATGTTTGTACAATTACTTTTTATTATTACATGTGAATAATCCCCCCCACTCAACTGAAAAAAAAGTTATAAATAATAGAAAAGAAATTAGTTATCTTAACTCTTAAGCCAGGTGAATTCTCAGCATCAAAAATGGAAGCTCCTTTACCAATGTTTGAACATTTTAAAAATCTGTGTTTTTGCTGGTGAGCATATTAAGATCTCTACCTATTGTGATGAGTTCACGACTTTGCCTATGTTGGAACACCTAAATATCAACATTTCAACACATACACACAAACACACACACACACACAAAACCATACCTTGTAGGTAGTATGTGATGAACAATGACAGTGATTTTCATATGAGATTTAATAGCTGTTTGAATAATTGATCTGATAGTAGAATGAATGACAGGAAAAGGAGGTACACTAGAATGACTGAATTTTGTAACAAATCCATATATTTTGGTAATCTATTTTCATAATGCCCTCTCATTTGAAAGGAATGCCTAGCTCTTGTGACTTAAAATAAAAACTTCTATTTTCATATTTTTATGAGTTACTGACTTACAACACAAAATGATTGTTTCTCATCTACATTTTGATGGCTTGAAATAGATCAGTGTTATTATTCAACTTTTACCTTTTCTTAAAATCAACATAAGAAAGAGCAGCTTCTTCATTCCATCTTTGTTTTTTGGTGCCTTCTCAATAATTTTGTTCTTCCTTAATCTTCAAACTTATCCAATCCAATTTTAATCTAGAGGAAAAAATTTTAAAAATTGCCTTTATTTGCTTTAAGGATATCAGTCCATATTTTCTGCTTTCTTAAATGAGATTGGAATTACTAGGTTTGAGGGTACTACACTACATTTTGGGTGGTTGCCAGCCTAGCCTGAGCAAATGTATTAAAATCAAAGCTAAGCTGCTTAAAATATTCATGTTTTGCTCTTATGATGCTTTGCAGAAATGTGAAACCATTTAAGACTTGCAAAACTGTTACATGGCCTCAAAATATGTTTGGACTGCTAGGCAAAACCTTTAAATGACTAGTGCTAACTTCTTTCAGCAAGGAAAGGCTTTCAGATTTTTATTAATTGAGATACATCGAACACATCTAATTCATTTTAAATTTTCTGGTCATTAGGGTAATAGACATCATATTCTTCTCAAGTTATAAATTGGGGATGTGCTTATGTTAATAGATGAGTTAACTTTTTGTGTCAATGTGCCTTCTATTCTCTGCTTTCTACAACATTCTTTTTAATTTTTGTCATTCTTGTTTAGTCATATATAACTCTTTGTAATGCCATTTGGGGTTTTCTTGGCAAAGATATTGGAATAGTTTTCCCTTTTCTTCTCCAGCTAATTTTATAGATGAAGAAACTAAGCAAACCGGGTAAAGTGACTTGCCCAGGATCACACAGCTAATTAGTGTCTGGGCTCAGATTTGAACTCATGATGATGGGTCTTCCTGATTCCATGCCTAGTGCTCTATCTATTGTGCCATTTCTCTTTAGCAATGTGTGCTAAATTTTAAATTTGTTAATATGTTGTCATACTCTTTGCTAATATGTTTGCCATGTGTAATGTTTATACTGTCTATCATTGTATTATTAAAATACTGGAGCCAGCATATACTAAATTTTTTTAAATAAAAGAGGTATGTTCCACATTCAGCCTTTAGCATTATTTTTTATTAAAAAAGGATTATGGGAGGGCAGGGGGATCAGAAGAGTAAGCCACATTACATATTTACTAGTTAGAAGATATTGGGCAAATTTCTTAACTTTTCTGAGTTTTTTTTTCTCATCTGTAAGATGGGAGTAAGAATACCTGACATAACTACTTCACAAGGTTAAAATGAGATAGTATCCATAAATGACTTTTTCTTGATCATACTTGGGAACTGTTCCTGACTCATCCATCACATCTTAATTGAGAAAGAAAAAAATAAGAGTCCACAAAGTGATCATCCAGAAGTAGCCATTGATATTGTTCCGTTCCTACTCTAAATAAATAATTGTCCACACTGTTCTCTCTTTGAGAGCCTTCCCCAAGGGCTTTATAACTTCCTGACAGATAAAACAGTTTTAAATGAGCAATGAAATCCCCTGGATGGGTTAAAAGATAAAATCCCTTACTTTACATTAAATTCTACTCTGTTGAATAAAATAAGAATTGAGTTCTTAGAACACATTTTTACTGTATTTGGACTGGTTTTTCTTTTAAAAGTCATAAATCCAGAATCAGATAGACTCATAAAACTTGCACATAGGGAGGCACTTTAAGCATCATCTATTCTAACCTTATTTTACATATGAGGAAACTGAGACCTCCAAAATTTACTTATTGAAGTAAGTATAGATCTACTCAAGTTGACACATTAAGTTAATAAATTATTAGAATAAAAACTCAGCTTTCTGGACTCCTAATCTAATAATGGAGCCTTTTCACAATCCATGTCAAAAATGCATCCTTGCTATTAATTTTGTAGGTTCTTAAATTTTTTCTCATATAATGCATAAATATTTCAAACTTCTTGAGATACTAATAGCGGAAATAGCTTAAAATTCAATATTAATGACAACATAGGAAACTGAATCAAATGATTAATACCATGGTCATCATAACAGATTTCATCATTTCATCAACTATAGCTTTATTTTCAAAGGCCAATGTGTTAATCATAGGCTCATTAAGTCATGTGTTAGTATAACATAGGCAGGAACTATATGTCATTAAAGAAAGGAAGCTGGAAATTGCTAAAACAATATTGAAAGTATTAATAAATCAGGATTGGAAAATTGGTATATGTTGTAAAAGAGAGAATGGTAGGTATTTGACATCTTTGATTATTTCAAACTAAGGTGAACATTGGATTTTCAGGTATAGCACTAATATTTATTGCCACATCTTTTAAGACCAAAAGCTGCTCTCTAATTAGCTCAGACCAAGCCATAACTAATAATATTTGCTTTTGGAGCAAAGAATACAAAAACATAGCTAGATTTGTATCCTTAAGTACAGCTTAGGGAGTTAATTGTCATCGAAATTAGCAGGCTAGAGAAAATTCACCTGGACTCAGCCAAATACTTTCCTTTTTTAGATAATTATTCTTATTAAGTTGTTTCTACATGGTTGAAAGGCATTATGAGCTGTCAGCAGCCTTTAAATTTTTGCACCCTGGTGCAAAACACCAATGGCCCCACTTTTTCATATGACTCTGAACTCTTAGCAACAAGTGGGACAGGAAATCCTGTATACTTTCTGAAGATGGTGAGGAAGCATCAATCACGCTAAGAGAACTGTTTAAGACTTGCAAAGTGCATTCTTTATGACAACTTTGTGAGACAGGTTAATACTAATACTATCAATTCCATTTTATAAGTAATGATAGAGATTCAGAAATTCATCATCTTGCAGCATTCAAATCTTGGTTTTCTAACTTGAACTTTCAGTGCTCCTTTCTTCACTACTTCTAACAAATGCTGTGAACCTGAGTTCCTTCATCTGAGGAAAATGAGAAAGATGAATTCACTCTTTAAGATGTTTTGTATTGCCAACATTTTATGATCCTTTGAAAAATGAGGATGAGTAGACGAAGAAGTGTCAGTCTGCCAATAAATAGGTATTATATATCTTGATGTGTGGGATGGACCTTCTAAGGTGCAACCCCCCCCCAAAAAAACTTGGATTGATTCTAGGCACATCAGCCATTAAGCCCCTCCTTCATCTTTATCCTTGCTCCTACCTGCTACTCTGACTTCCCCTGCTGACAAACAGCTGGCATTGGTGTGCAAACTGACCTCCTCCCCCAGCCAGCCCCACCATAGCTTCTCCAAAGGATATAAATATGTCTTGATAATGTTGTACCTCATTTAGGATGTTGTTCAGTCATTTCAGTCGTGGCTGACCCTTTGTGACTCCTTGTGGGGTTTTCTTGACAAAAATATTGGAGTGGGTTGCCATTTTTCTTCTTGAGTTCATTTTACAAGTGAGGAAACTGAGACAAATGGGATTAAGTTACTTACCCAGGGTCACTCAAGTAGAAGCTTTTGAAGTCATATTTAGACTTATGAAGATGAGTCTTATTGACTCTAGGCTTGGCACATTATTCACTGCATCACCTAACTGCCCCCACATTTGGAGTAAAGTCAGGCAAAGATTGAAAGAAGTAGTACCTATGTGCTTCTATCAGTGGGGAAACTGAGCCTTCTTTCTAACACATGCAATCTTATATATCACAATTTATACTTGTGAGCCATAAAGAGTAGCATTCTCTGACTTGAAAAATAAATGCACTTGTAAAAAAGTAGAGTTCAAATGTGTCCCTTTCTGCATCACCTTGTATACTGTACCCAAGGAGATTGCCTACCTTGTCTACCTCTGGCCCCAGCTCCACCTGTATCTGGAGATGTCCTGATGGTAAATTCTTGGAAATGCCAAATTTGAAGGCGATCCATTCTTTTGCTATGTGATTTTCTGCAACTGGACCAGAATAACAGCAATCCCCAGGTGTGTGGATATATTTGTACGAGGGTCAATATATGAAAGGAATGACTTTTTTCTCTTTTCTATAAAAATAAAAAGTAATTTAAAAAACATTGTGCCAATGGCTGTGATAATAGCTCATGCCTGTGTCAGCTCTGCTTCAGACTGTATTAAATATCTAATTCTGTGCAGCTGTATTCTGTGCAGTGCTGGCCTCAACAATCCTTTCAAAGCTCTGAGGAGCTCTCCAGCACTATTTCCAGTAACATTTCTCCTCTCACATTGCCTATGAGCTGCAACTCATGAACAGTTCTTATTCTATTTCCAAATAGCTTCCCTCTAAAAAATTATTTTCCCATGGAATTCATTGAATTTTGCACCGTGCATAAAATTATTAGTTTTGATTATGAGGAATTTATTTTTACAATTTTGAGACACAATTAACAGGAAGAATAAAAATGAGAGATAATAGGGGTAATTGTTTTAAGAATTTTATTCCTCTTGAATTTCGGGGGCCTCCTTTGTGCCCTTGTTATACTTTATATTCTGAGATCCTTCCCACTTCAGACTCTCAAATAGCATTCCATGATCCTTTGTTTTTTAAATATGTTTAAGTATCCCTTTCTACACTCACACACACACACACACACACACACACATCATAGCTGGACTAGACCTTATTTTACAGATGATGATTGATGTCTATAGAAGGCTAATTGACTTGCCCAAAGTCATATAGTTTATAAATATCATGTGGGGACTTGAATCCAGGTCTTCCAATTGTAAAGCCAATTTTTTCCTGCTACTTCCTCTACATGACACTTTTCCTGACCCCTTTAGCTACCAGTCTCTTCCATCTGAAGATTAAAATTTTATTTATTTTGTATATTTTCTGTATGCACTTATACATGTATATGCCAGTTCACCAGGGAAAATGTAAGCTACTTAAGGAAGTTAACTGTTTTTTAATTTGTGTGCCCAGTGCCCAACATAGGTCTTGGCACCTAGTAAACACTTATTAAATAACCATTTATTAACTGATTAGTTGGTTAATTTGAAACACAGTCAGAAACAAAAATTAAGACAGATTAGTGGTGCATGTAGTTGACGAATATAGATAAAATGAAACAAAAATACATATAATTCTACATAGTGGTTTGAGTTGTTGTTTATATGCCCAATGACTTTTATTTGAATACCTAGATCTGGGCTCAACTGATGAAAGGAAACTTGTGAATTTAATTCTCTTGGCTTCTTTTTTCCATACCAGCTCCCTTCTCTCTTCCTTTGCTCAATTTTCACCCCAGGCTCATTCCTGCAAAATAGTTTGTGTCCTGTGTCATATCCTCTTTCCCCCAGAATTGACTGATTTAAACATGTCCTCCAAATAGTCATGTAAATTCAACTATCAAAAATAAGAAAAAAAATCCCCAAGTGTATGTTTATGCATGCATGTGTGTTCATGTGTGGCCTCAACTTTAATTTATAAAAAAAAAAGAACTTCCAGGTTTCATGAGACTATAAGGTATTTGCCTGAGCTTTTGTTTTGTAGTGTAACATTATTGAATGAGACCGCCTGTTACAACTGCATAAATTTGTTATTCTTTTTGATGTTCCCAGCTGAAGCAGCTTTTCTGAGAGACAACATGTTATTATAGTGGAAAAGTATTGTAGGCTTGGAGTTAGGAGGGACTGGAGTTGGAATTCCCACTTTTGACAGCAACTACCTATGAAGTCTTTTGTAAGCCACTGAGCACTTTAAGCCCATTTTCGTCTTCTGTAAGATGTGAGAAAGGATAACTATAATACTTATTTCATAGGTTTGTTGTGAGATTTAGTTAAGATGATATCTAAAAACATTTCCCCAACCTTTAAGTGCTATGTAAATGTGAGCTATTATTATTTTGTTAAGTAAGCATGAAACAGTGCCTAGGTGGCAAAGTACATAGAATGCCAGGTCGGGAGTGAAGAAGACCTGAGTTCAAATCCAGATCAGACACTTACTAGCTGTGTGACCCTGGGCAAGTCAATTAACCCTATTTGACTCAGTGTACTCAACTGTAAAATAAGCTGGAAAAGGAAATGGCAAACAACTACAATATCTCTTCCAAGAAAGTGAAATGATAGCAAAGAGTCAAACACAACTTAAAAGTAACTCAAAGTTAATAAAAAGTAGGTACATCTTGGATCAAATGGAAAACCATTTGTCCTGGAAAAAATATAGTCATATAAAACAAACAACACTGCATGTGGGAGAGATCCTGATTGAGGAGGATTTTGTTTGGCTTTGCCAGGAGAACCTCAATAACAATGAAATATGATGTAGCATTGGACTGAAAACATTCACAGAACCTGCAATCAAATGTTTCACCTGTGTGACTGTAGGTCAATCATTTAACCTCTCAGCCTTAATTTCCCCATCCACAAAATGAGAGGTTTGAATTAAATCACCTCTAAAGCCCTTTCTGCCTCAAGAACTGTTCTCCTATCATCTAGAATGATGCTTCATTTTTGTCTTTTGAGTAGAGTTAGTCACAGAGCTGGGGTTGGAAAGAGAGATCCTTTAGTTTCTGAATGTATATTGTTAAATGACCCTTGAAAGAATCCTTGCAGCATTTTGAGTAAGCTTAAAGGGAGCTGAGAGCAGCAGTGTGGAACATCACATGGTTTATTAAGCATAGAACATGCTGTCACTAGTAATCTGTAGCAGTTGTTACCCAAACCTTTGCAGATAAGCTCTTGGGTAAGGGGCTCAATAACCCTGTGTTTTTATCTCATACATGCACTTAGATGACCAATAACAATAAAACAAAACTGTATATCTATTACACAGCATTGGTCACAACACAGATAATTCTAAATCACCTTAAAACTGATTTTGGGGTGAGAATACATATTAATATATTTGCCACTTCCTGGCACTTGGTTATAGGTAGATGAGTTTGCTTACCTTAATTTAGCATTTAACTGGGTAATTGCCTCTGAAAATAATGTTTCCACAGTCTTGGATTTAAAACCACACAGCTTGCCTATTGGAGCAAATGTAATCTATAAAAAATTCTTTACATCTGGATGTTAATTTTTATTATCTAAACTACTCTACTCATGATTTTGTTCTAGTGAGGCTTTTGGATATCCATTGTTGTAGTTAAACTTCCTCTAATGAACATTTTGACTTTCGCACTTTAAAAAAATAAATGTCGATGTTGGACATCTCCAACAATAATTTACAACCCATTCAGGTTATAGTCACTCATTAACTGCTCCAGTGGATTCTCTTTCATTTCCTTTTATTGAATTAGGAATTGCAACCACATTAACATTTAGGGTTTTAGTGCTTCAGAGAAGGTTACTCTTTGGATTATTTTCTGATGGCAGACAAGGATGACCTGAAATGAGCCATTCACAATGGGCATGCTTGGTTAGTTAAACAGCCCTGCTCTCCTAAGGCCAGTGGACCTTGGGAGTCCAGTGGGAACTGAAAGAAAGCTTATGTAGTACAAGAGAGAGAATGCATTTCACAGCAGGCACAAATTGATTAAATTGGCCTAATATGCTTTGATTCACAATGATTAAAAAGTTTCAGATTAGTTTGGAACAAAATTTACTTTTGAAAGTGGAAAAAACTAAAGATCACAGCACACCTCTGGAAAATTCTGCAGTGAACTAGACTCTGTGAGTAGGTTAATAGTCAACCACTTGCATAATGTTATGGGCTTCATTATCAGAGAAAAGGATATAAGACTGGTTTTATTTTACTAATTCTCCTTGCCCCAGTCCCAAGAGTCTGCTTAAGCTGCTCTGTTTATTGCATTGTGGTTTCTCCTTCAACTGAAATTAGGTTTCATTGTAGGAAAAGAGTACGCTGAGGACCATGGATAGCATCTATGTTCTAAACATCTTCTTATAGCTCACTCAGCTCTATAGAGTCAATGCAAAATTATGGCCAAGGTACCTCTCCTAAGAGGATAGCTGTGCTTGGGTGATTTCCAGTCCATAGCACTGAATATTTTTCAGAATCCCAGGCTTTCTCTGGTTCTAAGTTGAACTCAGAGTGAGGGTTGGATGTGGAGAAGTTCTTCTCTAGTCCACAGCCATGATAGCTATATGTCTGTGGGTCATGCTCATCCTGACAATCTCCAAGTAAATTCCACCTATATTCATTCCCTTATTTCCACTCTAGGGACTACCAATCCTAGTTCAAACCTTAAACACGTACTGGCTGAACCATCAATAAGTTCCTAATTGAATCTACTGCTTGTAGTCCCTTTGACCTCCTCATCCAATATAACTTCCTCATAGATGCTCCTTAAAGCACTAGTTTGATCATGTAACTACCCTGCTCAAAAATTTTTAAGGGCTCCCTTTTGTCTCTAGGATAAAATAGGAACTCCTCACCTTGTCATTTGAAGTCCTTCATGGTCTGGCTCCAGCATGCATTTCCATGATTTATTTTACATTTCTCACTTTTGTGTACTTTTATTCCAGGAAATCTTGCCCATTTGTTTTTCTCTCAAAATTAATATTTGATCTTCTGATATGATCTCTCTATGTAGACTATCTCTAGGCCTAAAATTCATGCCCTCTTCTCCTTCTTTAGCTTCCTTTCAGCCATCTCCTATAGATTGTATTTTTAAATCCCTCTAGTAGTTAGTGTTCTCTTCCTCTTAAAATTATTTTGTGTTAATTAATGTATTGGTTAAATAGCATCTCTCCTAAGGGCACTGGATTTTTTGGGTCCATTGGGAACTGAGATAAAGTATATATACTGTAAGAGGGAAAATGCGCCTTACAGAAGGGACAAATCAGTAAAATTGCCTAATGTGCTTTGATTTGCAATGATAAAAAACTTACGCAGCAAAATGGAAACATTTTCCAAGGGTAGGAACTGCTCTGCTACAATATTTTAAATGTTTTCACCAGTCTGTTATATTTTGATGATTTTAGTTTGCAAATCCCTTTATTTATTTATTTTAGAATATTTTTCCATGGTTACATGATTCATGATTTCCCCCTGCTCTTAATTCCCCACTCCTGGAGCTGACAAAACAGTTCCATGTGTATCATTGTTCAAAACCTATTTCTATGTTATTCATATTTGCAGTAGAGTGATCCTTTAACATCAAAACCTCAATCATATCCCCATCAAACTATGTGCTTGATGATATGTTTTTCTTCTGTGTTTCTGCTCCCATAGTTCTTTCTCTGGGTGAAGATAGTGTTCTTTCTCATAAATTCCTCTGGATTAACCTGGATTATTGCATTGCTGCTGGTAGAAAAGTGTATTACATTCGATTGTGCCACAATTTATCAGTGTCTGTTTACAAAGTTCTCCTGGTTCTGCTCCTTTTGCTCTGCTCCAACTGGAGGTCATTCCAATTCACATGGGATTCCTCCAGTTCATAATTCCTTTCAAAACAATAATATTCCATATTCCAAAACAATAATAGTCCATAATATCCATCAGATACCATAATTTGTTCAGTGATTCCCTAATTGAAGGGCATTCCTTCATTTTCCAATTTTTTGCACCACAAAGAGCATGGCTATAAATATTTTTGTACAAGTCTTTTTCCTTATTATCTCTTTGGGGTACAAACCCAGCAGTGCTATGGCTGGATCAAAATATAGGCATTCTTTTAAAGTCTTTTGCACATAGTTCCAAATTGCCCTCCAGAGTGGTTGGATTAATTCACAACTCCACTAGCAGTGTATTTGTGTCCCAGTTTTGTCACATCCCCTCCAAAATTTATCACTTTCCTTTGTTGCCATATTGGCCAGTCTGCTAGTTGTGAGGTGGTACCTCAGAGTTGTTTTAATTTGCATTCATCTAATCAGGAGGGATTTAGAACTCTTTTTCATGTGCTTATTGATAGTTTTGATTTCTTCATGTGAAAACTGCCTATTTATATCCTTTGACCATTTGTCAACTGTGGAAAGGATTGGTTTTTTTTTTAATAAATTTGACTTAGTTTGATATATATATATTATATATGGGAAATTAAAACTTTGTCATAGAGTTTTGTTATAAAATTTTCCCAGTTTGTTGCTTTCCTTCTAAGTTTGGTTGCATTGGTTTTGTTTGTACAAAACCTTTTTAACTTGATATAATCAAAGTCATTCATTTTACATTTTTAAATGTTCTCTGTCTCTTGTTTGGTCTTAAATTCTTTCCTTTCCCATGGATATGATAGGTGTACTGTTTTATGTTCACCTAATTTATTTATGAGTTCACTCTTTATATTTAAGTCATTTATCCAGCAAATCCCTTTCTTTTTGCATAATACCATATTCTAATGATATATATATAAACACATATACACATTTTTATGATTATATGTATATATGTACTCACACATACATAAATATACTGAGAGAGAAATTTAGTTCATAGAGTTCTTCTATTGATTGTACCTTGTGTCATTTTGTATTTTTACAGATCTTTCCACATTTCCCTTTATTAATTCTTACTATTTTAATAATAGTACAATATTTACATGAATTGATGAATTATCCATAACTCATTAAACCATTCTCTATTTTTAGGCACAGATTGTTTATAATTTTTTGCTATTAATATGTTATCAAGTAATATTTTATAATGATAAATAACTTTTTCCCATTTTGATGTTTGGGTAATAAGTATGATTAGTTTTGTGACTGAACTGCATATCATTTAAGGCTTTCCAAAATGTTTCTACCAATCTGTAGACTAACCACAAATAGATTATCAACTAGATTGCTTATTTCTACAATCTTATTGTTATACAATTTTTATCACATTTGGTTTTTTCTATTTTTAGTGGCTATAGAGTTGTATCATGAGGTTATCTTGATTTTAACACCTGCAATTACTAAAGAATCTGAGAACCTTTCATGGTACTAACAGTTCGCTTTTCCTTTAGAATGTGTATGCTCATATTTTAACCACTGCCCTTTTGAGAAACATACATTATTAGTTTTATCAATATGCATCAATCCTATATAGATTTTGCAATGTCAGATTGTTAGTTGACACATTTATTTTAAACCTTTTCATCAGTTTATTCTGTTTTGATCTGAGATATTTTAGTTTGCAAATCCCTTTATCGTTGCATTCATCAAAACCACTGATTTCATCGCATATAACTTCTTCTATATGTTTAATAAAATTCCTCTTCATAGTTGAAATATATTATTCCATTTTCTTATAGTTTTAAAAATAAATTTTAAAACATTTAGCTTTTTGATCCAGTTAGATATCATCATAGAATAATTTTCAAGGGGTAGATCCAAACACATTTTTCCTCATATAGCCATGAAGTTTTTATAGCAATTTTTATTAAAAAAGATTTTACTCTATTTTTGACATTGCTTATGCTCTAGGGTTTGAAAGTCACTTTTTCATTCTTATATGTTTTATTTTTACAATAACTTCTAAGAGAATAAAATTACTGTATTAAATACCACTTTGGAGGGAAATTGGTACTCTAGGTAGAGAACCAGCTTTGGAGTCAAAAATTCCTGTGTTCTTGGAAACATACTGATTGTGTGATCCTGAGCACTGAAGATATGATTTCCTTAATGGGGGTTCTCTATACCAATGACCTCACAGGTCTAGTCCCATTCCACCAAAAACCATAGAATAAATGTTAAGATAGTTATAGTTTCTGTGCTGAATATATATATATATATATGATAATATATATATCAAACTTTTTTCTCCCTCCAAAGGACCAAGACCTCTTTACCTTTTAATCCAAGAAAAGATGACTAGTTTCAAAATAAAACTTGTTTATCACTCAGTCATATCTGACTTTTTGTGATCACATGGACCAAAGCACACCAGGATATACTACTGGATGACGCCAAATTATAAACTCATTAAAGCCAATTTTCTCACAATACAGTTCGCTACCTTGTGAGGTAATAACTTTATCACCATTATTGGAAGTCAGAGACTGTTTGACCTCATGTAGGGATATTGTAGAAGGGATTCATGCTTAAGTATTAAATTAGAATAGACATAGCCTCATTGCTTCCAATTCAGCTTGAGTAATTCCATGATAATGAGAGGTTGCTTTTAAATTTTCAGAAGATGTGTTCTAATTCTCATTGTTTTCAGAGTAAGGAGAGTGGTGTGGACCCCACATATGTAGAGAGACTCATATGTTGCAAGGTCTATCATTATATGTATGGTTCAAAGGGAGGTATAGTATTTTCTCCTCCAAATCTTTTTTCAAGGAAACTTTGATTCCTACATAATACCAGTTCCACAATGAACACATGTAGCAAATAACAAGTAAAGTCATTTATCTAAGTCATAGTAAAACAGAAATCAGATAAGATATACTTAGGAGAATAGATAGCAGACAATATAAGGATGAAAAAGCTCAATTCCACCAAGCAAGAGGGTACTGGGTCTTACAAGCTCCTTTCATGCCTTTCCAGAGTCTTCTCCTTCAGTAATCTGAATGGGATTGGCCTCTTCCATCTTCTCTCTCAAAGTCTGAAGCCAGAAGCACTCTGAGGGGACTCAAAGAGGAAATGGCAAAGTCTGGAGCTCTCTCACCTCTCACAAACTCCATCCTATCTTTCCTGCAGGGCAGGGTCTTCCTCTCCACTAATTATTGTGGTCCTTCATTTGAAAAAGGACCAGTGAAAAGTCTTGACTTGACTTGATGTCTTAACTGGTTTGGAAATTGGATTTAATGGATATAGAGTTGCAGAACTTGTCAGCCTTGCTCTCTCTTCTACAGTTATCAAAGACTAGTGATAGGACAAAAGTCAAGACAACTGACAATGGCCAAGAATACATTGGGTGACTTTAGCATCTTTCATGTCTGACCAAGGTCTAAGTGCTCCACAGCTTCTGCTTCAGCAGCCTTTAAGGCATTTGGAACAGATCCTTCACCCATCCTACCCAGAAAGCCTTTGCATGCTTGGGGGAGAAATTCCCCTAACTCACCAAGGGGTCTGAAACCTTTCAGTTCCCCTCTATCTGGTTTTGCCCATATACTGAGACCAGTTTTACCGCTGCTTATGCTATAGCTTTTTTGGAGCCATGGGTGAGATTTGGATAAAAGGCCCATTACTCTGAAAAGGGATTGGAAAGTCTGCAAATGAAAGGTGCTAATCCTACGTGAACACCTACCTCACATACCCCTCTCCACCAATAAAGATAGTGACATTTCAAAGAGCTTAGAGACAGGAGTTATTCAGAAATAAATTCTCAATGTCAGGAAAATTGTAAACTTAATATAGTGTAACAGTCTCTACTTCACTAAACGCTGAGTTGCAATTGGGATAGGGATTATTAAGCACCTGGAGTGCCCATTTTTTTTTTCGCGTGTGTGTGTAGGACTGTATTTTTTCTTGGTCAGAAGCAGAAACATCAGCCCTCTTTTGATTAAACCTATCCATGCGTGATTTCTAGCCCAATTTGGCAGATCCAAAGGGTATTTTGAAAGGCAACTGACATTTTGATGATTACCTAAGTTGGATCAAACCTTTCAGTGTTGCCACTTTTAAGACATGTTTGACCTGTTCCATAGAGGAACCAAAATTGCCATAAATTATATGTGTATTGCTGTGGATGGAACTGTTGACTCCCAGTTGGAATATAAAAATATAATTTTATTTTTGCCATTGATCTTTAAAAAAATACATTTTCAACCTGTCTCTTTAAGAATTTCTCCCTACATTTGTAAGTGTATTCATGATTATATTTTTTGTTTATAAAATTCCACATGCATAAGGGATGATTGCAAAAGAGTATAACTCAGAATAGCAGAAAATATACTAGCCTTTCTAGCACTAGAAGAGCTGCCAATGAGAGAAAAAGGAGGTGTGTTCTATCTTGTTTTCCAAAACTGAGCTCTAGGTTAAGAGTGACCACTTGCTGTAGTTAGATAGAAAAACAGCTTCAGAGGCAGTAGGAGCTGAATTCAAATGCTTCTTGTGCAAGCTGACTGTGGAACCCAGCAATCGCTTAATCTCTCATTGTTCTTGGCATATCACTAAGATCATCAGATACAGAGAAAAAGCCTATAGGGATTTGTACAGGGAATTTGCTCATCTGGGAATTCTTGATACTAATGAAATACCAAGTCAAGTCTGTATCCCCTTTTACTGGATGAAGTGAAACCAATATTGATTATTATTATTATTGAATAAAGTATCTATGATAGGCAGTCTTCTATTTAATTTATAATTATCAATTGGTAATTAATATTTGTATATAAAATAGTTTGGCTTTAAAAAATTGGGCATTAAATAATGTTGAGTCTTTCTATTAGGGACACTTTGTGAGGAGATTAGATTGAAGCAGCTGAAGCAGATCTGATGTCATTTTAGGGGAAAAAAAAGGAAGAAAGGGTGGAGGGGAGAGTGGCATGAGGGATAGTTGCTTCAGGTTGACCAGGAAAAGAACCTGCTGCTCTGGGAACCAAAAGCAATAGGGGAATAAATAATGACCTACTTTTTACTTTTTAGAAAAAAGGTCTTAATACACATTTCTTAGTATAGCTGTAAATTGCTTTCTCTTAACAGCTGGTTCAGTTCCTAGGATTATTGTTCCTTACTTTCCATAGTCTCTACAACACATGACTTCTGTCATCTTTACCAGTTTGCATGGTGTAAGGAGAAACCTCAGAGTTGTTTTTTTAATTTGCATTTTTCTTTTAAATGATTTGGAACAATCTTTCATGATTATTATCAACTTATAATTTTTCTTTTGAGAATTGTTTGCTTATATGCTTTGACCACTTATCCATTGGGGAATGGCTTTTGGTCTTACAGATTTGGGTTAGTTTCCTGTACTTCTCAGATATTAAACCTTTATTAGAGATGTTTGAGGCAAATATTTTTCTCATTGACTATTTCCCTTATCATTCTTGTTACTTTCATTTTATTTTTACAAAAAATCTTTTCAATTTTATGTAATCACAATTATCTATTTTTTTATTATGCCCTTGTTTGATTAAGAATTCTCTCCCAACTATAACTGTGAAAGGCATGATATGGTCCTTTAATTTTTTTAATGGTATGGCCTCTAATATTTATGCGTGTCATATATTTCTTTTTGCAAACATCTAGGTTATCCTATGCAAAGAGTGCCAGATTTGGAGTCAGAAAAACCCATCTTTCTAAGTTAAATTTTGACCTCAGACACTTACTAGCTATGCAACCCTAGACAAGTCAGTTAACCCTATTTGCTTTGGTTTCATAATCTGTAAAATAAGAAGCAAATGGAAAACTTTCCAGTAAACTTTGCCACCAAGAAAACCCCAAATGGGGCATCGAAGAGTTGGATACAACTGCAAACGATGGAACAAAAAACAACATATCCATTTAAAACGTATTGCAGAATATGGTATAAGAATTTAGTTTAACCTAGTTTCTGACATACTGGTTTATAGTTTTACTGGCAGTTCTTGACAAGTAGAGTTTCTCCTGAGGTAATTTCTGTTGTCAGGTTTATTGTATTCAGTTGCTTCTGAATCTTCTTGCCTGCACTGTCCCAATAATTTAATTTTCCATTTTTAAAAGAGTATCACAAAGTTTTAATGATTTCCATTATAGTATAATTTGGTATCTGGAAGTGCTATTCCCTATTCATTTAAAACAAGATCATTTTAGTAAAACACTCAGAAAAATGCCTAGCACATAATAGGTACTTAATAAATGCTTTCCCCCTTCACTAATCCTCCTTTATTCCTACTTTTCAAAAATTATTTCCTTTGAGATTCCACATCTTTTGTTCATCCAAATAAATATTGCTATTATTTTGTCTAGCTCTAAAATTCCCCTTGGTAGTTTGGTTGCCATAGCACCAATATATAAATTAATTTATATAGTAGTATGATTTTTATTAAATTGGTATAATATAGGTATAAGTACAATATATATATCCCTTGAGATTTTCAATTCTTTATTTCTTTAATAAATACTTTGTAATTGTATCTATACAAGTTTTGAGAGAGTTTTGGAAGATTTACTCCTACATATTTGTGAATTTTGTAGTTATTTTAAGTGGGACTTGCCTTTCTATTATCTCCTGGATTTGTTATTGCTAAACAAACACACTCTTGAATTTTGTGGTTTCTTTCTTGTCCTGCTACATTACTGATTTTGTTAATTGCTTCAATATCTTCCTATAGTCAACAAATAAGAATGGTTAGAATAACTCTTTGGCTATCTTTCTGCTTTTCATTTCTTTCCTTTATTATAGTGGCTAAATTTTCTAGAGCTTTTAAATTTCGTTTAATCAAAATTATTTATCTTATATTTTCTAATTGCTCTGTTTGATAAAGAATTCTTCTAATTGTAGTTGGAAAAATGTGAAACTGTTTCATGAAAGAGTTGGAGAAAGGAGGTATACATGCTTTGTTGCTATAATTGTTGGAAAAGATTCTAACATTTCTCTTTTGCATATAATTGCATAAACATATACATACATACACACATATATGCAGAATTTCCATCATTTAAGACATTCTTGTATACCTACTTCATGGGATATTTTAAAAGGATAATTGAATATTATACTTTGTCAAAAGCATTTTCTGCATCGATTGACATAAACATATGTTTGAGATATTTTTGCTTTAATATGTTTATGTTCATAATTTCCCAAGTTGAATCATTCTTTCATCCCAGACATAAATACAACTTGAGCATAGTGAATAGTTTTTTGGATATGTTGTTATAATCTCTTGCCAGGTTTTTATATAAAATTTTAAAATGTAAATTCATTAGTTTTATTGTCAACAGTTCTCTCATTTTGCCTTATCTTTCCCTGGTGTATATATTAGACCTATTTCTGTTTCACAAAAGGAGTGAGGAGTGTGGTATAATTTTTTCTTAATTTTTGGAAATAATTCATGTCATATAGCCATTAATTTTCTTTAAAGTTTGATGTAGTTCATCTGTTAATCAATCTGGATTGGTTTTCCCCCCTCTCACTGGTAGCTCTTTTACAACTAGTTCAATTTTCTTTTCTGAAATTATACTAAGATGTTTATCTGATATTCTACTCATTTGAATATTGTATATTTTTGTACATCCCCCTCCCATTTATTTTCAGTTTCCATTTTGATGGGCTATTACTGCAGGTTCTGATGATTTTCTTCATTTTTTCTCTGTTGTAATTATTGCTACAGTTCTGATATTTGAATCACTGAGAAAAAGGATTTAGTTCTGCCCCCAGTGTACCACTAATTGTTCATAAAAGCTTAATAAAATAGTTAGAATTAAGTGCAAGGCATGCTTATTTAGAAATAAGGGCATAGAAAATTTTAATGAATAGTGAAGGACTCAAAACTTAGGCAAGCAATGCTATTCCCTCAATTGTTGCTTCCTCCCCCACTGTTTTTAGTAGCTACATAAATACTAAAGAAGACTTACTACATTAGCAGTATAGCACCAAAATTTAAAATCTAATTTGTATGTGCATGTATATCTTTTTAACTCTGATAAGAAATAGCACAAATGAACTAGCATAGTTTTTCTTTTCTGTCTGAGGTTTCTTTCTCAAATAGCAAGAAAACAGATCACATTAACACTTGGTGTCTATTTCATCTGAAGAGATGAGAGATAAACCATCCCACACTGTGGGAATTTGCATTTAATCTCTGAACAGCAGGGGGTTATCTACACATAGTGAATCTTCCATTTTTACTACACATTCCTTAATTTTTCTAATAAAACATCTGAGCAGATTAGCCATGGTTTCTTCAACGGGAAAATTCTCACTTCTTAACCCCCCTCCCCCAGGGGAATAGAGTTGCGTATCTAATATGAAAAGGCTATAATCTTTTTTTTTAATTCTGGTCCACTCTCCATTTGCTTATTTTTAATTTTCCACCTATGATGAAGATCACAATTTTAGATATGAAAGTTGTGAGTTAAAATGCCAATTATCATTACCATTACAACAAATATAATTTCTACACAGTGTGTATAAATTTTCCTAGATACAAGCAAATGGTGGGAGCTACTTTAGGAGGGTGACAGAAAACAGAAGTGGTAGCTTTTAAAGAGAGTTTCTATATAATGGTGACATGATATTTGAACCTTTGCCCATTCTATTAACTTTTCCTAAAGGAAATAGTACTTGAAAAGTGTCTGATACTTTGTCACAGGTTGAGGAACACCATGGAGAGAAGTCATGGAATAGATTGATGTAGCAGTTAAGTTGGGCTAAAACATAAGCAACAATTCAAACATCATTTGAAGAAAATGTGATCAGTTATATATGAATCTTCGTGGCCTCATTTAGGGTTTTCTTTGCAAAAATACTGGAATGACTTGCCATTTCCTTCTCCAACTCATTTTATAGATGAGCAAATGAGGTAAATAGAGTTAAATGACTTGCCCAGAGTCACGTAGCTAGTATCAGAGGCTAGATTGGAACTCAAGAAGATGATGATAGTTTCTCTATAAAAAGAATTTTATGGTAGCAATATTCTAGCCATGTCCTCTTATTCATTCAGATACATCATTCACCTCCATCACACACATCCTATTAGAAGGGAAGCATCCTGTGAGCAGGGATTTTAAAATTTTATGGCTTGGTGTACATACATCTAGAAAGTTCCTGGTGCATTAAGAGCTTAATAAATACAAGTTGAATTGATTTGGCAATTCTACTATCCACAACATGGCTCATGTTAATATGACTCTAAATAGGAACTTATTTTGTGTGAAGAAAAAAAAAAGCAGTTATGAAGTGTACATGCCTCATCCTTAAGTGTTATATTTGTTTTAACATTTTGAATTCTCCTTGGGAGGGGCCTGACTTTCATACTCTTCTAGAATTTTACAGCAAAAGAGCCTTTTGATTATTTAACCAATCCCTTTATTTTTATGAAGAAAAAAGTTCCAAAGATGGGAGTGACTTTTCCACGGTTACTAACCAGTAACAGTAACAGACCTGGGATTGGAATTCATGTCTTTGAATTATCCAGTCAGGTATAATTCTAAGTATTTTATCACTCCTTTTCACATTGAAGAATGCATATTTCAACCCAATAATTTCCCACATGTTAAATAAGGGCTCCACCATTTGAAGTAATGCTATTTCCTTTTGAAATGTAGCTATTAGCTCCTTGTTCTAAGGCTGATATGATCCCTAACTTGATTTCAGATGCTCAGGGTCCATTCAATAACTTGGTAATTCATTCTCCCATGAATGTTTGATGTGTTGGCGATTACTTGATTTTGCTTTGTTTTTGTAGCTATGGCTGCTCTTAAAGTAGCTGAGGATGAGTGTTTCTCTAGGAGACATTATAAATCCTTACATTATTCATTCATCCCTTCCAAACCTCAAAGAGCCAAGTTTTTAACTTAGAAGATACATATATATAGGTATATATGAAAGAATTTATCATTTTGAACATTATTTATCATTATTAATATTTAAATCAAATTCTGCTTATACACATACACACACACATATGCAATATTGGCTAGCAGATATCATTCAAGGACTCATCTTTTTGTTTTTAAAATATCTAACAGTGTTAAAACTAAATTCAATAAGATGTGGATCAGCCTTTCAAAAACAAATTAATTAAAATTATCCAGTAGACTAAATAGTGCCATATATCACAGTCTGTATATTTTATAGTTAGAATTCTTATAGTTTAAAGAGATCCTACAGGGTGTTTGATTTTTTAAAAAAAATAAAATTTATATATTTAGGTATCTGTGACATTAGTCAGTGTCTATTGACAAAGTTGTAGTAAAAGATAATGGCATTTCTTTCAGAGGTATATAGTATCCTGGAACCAGTATTGGACTTCAAATTAGTAGAGATTAGGATTCAAATTTCACATAGGACTCTTATTAGCTGGGTGTTTGTGAGTAATTCTCTTAACTTTTCAAAGCATGAGTTTACTCATAAAAATAGGAATCTAGATGCCTATTTGTAGACTTGTTGTGGGGACTGAATGAGAAAATATATCCAAAGTGCTTTGGAAATGTTAAATTTAATAAATATTTACTAGGTTCTTACTGTGTAGAAAATACCATATGGGAAATACAAAGGTCTAAAAGTAAAACAGGAAATAATGTTAATAATTATTATTTCTAAGTTGAAGATATTTAGTTTCAGGGATTAGTATGAAGATTGGTCAGAGGGACCAAAGAATAGAGCCTGGAGAAGAGGTGACTTAGGGAGGAGGGAGAGAATGTGATAACTACTCAAAATGTTTGAAGAGTTGTCATAAAGAAGAGGGACTGGACTTGTTCTGTTTGGCCCAGAGAGTCAAAAATATAATTATCCAAATTTAGACTTACTGGGAAAAAAACCTAACAATTAATTAGAGCTGTCCAAAGATGGAAAGATTTGCCTTGAGAGTTGGTAGATTGCTCCCTTTTGTAAGTCTTTAAGCAGAGGGTGGATGAACCAATAAGACATAATTGGAATTTCTAAGGCATATAAATTGGACTTGATGGCTGCTGAGATATCTGACAGTTCTCAATTTCTGCACCATTCTGTACTACACTTGAGAACTAACTGTGCACATTAATTAACCCCCATTCCCCTTTTATGTTTCTACCTGAGCCTACAAATTTTCAACAGCACTGGGATTTTTCAAGCAATATCCACAACATTCTTCCTTTGACTTGTTTATAGGATGATTCAATTCGACAAAAAATGCATTAAGTCTCTATAAGCAATCATAAATCAAGTAACCAAATTAAGCATGAGATGATTTGGATACAATGGTATACAATAGCTTCTCTGGGGCTGTTTCTCAGAAGTAATTTCCAATAGTTGGTTCAGGAATATCCTCACATACCTTTCAGAGGAGTTTACAGGTAGTTCAGAGTGTAACTACAGGCATTCATTTACACTTTCTATGAACTTGCTGACTTCCTGGGTCAATATCAACCTTTCAATTATCAAAAGAATCAATAGGCTGTAGACATAGAGCAAAGGAAGTCTATTCCTTTTCCCAGGATTAGTAGAAAAAGCAGCTGAGGGAGACAAGGATCAGAAAAGAAGAGGGATAGAACATCAGAGTCAGTTAGTTAAATGAGCAACCTAAGAGAGGTCAGAGAACCAGTGTGAGTGGAAGGAACAAAGGAGCTACAAGTAGTAGTAGTAGTAGTAGTAGTAGTAGTAGTAGTAGTAGTAGTAGTAGTAGTAGTAGTAGTAGTAGCAGCAGCAGCAGCAGCAATTGCTCACATTTTTATATTACTTTAAGATTTGCAAAGCACTTCACATCTATTATTTCATTTGATTCTCTAATCAACTCAAAGAATCACTGCTCTTGTTACGCCTCTTTAACAAGGGTTGTGTTGGGGGGCAGGAATTAGGTGTTATATTGTGGGTTTTAAAATTAATATACAATAACTAGAGTATTATATTTTAAAGTTTTATTAATAATAAGTAAAGTAGATCCTTTTACTTTAGCTATTATTAATAAAACTTTTTTAAAAGTTTTATTTTTAAATTTAACTTTTTTAAATTTAATTTAAATTAAAAAAAAAAGAACTACATAAACCTAGTCCGCTCGCAAAAGAATAGAGAAGAGCAAGGCTTACCTTGAGGTATATACAAATGAGACCATGCAAACATGGTGGAGAGAGGAGAGGAATTCTGGGAAATACTGAAGGTCTTATGGGGAATGAAGTCAAGATTCTAATTAATACAGGAACCAGGAAACTGGAACTGAGACAAATCAAGTGACTTTTCTAAGGTCATATAGCTAATAAATATCTGAAGCAGGATTTGAACTTAAGTCTTTCTGATTCCAAGCTTAAGGCTTTATCTGTTATACATCTGTTGCTGCCTCAAGTAGGACAGGTTCTCAAGCACACTGAAGAGCACATCAAGTCTGAAGCCAATTCTTGTACAAGCCCATCTATGTGTCATGGGGGCTGATCACAGAAGAGTTGGTAAACATTTTTCAGGTGGAAAAATTTAATTCGTATTCCCTAGCTGAGATGAAGAACATAATGATAAAGTATTAAACAACTCTTGGTAATTAAATGCTGATGTGAGAATTCCAAGCTTTTGCTTCTATTTGCACTGAACTATCTGTAGCACTCCCTTTATCAGTCATGGATAATATTTATGACAGAAAACCCAAGTATATGTGGCCAGGTAATAGTCACAAGAATTGCTTGGGATTAGGGATAACAGACTCAGAATTTTAGCATTGGAAAGGACCTCAGAGGTCATCTAATCCAAACTATATCTGAAATAAGAATCTCTGTTACAACACTGTTGGCAAGTGATCATCTAACTTTGACTTGAAGACCTCCAGAAGGTGGAATGAGCTACTGTTTAGCAATCTGTTTTGCTTTGAGATAACGATAACATTTGGGCAGTTTTTCTTTCTATTGAGAAAAATAATAATTCACATTCATGTGATTATTTTTACTTGAGTTGAATGGATCTATGACCTCATCCTTTTGGGAGTTCATTCCATCCACGTGATCCCTACTCTTGCCCATGTTCTCCCCCGATTTTCCATATTAAGTTCTGCCCTTTCTAAAGTCTAAAGGGTGGTTTCTTTATGATAACTTTAAGGAGGTCAGTGTAATTATATTTTGTTTTATTTATAAATAAACTGAGACTCAAAGAATTTGCTAAGTATTCAAGCAGCAATTTGAATACAGGTCTTTGCATTCCAGCAATCTTTCCCTCTTTACTGATCTAGTAAGTAAATTTGATCAAGACTGAATTGCCTTTATTCTTGAAGACTTTTAGAGCCATTTGAAGATTTTGAAAGTAAATGCTCTGTTGCCTGGGGAGAGGCAATTAGATGAAAAAAAACTTTTCTGTGACAAAAAAAGAAACTCAACCAAGAAAGAGATTTTGATGAAATATTGTCCTTAGTACATAGGCACTAATTCTATCCATGAAATGTATGATTTTTTTTAATGCCAGTACCACCATTTTGTCTTTATACATTTCTCAAGACCTTTTTCCACATCTCACTCCTATTTTAAATATATATCAGTACACTGGGGTCAGTATTCTCAATTTTGAATCAATCTCATTGGTCTAAGAGGAACCTGGTTGAGGAATATCTAAGACTTTAAAAAGTTTTCATAAATTAAAAATATGATTGCTCAAAAATTTAAAGTATTATTGTGAACAATCTTTGAACTCTGCTGTTAATTGGTTGTGAACAATCTGAACTTTTCTAAGCTTATTGATTGTGAACAATGTTTGAACTTTGCTAAGTTTATTGGTTTTCATACTCTTGGTAGTGCAAAGGCTCTATGATCTCATCTGTGTGGGCATTCTCTCCAGTGATATAGGTCATTGCCAATTCTGTGTTACACTTGTCCACACCCTCTCATCAGAGGATCCACTTAATGATGGAGTGCCTTTCTATCACCTCTTAACATCCCAAATATACTAACGGAGCATTCAGACTGTCCATCAGCTATCTCTTACTCTTCTTACATCTTTTTTCTCCCATCATACAGTCTTAGGAATTCTATTTAAATGAATCCTACATAGACTGTGGCAGATCACAATGGCTATATCAATAGCAGATAAGCTGGTTCCAGGGTAAAATGAATGCATTAATAAGTGATGTACTTACATAAGTGGACCGAGCTCTGGACCTCAGTCAGAAAGTCCTCTTTTCACATGCCACCTTAGACACTTAACAGCTGTGTGGCTCCGGGAAAATCACTCAATTTCTGTTTGTTTCCTCATCTGTAAAATCATACTGATGATAACACCTAGCGTCTAGGGCTGTTGTAAGGATCAAGTGAGATAACAGAATGTAAAGAACATTATTTTTTAAACTGGAGAAAGTCACTTTAAGCCTCCCTGACTGATCTGCACTTTTTTATCTGAGTAAAAAATTTCTACATTTGCAATCATGGAATTCTGAGGGAATAGAAAACATCCGGGAGCTCATTGACATAAGACTAGTATTCCTCTAAAATTGTTAATATGCCTCGTAGGGATAATTGGTGATAACTGACATTTATAAGTAATGCTCTACAGTTTAAAAGAAACCCTTGCATGTATAATTTCATTGGATCAATTAATCAGCAAGCATTGATAAAAAGCCTACTATCTGCCAAGCAGCATGCTAAGGGCAAGGGATTCAGACACAAAAAGAGAACTAGTCCTTGACCCTCGGGAGCTTACAAGGATCACAACGATCTTGTGAGACAAATAGACAAATTCAGTATCATTCTTATTTACAGATGAGAGACCTGAGAGTTTAGCGTGTTATCTGCTGTCAGAGATTAAGTGATTATTAAAACAAAAGTGCCCTTTCTACTCTACTATGCCATTGCAATCTGATGAGTTTATAGTAAAACTCTGGACAATTGACTGCTGCATACATGATGGACTAGGGCAGCTAGGTGGCACAGTGGCTAGAGTCCTAGGCCTGAAGTCAGGAGGATTCATCTTTCTGAGTTCAAAATTAGCCTCAGAAACTTACTAGAAGCGTGACCCTGGACAAGTCACTTAATGCTGCTTATCTCAATTTTCTCATCTGTAAAATGGACTGGAGAAGAAAATAGCAAAGTACTCCAGTATCTTTGCCAACAAAACCCCAAATGAGGTCACAGAATCAGACACAACTGGACAATAACTTAATTATTCATCTCAGATATATGCATTTCCCCTTGTTTAATAGAATTTCAAGTGTAAATAAAATATGTTTTAGAGTTCATCTATCATTTCAAAGTTACTAGAAACAAATAACATTATTATTTTAAAATTTCATGCAATCAGAGAATTATCTGGTATCCAGGAAGTTGCTATAGATTTGGAATTAGAGAACTTGGTTTCATATCCTTGCTCCAGTGCTTGGATCTTGTATGACTTGGGCAAGTTGCTTAAATTATCTGAACCTCAGTTTCCTCATTTCTAAAGTGAAAGGATTGAACTATGTGACTAAAGATCTTTTCCATCTCTACATTTCATGATATAGCTGACATCTAAATAATGCTTGAAGACTTACAAAATATTTTACATACATTATCTTATTCTAGCCTCATAATAGCTTTGTGAGGCAAGGTGCTTTTATGATTCCCATTTTAAAGGTAGGGAAACTAAGGCTGAAAAGTAAAATGACTTATCTACAGTCACATAATAAATTAATCTTGTGGAAAATGAACTAAGTGTTTTTTTAAAGCCAGCACTCTAACTCTGTCAAGATGCCTGTTGCCTGTTTTAATCCAGTCAGATTACAGATAACTTTCTAAAGCATGCAGTAATTTTAAAAACTTTTTTGAGTTAAAAGGATTTTTCTATAAGAAATATAAATGGCCCGCATCATAAGAAGCCCATCCTACCCCTTTCCAGTAACAGAAACATATTTTTAGCAATATGTTAGAGGCATCATCTAATTTAAATTTTAAGCAAATGAGGAATTTGTTGAAACTAAATTGTTCCTGAACCAGTGAAAGCAATATGAATGGAAAACATACATAAATAATTGAAGAGTGTACAAAAGGAAAAGCCAGGAAATCATTTGCATTTTTGAATACAGCCAAACTCTCATTTAATTATACAGCAGTGGGCTCTAAGCATATATTTTTAGTCAAGCCTGCAAACCTGCCAGATGCTAAAGTAAACTAGATAGGCCAATTATGAATTGTGTTTCATTAACATCAGCAGAGACTTTGTACAAGATAAAAAGCCTTCACAGATTGGATCTGAGACAAAGGTTTTTTTGTTGCCAGCATCCCAGATTGGTTAAAATACCCCCAGAACAGGGCAAACTAGGGCCCTCTCCCTGTTTGACTCTTACAGATCTTCAGGGTTTACCTGACAGGAAGATGAGCTGCTAAAATAATGGTGTAAGAAAGTCACACATTGATTATACTTTGTGAGAAAATATTCATTAGTGCTGTTACTCTAGTCTTTTCTTCAACCCAACTCCCAAAGCATAAGACTGAAACCAAACTGCTTCTGCTTGGATTATGTGGATTAAATTCTCTTTCAAGATCATATGTTTGAGAGCTAGGAGAACCTCAGGGCTGTCTGGTCCCACCTTCTAATTTTATGGATGAGGAAAGTGGGGTATGAGGTGATTTGTTCAAGGTAACATGGCTAAGAAGCATCAAGGGATGGATTTGAATCCAAATCTCTGACAATAAAACTAGTGCTTATTCCACTGTATCACACCAAAGCCATGATTTCATTTGGTCTGGCTACTTACTCACTTTACCATGGCAGATGACCGCTCCTCCACAATCTTCATGAGTTGTTCTAACCCCACTATGACCACCAATTACAACAAGCATCACCTGGCACATTCTCCAGTCTATCTATGCTGATTTGGGGACAGTAGATAAGCAATCCATCATTAGCCCCTCCCTGTAGCCTTGCAAATTTTCTAGATCCTGCCAAGATTTGCCCTATGCTGAGGAAGCTTTTGAAAACCCAAGTCCAACTCAATCAATGCCAAATTGAAATATTGGAGGGATCTTAGAAACATATTAATCAATGATCAATCAAACATTTATTTACTATGTAGCAGGTATTGGGAGATACTAAAACAAAAGCAAAACAGCCCTTGTTCTCCCAGAAGTTACATTCTATGTGGGGCAATAAGGTATTCTGAGGATAAATAAGACATTAAACATTATGCTTTCACTAAAGTGCCATATAAATGTCAGTTATTATTATTATTATCATAAGATGCAAAAATAGTATCTTGGATGACAACTAATCTAGCTCCAATATATCATATATAAAAGACACTAAATCCCAGAAAGATTAAGCAACTACATACTCCAGATATTAGGTGGCAGAACTAAGATTTGAATCCAAGACCTTTGACTCTGAATCCAAGACTCCTAGCATAATGTATAATAGAATCAAAATACCATGGTGTACATTTAGAACCCATAGTGCAAGGGCTCTTAACTTTTATTGTGTCTTTCATCCCTTTGGCATACTGGTGAAGTCTGTTGACCTCTTCTCAGAATAATATTTTTTCTTAACTTACAATTTAAGGAAATTGTTAAACTTAAGATAGAGTTTAATTAAAATAAAGATATAATTGTTCTACCATCCAAGTTCACTCTTGAAGTCTGTGTATGACCCCTGATATTGCTATGTAAAAATAAAATACATTTTATAGTAAACTGAAGTCCTTCAAGGATATTTGAATTTCTCCCAATTTTTAGATTGATTTCATTCATTTATCTGTTTCACTATAAAGAATGTCTGAAAAGTTTTAGAGCATTTTCAAGCTATTAAAGCTTGAAAATGCTCTAAAGGCTTTGGGGTCACTATATATAAAGCCCTATGCTTAGGACTTGTGGAGAAACAAAGTTTTAAAGAGATTGGTCCCTGCTTCCGGGGAATATTCAGCACACAGAAATAGGTTACAAACACAGATGTTTACATGAAATAATAAGTGCACTTAAAAATCAAAAAAAGTTATGTGAAATATTACTCATTTTCTCTTCTGTTCTTCTTATTCTTTACTTTCCTTCTTTCCTTGCCTTCCAAAAGAACTACTCAAGTTCAGTTTCAGATGTGGAAATATTTGATAATTATTTAAAAGAGAAACTACTACTTACTTCCACTTCTTAATTTGGTCCTAGCTGTTAACTTATTTTTCTTCCTCAGGTTTATATATTAATTACATGGAATTTCCAACTTCAGGGTAAATGATTCAAATATCAAAGATCTCTAGTTGGAAGGGTATTTTGAGGCCATCTAATTGAACCTTCTCATTTTATAGATGAAGAAATTGAAGTGCAAGTAGGTTTTAACTTGCTCAAGGTAATTCATACTGTTAAGGTGTAATAGAGCAAATGGCTCTGTCATCGTGACAAAATATTCAAATGAAAGGAAAATTTAGAAATTATTCAGTCTAGGCTACAAATAAGGTAACTGAACCTGAAAGGATAACATCATTAACATCACACAAATAGTAAATTGAAAAGCCATGACTTGAACGTGGCCTTTTGACTGAAAGTTAAGAATATTTTCCATCATACTCTGCTTCAAATGTAGTACAGTAGGACCTCATTTTACTTGACTGATATATTCCAAGACCCTTCATGTAAGTTGAAAATTGTACATAATAGCAAACATCATTATTATATGAACTTCCCTAGGCATTTTATGACTTTTCTTAGGCTTTTCAGACTTACCAGCATCACCAGGCTCATGCTCCGGGGTCATTATTAATAACTAAATAGCATCAATGGAACAAAGAGATGCACTGCTCTGACAGACACAACTTGTTACAAGTGACAACTTTGGACAAAGACTGATGCCTGAGTTAATGATTAGGGCAAAACAATGTAATGACTCACACTAACACTTCTCAGAGCTAGAATGAACATGATTGGGCAAACTGCTAGGAGATGCTGCTGCTTGAGAAAAGGGCATGGATTTAGCTTGAAATTAAGTATTTTTATTTTATATATTTTTGTCCTTTATTTTTTGGATTGCCAGTCACACAATTGCTGAATTAACATGTGTTGAGTTAACACAGAATGAGATATTTTACTGTAAAAGCTGACGACAAGTCTTAGTCAACTCTTTTAAAAATGAAAGAATATATTCTGAAATCCATATAATGTTAATGATTCGAATACTCCATGTCCAGGTTCAGATCCAAGGCTTCTTATCCCATGAAGTTCTTTTTCATTTTTTGAAAACAATAGCTGTGATTTTATTAGTATAGAAGACTCCAAGTCAAAAGAGTCCTCTGGCCAATGCAGATCAGCACCTGCTCTTCAATTTGCAGCCTTAAAGAGTTGCCTGGTGCATTGAGAGTTTAAATGTCTTGGCCAGAATCACAGAGCCAGAATTTGTATGAGGCCAGGATTAAACTCATCTTTTCCTAATGTTAGGGCCACCTCTCTAGCCATTCTGATAATAATGAAGAGGAGGAAGATGATGGTGACGGTGATGATAGCTAATATTTATGAAGTGCTTTAACGCTTACAAATATTTTCTCATTTTATCCTCACAACAATCCTGGGAGGTTAGGGCTATTTTTACCCTTATTTTACAGAAAAGGAAACTGAGACAGGCAGAGGATAAATGACTTTTCCAGGGTCACACAACTATTGAGTTGTCTGAGGCTGGATGTGAGCTCTGGTCTTCCTGATTCTAGGTCTGGAACTCTATCCAATATGAAACATATATGACAGCCACTCCTCATTTTTATTGTAAAATAAACTTCACAGAAGACATACCAAGTATGTCAGAGTCCTTCCTCTGGATCTTTTACTATTTCAAGCATACTGGTGCAACATGACACAACACTGGTTATTTCTCATTCTTGGCAAGTAAACAACTCTCCTTTTTTTGATCTTTAAAAATTAAAAAAAAAACTGTAAAAATAATATATCTTTGGTAGGTCTTTTTTGTCACTTATCAAGATAACTTGTTCCATGTTGTATAAAGTGACATTAAATATTCTTTTAAAATGTAACTTATGCTTTTCCAGGTGCAAACACTTTGTATTCTAACTAAGCTCATTCATCAATTTACTCATTCATTCAACAAGCATTTGTTAAGCAATTATTCTTTGTTCTGTCTATGTAGTATTATTTTTAACTTGGGGGGAAAAGCCACTATTTATGAGGATTGTGGAACATAAATGGCTTTGTAGCAAATAAGGAGACCTATTTCTAAATAACATCACCAATGAATATTGTTTTAAAATAAGATATGTCTATGCTCAAGCTGTTTATAAAACAATAGAATATCTCTCATTCCTTGATTTTTTTTGTATTAGCATTGTCTTAATTGACTTGGTCATGGCTATTTTACTTGATGTGTAGAGCACTTAACAGATCATCCTGTGTATATATAAACCCTTTGAGTAGTTTGATCCTTTGGGTTCAAATTCCAGATGTTCCACTTAGGAGTGAGGCAAACTCTGTCTGTTTCCTCATTTGTTCATAATGGTACTCTACTATCTACCTCACAGATTTTGAGTTCAGAACTTGAGAAGCCATAAAATATTTTATGAACATGAACTATTAAAGTATAATAAATATTTTCAGATTGATCATTTTGATTCTGGTTGCACTTTACAGTAATTTAGAGAGAGGATGATGATCACAGGAAGACATATTGTAGGGTGTGGTACAATGGAAAAGTACTGGACCAGGAGTCAGAAAACCTAAGTTGGATTAGATCTCTAAAATAACTAAAAGTCATAGAGGGTACTAAAGTTATGAGGTTCTTTTCATATATTATCTCATTTGAACCTCACAGAAAGCCCCATGTTATAGATGAAGGAATTAAGGCTCAATAAGATTGAGTGACTTGCCAATTGTCACACAAATCACAAATGTGAGGATTTAGATTGTCAACAAAACAATAAGTTAAGCCTTTTCTGAGTTGTAAGCTATATTCTCAACTAAGCCACTTAATTATGTAATTGTCAATGAATGATTGAAGTTTGATGAACTTGAATCACCTTATCTGTAAAATGAGGGGCAAACTGTGTTTATGCCTTGCAATTCAGGGTTGTTATAAAAATCAAATGAGTAGTCTTACAAGCCTTTTTATTGTTTGATCAAAAGCAAAACACAAATGATTGTGCTCCTTCTTCCTGAAACCTGATCTCAATTCCTTTTCTGATCCCAAGTCCCCTCATATCTATAGACAAAATTGAAATCACTTCATTTTTTCTTACAGTATTTTGGATAGGTTTTTGTTTTACCTTCTCACATTCTTCCTTGATTCATGCTTATTCATGAATATGTTGCATTGGTTTCCTCCCTCCTCACTTCTAGATTGCAAGCTTCTTGAGGACTGGTTTTTTTACCTGAATTAGGTGGAGAGATGGGAAGGAGGAAAAAATAGATTTTTGTTAATAGAAAAAGATAAAGTTAAAATTTTAAAAGGAAAACAAATGAGATATGTTTTTGAATTTATTAGTATATAAGAATGGAACTAAATATAATTTTTAAAATATATTTCAATTTTGTTAATAATTCACAGAGATTCACTTTTTTTCTTTACCATTAATTCACATTCATTAGAAAAGAGGTTAATAATTTTATTAATGTTCAGTTTTCTAACCTGCTCCTTTATTTGGAGAGCCTCATTGCTAAAAATCAAACAAATCCAAAAAGTTCCTATTAAAAATGAGAGGGTTGAACTAGATGATCTCTAAGGTCCCTTCCAACTCTAAATCCTATGATCCTATTATCCTTTGATGCTATTTTCCTACAGGCAAAGTGACTCTACACTATCATAATTTTTTCTTCTTTAAAAATTCTTGACTGTGGGATTTCAACCTTTTTTTGGTTCTGCTTATTGAGTATGGCATTTTCCTTCCAAGAAGCAATAACCTTTTCAAACAAATGTCTTGATGAATTGCTTTTTTTCCTTTGTGGAAGCTAAGCTGGTATATGAAAGTAAATAGCTTCCCTGAAAGTGTCTTCTACTGGGAGGATTGTGTTTGGGGAATTTTTGGACAACAGGAAATTCTGCTTTTCAAAAGGACCCTTTTCTGTGCCTATTTTTTCCCTTGAATTTGTTTGCCACACTCACAATTAGATAAAAAATAACTTTTTATTTGAAAATTTTCAAATTACTCAGTTATTTGTATTGACTTTAAGATTTAATTCATTATCACCTAGGGATACAGAATAGATTGAATCTTCATATTGAATCTATGTATTTAAAAGAAATACATCTAAGAGATGGTTAGAGAAAGAAAATGCTGTATCTCATTTATTTTCACATGAGAAAGATTCCCTGAATTTGATTAATATGATCCAGTGCCAAAAATCCATCCAAAATTCATGAAGTTTCAAAGAATGATGTATGTAAATGTCTGAATAAGAAACAATTTCCATTTCAGGTTCTTTTTAGGCAGGCACAATACCTAATTACAATTAGCTGATTGGCACCCTATCTTCTCAGTGATTTAAAACCATTGTACAGTTTGTTGCTCCGTCCTTTTTTCTAAGTTCTTTGATTGCTAATTTCAAAGAATGATGTGCAATTCAGAATGAGACATGTTATACATTGAAGACTTGGAAAGCTACAAATCACATTAATTTCCAATTTTTAATTTAATGGGAATATCAGAATAAATTGTGTGGTGGGAGGAGGAAAAATTTGGTCCCAGTGCTTAGCACAATACCTGGCACACTGTAAATTTTTAATAAATGCTTATTGACTAATTGACATACCAACTGACTGATGTTGGCACTTGATATTGTGCCTACCAGTGACCTTTTGGGGAAATTTTTATGTAACACCTATCAAGGAAAATTTTCATTTTTTTCAAAAAGTATCTTCTTTGTCACAAAGCATATATATTGGATTCCTGGACTATGATTTAGTAATAATTGAGGAATTTTCTTTACTTATAGAACTTTAAATGCAAGAAAACATTAATGTGTAGGATGGAAAAGTATTTTTGTTTATTCTAATAAAAAGCTCTGGACTAGTGATTCAGAAAGGGCTCTGGGCCTATTTACTTTGGCCTTGAGGTTTCATTCATTAAGTGGTTAGGGAGGAGTCATTGTCTAGTTTGGAATTTGTCAATTAACAAGTCTGATCTTTCTTTTCTGTATAATATAGTTTTGTTCACAGAGGGCATCAACCTAAAGAAAACTGTTATTGTTTTTCAGTCATTCAGTCATGTCCAACTCTTTGTGACTCAATTTGAAGTTTTCTTAGCAAAGATATTGTAGTAGTTTTTCATTTCCTTCTCTGGCTAATTTTACAGGTGAGGGAACTAGGGCAAACAGTTGTGTCACGTGTAGGGCACATAGACCAAATATGGTCTGAGACCATATTTAAATTCAGAAAGATGTATTTTCCTTACTCCAGGCTGAGCATTATATTCACTCTATCCAATGAGCTTTTTGTTTTTACATTACAGGTGTAGCAATACAGGTATGTTGGACATAGCCCCACTCCCCTCATATATCCCAAGACATCTCCTTTATAATATGGAAAAATTAATAAAATAATATAGTAACTAATTGTGATAATGGGGCTGATATTTTGTATATGTAGCTCCCCACCAGTTGGTCAGTAATACTACTCAGTATTTGCTTTTATTTTATTATTTTATGATGATGCAATAATTGCATCTATGGTTTTTCGGGTTTTCATAGAAGTTTTCCTATATTTCTCTGAATTCCATATATTTATCATTTTTACTACACTGTAATGAATGAATGGGGAAGAAAGGAAGGAAAAAGAATTGTACTAAGCAACTAGGGGCAAAAATACAAAAGGCAAGACAATCTTTGACACCAACGTGCTTATATTAATTACAGTAGAGAAAAATAATAAATAGAAGGAAATAGTATCCAGAGAAGATGTTTTGGAGTAGGAAGTCACAGGGATTGTGAATGTAGTCCATATATTTTGATCAGGTTAATCAGTAGGTCATTCCTTTCCAGGAATAATGGTTATATTTCTCAAGAGTAGAAAGTGTGTGTGTGTGTGTTCGTGTGTGTGTCTGTGCTTATGTGTGTGTATGTTGACGGGGGGATAAAGGAGAGAGGTGATTCATTTTTCATGGCAGGAAGATATTTTGAGTACCTTATGGTTACTTTGGGGCCAGCTGGATATCGTGAATTCTCACTTATTAGGAAAGCATAGTTTCTGAGTGGGAGCACAGACTCAGTGAGAAGCATAAGGTTGAAAGGAGATCATGGCAAGAAGTTGGTTGGAATTCCAAAATGAACCATAATGTGTTCCAAATCAATAGGTATCCACTTTGTTTCCAGTTCTCTGCTGCCACTAAGAGGATTACTATGAATCTTTTGGTACACAGATGATCTTTCTATCTTTTATGCGTTCATGGTATACAGGATCTTTGGGAGGATATTTATTGAGTTTGCATTTAAGATAACATACCTTTGTTATAGTAAAACTTAAGAAGATGCCATAAAGTCAACTTTTTGCTTATTTTTCAAGTGTAGCAAGTATTGCTTTACTTTGACACTTTGTATCTGGGGAAGTAGTAGCCCTTTCCCATCATACTTTAAAAAAAAGGAAATAAGCCCTCCAAAATTGATGACTCTTTTGAAAAGAAAACTCTACCTTACTCTAAGAAATATTTTATAGTTGCTGAGTTATTTTCAATGTCTATTAAGAATCTAAAAATAACAATTTCTATAATATTCTTACGATATCATCAAAAGTTTCTTAATGTTCTCAGCTATGCTGTACATGATCAGTTCTATTTATGAAGCAAAACACTTGAATCCATAGCTTTCAGCAAGAGTATGATGATATATTATGAAATGGAAAAGATACAAATGGACAAGTGCAACTTGCTCCTATTTTGATTTGCTTATACACAGCAAATTTAATCTATATGTAATTTAACCAAGGATAAAGAAATTTTAAAAAGAATATCATGAATTTGGTCTTGAGATGTTTTGATTTTTATCCAATTTCCACATTGATAAACTTCTAAACTTTTTTCAAAACATAATGAAATGACTTTTTCTCTCCTGTGTCACTTTGAATCCCTAAACTAATTTACAAATCAAAAAAATCTCCAAATCAAGCCTTCCTTGATCTCCCAGTGTACATGCTCCCCTTCCTGAATTTATATCTATTTTGCATCTATTTTTCTCTCTTTTATCTTTACCTATCTGTGTACATTTCATTTCCTAGAAAGTAGTATATTTGGGAAGTAAGAACTGTTTCAATTTTCTCAATGCCTTACACAAAGTAGATTCTTAATAAGTGCTTCTTCAAATGATTTAGTCAGTCAAGTTCAACTCCCAGCTTTACTTATTTGTGTGGTCTCTAGGAAGGGCATTTAACCTTTTTAAGCCTCAATAAAATAGAAATAATAAAACTTGCATTGCTTATATCTTACTTTTTTGTGGGGAAAGGGATTTGTAAGCTTTGTAACCTGAGAAAAGGTTATTAATTAAATGTGATCTAGTAAGGATTCATCTAACAACTGCTGGTTTGGCTATAAAATCTTAAGAGCTGTTGACAAAGGGTTATAATGCCACAAAACAGTCATGGCCAACAGGTAGGCCATTCAATTGGGAGGTTAATCAAAAAAACTGACTTTCATTCCTCTTCAAAACAAATGGTCAAATCAATTGTGTGTGTGGACATAGCCTAGAATAGGCTTGATGTTTGCAGAAAAAAAAGAAAAAAAAACTTCTGACCAATAAAAGCTATCCAAAAGTGGAATGGGGGCTGCCTTAAGCAGAAGTGAGTTTCCCTTTGCTGGAAGTATTATGTGGGACATCTGTGCCTAAATAATCTGAAATTTCTCCTAGTTCTGAGAAACTGTAGTTCTAGAAGAAATAATTGCAAAATTATTTTTTAATCACCAAGATCTGGTGTAGACCATGGACAAAGGGTTCTACCCTTTGCCACTTTAGTAATAAATTTTTAATTTCACCTGCTCTTGGATTTCTCAGAGGGATAAACAATGCTCTTAAGAATCATAGTTCATTAGAGTTTTTTAAAGCATTCAGTAAATAACAAGATGACAATGATACTTATAAAATCTTTTAAAAGAATTACCCCTTAGACCTGAAATCTAAAGAATCTAGTAATCATGGAAGGCTACCACAATTATCAACGCTTTAAGGAAGCTTTTTTTTTTTCAAAATGAATTTAGAATATTAGAACTCAGCCTCCTAGGTAATGCCAGCAAGTCCACCTCCCTATCTCTTGGTCAACAAAAACATTGGTATAAAACTAATCATTATCATATTACATTGTTGAACTACTGCTATATATATACTCATGTAATATTGTGAGGTTAGTGACGGGCAAAATATTTCTAGTACCAGTCCTTAATTACCTCACTGAGATAGTTGTTCAGTGCATCTGAGGTTCTAGGAATACTTATTTTAAATAAGTTTACTTATTAAATGTTTAAATAAACACTATTTATATTGTTTTCATAAACAATGATTTGCTGTCACCTGTCATAGCTGGAACATATTTAAGCAAAATGTTTTTAAAATAATAAATCCAAACAATTGAGAATATTGAGCAGTTAAATATGAACAAAAGCTAAAAATGCAAAGGACTCAAAATTTGCCCAGTTGTATGGCTTATGTTAGATACTTAACAAATACTTGTAGATCAATGGATTTTTCTGAAACTCTGCTCAAAGATACTAATGTAATTGCTCGAGGAGAAAATAGAGTCACTGAATATGAATAATTATTTGTTGATGTTTGGGTCCTTATGTCAATTTCATTCATATAATAAGACTTCCAAGAGTTATCTAGACTTTAAAATATTTGACTGACTACTTAGACCACTTATGTGGTAAGTGATCTGTGCTTTTGAGAATTACTTTTTGTTAAGCTCAAGTCATTTCATGACCTAGTAATAATGAACTAATGATGAGAATATGAACTTAATGGATATAACCCTTTCCTGAATTCATTTATTAGGTCAACAGTGTTCTAAAAAGGCAAGGGAAACATGCTCCCATACAGAGAGGTAATTTGTGTTATAATTATTTCATTAAAAACTCTTTGAAGCTTGGCCCTGAAGAAGAGGAGAGGATATACCTCAATTCTTTGCAGAAGTGAGAAACTATTGTTGTAAAACATTGAATATATTGTCAGAATTGGTTGACGGGTTAGCTTATCTGGACTGTCTTTTATTCGTCTTTTTCATTCTTTGTCACAAAGGAGGGCTTTTTGGGGGAGATGAGAAGGAAGCAAAACATTTTAAAATGAAGGTGATATAAAAACCAAAGATATCAATGAAATTCAAAATATATCATCATTATTAACCACAATAACATCATTTACATGGCACTTTAAAGATGACAAAACTCTTTGCAAATATTATGTCATGCTATCTTCAAAACAACCATGGGAGAAGGGCTTCATGTGCTGTATTATTATCCTCATTTTATAGTTGAGGAAACTGGGACAGACAGAGGTTAAGTGACTTGTCCAGCATCCCACAACTAATGTCTGGGGCTAGATTTGAACTCAGATATTCCTCACTCCATATCCAGTGCTCTATCCACTGATTATATATAATACATACATACATACATATATATATACATACATATATATATCTTATGGCCTCATCTCAAGGTTCTTTCCTTTTTTCCTTTATTAGTGCCAAGTAATTATGTGAAAATCTAAGTTAAGTGCAATGATGAATTAAGATTCCAGGAGGAAAAATGAAATATGGTTAGTACAATTTGCATCTTTGGTTCGTTCTGCTACTAATTCTACTTGAAGGATTTTTTCCCATGAAATCCATAAGTAATGCAAAGACTAGATGACAAACAAATTCCATGATACTGGCGTATATGATCCTGATGCCTACATACTTCATCAACAATTCTGAGATTGAGCTCCTCTTCTCCCATTCATAGAGTTGTCAGTTAGCACCTGTTCCTACGATAGGGTAAGCACCCAACACTCAAGTGCCTTATTATACAGGCCATTTGTTCATCTCAGATAACTAGAAGGAACGACCCTTGTGTTGGTCTATAATAGAAGGATTTTCTTTAGGTCTTTAAAATGGACCCTTGAAAGAAACGCTTATCAGTTTTCCCTGACTCCTTCTGATGACTGATAACAAAGCATCTGAAAGCTAACACATTGAAAGCTGACACATGCTTAGGATAGCATTATTATGCCCAAGAGAAGCCATTCTTTCTTTAACTGGCTAGAATTCTATAATCCTCTCTGCCTTAGTGAGGTTGGAAAATTTAAGTTGGTGAAAGGGGCAGCTCAGGGAAGGACTGTAAAATACTGGCTCATTTTCTGTGCTATTACATTGGTAAAATGTACATTTGCCCATATGGCTAGGCAGGGCACTTGCACTCATTAGCTGCCCCCATTCACATTCTGCTTGCTGCAGGAAATTAGTACTATATTCACTCTTGTTTAATCTTAATAAAAATCGTTTTAGCTCAAGCATGGAGATAAGGTCACCATCTGCTTCATGGAAATGTCAGTATCAAATGAGCAACAGTAGGAAGAGTCGTCTTTCATTCTTAGACTGTCAGGAACGAACTTCAAATCAACTAAACACCAACTCAGCCCAATATCTACCAGATCACTGACTCTAATCTGCAGTTCATATTTTCTATGTCCTACACATACATATTCCTCTACCTCTCCATCTCCCTTGCATTTAGAGATATTTTAAGCAAGAGAGTGTCCTTTCTCTCTTCAACTTACTGGTATCTATAAATAGCACAACCCCTCTTTCAAAAATTTGATGAGACATTTGATTCAAAGTAATGTTTTCAAATTTGATTTTCCAAATATGGTAATTTTCTGGGTTCCTGAAAATTAATGTGTCCTCCAAAAATCTGATTCTATCATAATATTTCTAACTGTGGGATGCTAACAATTTTTTAATGCTACATTGTCACTAGATATCCATGTATCCTGTGGGCTATAGAGATTATTTATGCTTATTTATTCAGTATGTACTCTAAGCAATGCATAATTAATGATGGTTGAATGAATGATTGGATATGACCTATTCATGACCAGAATGTTTGTGCTATAATGAAGGAGATTAAAAAATGAAGTTGTGTTAGCAATTCTACCGGTTCTTTCTTTCTTGTATTTTTGTAGCATCTGCTTTTAAAAATAGTACTGAAGATTATTAAACCTGTTAAAAAGCCAAACCAAAATCTCACATTTCAGTCATGTAAATGTTTGCTTCATTATGCTAACACATGCTCAACATGGTTAGGTTATGCCTAATCTCTTACATGATATTTGGACATCCTAGGCTTTTGATTCTTAATTTGTAGTATCAAATGATAAGACTGGACCTGTGATTTCTTTGGTATGGGAAATTTCCAGCTGAGTGAATTCTCTCTACCAATACAGATCAGCAACTTCTCTTCTTAGCAACTTCTAGACATTGAGAGTCATCTACAATACTGACAAATTTAGTGCCTTGTCCAGGGTAACACAGCCATTGATGTGAGAGTGAGGACCTGACTATTTGACCAAGCCATTATCTGCTATATTATGCCTCCTTTCCATGATGACAAGAGTATGACGAATCATTTAACAGGCACATAGACATTTTATTAGAATAGCATGAAAATAAAGGTGAGTCAAGAACAGTGGTATTAAATAGCTGTCTAGATCACAAGACTATTAACATCTTTTATCCCTTTAAGGAAATAATAGATCAATAACCCTACTTCTCTACTGGTCTCAATGAAATAGAAACCTAGAGAAATGTTCCTAATAGGTGGGGTAGATCCTCTATCAGAGATCTATGGAAGACAAGAATAGAACAAGACAAGAAGACATGGATGGGTTGTCTTCTGTATCTCTAGAGAAAACACCCCTAATTCCAAAGCTCATGAAATATTGCAGTGTAATTGGTCAAGAGAATGAGTAGCTAGGTGGCACAGTGATTAGAATACTGGGCCAAGAATCAGGAAGACTCATCTTCCTGAGTTCAAATTCGACCTCAGAGACTGCTTAGCTTGTGACTCTGAGCAAGTCACGTAACTCTTTTTTAAATCTCAATTTCTTCATCTATAAAATGAACTGGAGAAGAAAATGGCAAACAAATCTAGTATCTTTGCCAAGAAAACCCCAAATGGAGTCACAGAGTCAGACATACATGAAAAAAAATGAACAACAAAAGTTGGTCAAGAGATGTCTATTGTTGACATAAACAAGACAGACAGTTGCATCTTGCCTCAATGGTCTTTCTCCCAAAAGATACAAATTAATCTTTAAAAAAAGAAAACAACATTAGATAAAGCAAATTCATAAAATGAGTAAAAAAGAGAAATGATTTTCTCAAACTACAATAAACAACTTTCTGTATTTTTGAAGTGCTGATTTTTATGAAGCTTCAAAAGCAAGAATCTTAGATAGTCTAACTGACAATAATGAGAAAGAGGAGAAATGTCTAGACAAGCCCAAGACCAAATTCCAATTGCTATATCACAAATCTCATTTATTTCCCTGACCTCCTCTTATGTTTGTTCTTCTTATTCATTACATTTATCTCTTAGCAGTCTGTACAAATTACTGTAACTTCATTAGCAATGATCAGGAAAATCTTTCTTTCAAGATGAGCTGTAAGTTATTATGCTGTGAATGTTTATAACTCATCAGGATTTCATTGACTGGGAGTAGTCTCTTTTCTATATTTGATACTCTGATCCTTTGATAATCATGCCAGCATTATTCATTTGTTATTAAGTTCATTTATTGGATTGTGTTTGCCTCAGTGTGAATATATATATTTCTCTCTCCCTATGTATATATATATGTACAATCAAGCATGCATGTGAATTGAGGACCATATGCAAATTATCAGATAAAAACTCAATTCAAAGCTTTAAAATGATATTATAAAAGCATATATATGCAAATTTGGAAAATGCATGTTGTGCCCATCAATACCATAATACTTAAAAAGTTCAATAATCTCATTATTGATGAAGATACTCCCTACCATAATGCAGATTGCAGCCTGTCTATACCTGGATTCTTGTCCATGTCCTATAAATCTGGCACAGAAAAGTCTCCAAATATGATAGCTAGCTTTTATACTTTAAACTTTGTAAAGCTCTTTACAAAATATTATTTTATTTTCACAGTAATCCTAGGAGGTAGGGGCTATTATCTTTACAGATAATAGGAAACTGATACAGAATGTTAATTGACTTCATGGTTTGCAATTTTCTTCTCCAGCTCATTTTATAGATGAGGAAACTGAGGTAAAACAGAGCTGAGTGACTTTTTCTAGGTTTTCTAGGGTTTTCTAGGTCTGACTCTAAATTTGAACTCAGGTATTACTATCCAAGCTTGGCACTCTATTTACTATATCACCTAACTCTCCTAGATGAATAAAATATAGGTATCTCTAAACCAGGATGTTCCTTGAAGTTTTGGAATAGTTTGGATGGTACTCCATTTTGTTAGTACCTCAAATTGCCTACTTGTAACCTACCTATTAACCAACAAGTACTTAAGTGCCAGGCACTGTGATTGATGGTAGGCATTCCAACACAGAAGTTCAAAGTGTTTTGCTTTTGTAATTCTACTAGAGATCAGCATCTAGAATCCTTGAGATAGACTAAAACCCCAATGTAGTTAGTACAGAGAATTTCAAGGTGAGAAAATCTATATCAGTACAAATGGATATTTTCACTACAATTTTCAGTCTTACACAGTTGTCTAGAGCAGAGACAGTAAGCAATCAGCTGAGGGTCATGCACATCCAACTATATATGTATTCCATCCCCAGAATCTCAGAAATGGAAGGAACCAAAAAGGTCACGTCGTCAAAACTTTAAATAAAAATACTCTTCACAATTGCTACATGATAAATGGCTATTCAATCTTTGCTCAAAGACTTCTGGGAAGGAAAAACCTCCTTGAAGCCATCTGTTTCATTTCTGGGCAATTCTTACTTGTTGGGAATTTTTTTTTCTTATATTGGGCCAAATATCTGCCTCTTTTTATCTTTTATCCATTACTTTTGGTTCTGCCTTCTGGAGTCAAACAGAACAAGATGAGATGTTCTGAGCTGGTGTTCTTTTCCAAATGAAGGTCCTCTGAGTACTGGAAAACAGATATCTTATTTCCCTAAGAATTCATTTCTCCAGATTAAACATCACTATTTTCCCAAACAATTTTATTTTGGAATGAACTTCAACACCATTATTATAGTTACTCTTTTCTGAACACTCTCCAGTCAGTTTATCAATGTCTTTCCTATCATGTAGCACCTAGAACTGAGTGAAATGTCATGAATGAAGCCTAACCAGAACTGAGTAGAGAGGAATTATTAAAAGCCCCAATCTTAGATCCCATACTTCTGCAGTTACCTTCCATGGATGCTCCCTAGCCTTTCAAGATTTTCTTTCCTTTATAATACTCAGACCTGAACACCATACTTGAGAAATGGTCTGATTGCAAAGAGTAGCCACATACACTGAAGCTATCTTCTCCTTAATCTTGGACACATGTATCTCTAGTAAGCCTAAGATTACATTTGTTTTCTTGTCTGCTATATAGCACATTGAATCACATTGGGTTTGCAGTTTACCAATAAGGAAGGTAATTAACATACTCAACAAAAATAAGAGTATTTGGACAAAGTAAAGAATATCATAAAAATGTAAAGTCAGAAAAGAGTAATTTATTATACAACATGACTACACTTTCTTTTATAATATTGTTATTGTCAAAAGGGGTCTAAAACTCCTCATTTTTCTTGGTGTTCTAACTTATTAAAAAAAAATCTTACACTATGTTTTTCCTCAGTGGTCAATTGAGGATCTACACTATTCCCCTAAGAGTCTTTTGGCTCAAGATTAGAAGCCAATAATGTCTGAGAACCTTGGACTTTCATTGGAAATGACAGTTGTGGCTTGTTTGGGGGGAGTGTAAAATCAATGCAGAAGAGTACTTTATTTCAACAACTACATTCTGGGCAAAGCTCATGGGATTCTCAGCCATTTGTTATCATCATTGCTGTCATCATCAATTAACATTTATTGAGCTCCTACTCCATGTATGGCAAGAGGCTAGATACTCTAGGGATTTCATTATAGCACAATGAAGGGAGATGGTTCCAGGCCTTCACCAATTTGTAATTTAAAAGAAATAGCTTGGTAAGTGGACACCAAATGTAGGACCCAGTATCATCACTTTGATGTTTTAAGGAGCTATGATTTCTTCAATATAATTACTCCTTCCCTCATACAGATGGAAATAAATTGCTGAGGTCATAAGTTTCATCAGCCATTGGCAAACCTGGTAATGTCATAGGATCATTCATTTTTATTTCTCTGAGAAAAAAAATTCTTAAGGGCAAAACTTTGGACTGATTAAGAGGAATGAGATGGAAAAATCCCTTTTGATTTGGTAAAAATAGCTCATTATAGAATTATTAAAATACTTTCACTAAGTGAGGTACTTAGTTAGACCTGAATACCAAAGCATCTTTTGTGTGGTTTGAAAAGGAAACTGTTTTGAATTTCAATTAATTTCAGCATTTATAAAGCACCATCTCTTTATTATTGAGTACCATGCTAGATGTTTGGGGAGAGAGGAATTTTTGATAGCACATGATTCCTGTAACAATGCAACCTATAATCAGACACGTATCCATACACAAATAACAATAATACATAACAATTGTTTTAAGGAGGTTAAAAAATAGTATGTAAGGACTTTCTTAGTGAACAGAAAAAAATGAAAATTAGTATGTAAGTATGCATCAAATATTTATATGGAAATGGTGTTTCTAAGGTACTTACATTTTTATCCATCAGCAGGTTAGATTCTCTGCCTTTGATTTTGTACCATTAATTGGTCTGTGATATCTTTTCAAAATGGATTATTTAAGGAACTATTTAATAATATTACTTTTAATAGCAAAATGAGCAAAATTAGTTGATTCGGAATACATGAAGTTTTAGTATGTTGAAATGATTAAATGCTTTCCTGTAATTGTGAGTCTTGGGATTTAGCATAATATTTATAGTTGGAAAGGATCTTAGAAAAAATCAATATATTTAAAAAGAAAGTATTTTATTATTCAAAGGAGGAGAAACTCTTTTCATTGTTATTAATAGGATGATCAGATGAAGCAAAATGGCTCCTTAGCATAGCAGACATTTTATGGCAATCTTGATTTATTTCCAATTTTATGTATCTTTTGGAAAAGTAGTATAGTGTAAGAAGGTTCGATTCAAACTCAGAGGACTTAGGTTTGAACCCCACCTCTCTCCCTTGTGTGACTTCATTCAAATTACTTTTCCTTTCTGTACCTCAATTTCCTCGTGTGTGAAAAATAAACATTAAAATGATAAAAATGGCATCTACAAAACATACAGATTGAATTAGATGACCTCTTTGAGATCAAAGTCTATGATCTCTTCCAAACTTCTTTTTTTCATGAGGATTTCCCAAGCCTGTTAAGGAATGAATAATTTTGCCATGGTAACAGAATATATCCTAGACTCATCCCATGCATCATCTATTTGAGATTCCATGAGCTTCTTTCAATTTGAGCCTGACTTGCATGTTTTACTTTGTTTTACTCATTGAATAAACTTAAAAAGTGATGGAGAAAATGTTAACAATCAACTTAAATCTATTGTGAATACATCCCATTCACTCCTAGAGAACTGATCACTTAACATTTAAAAGAAGACAACTGTCCACTGCCCTAATTCTGTCCCTTATCACCTCTTGCCAGGAATATTTCCAGACTAGTCTATTGGATATGTTCTGATTACTGATAATTATGCTTGTGTATTCCCCTAGCATCAAAAATCCTCAATTAACTCATCCATCTTTTCTCTTTCCTGCCTAAACTCCTTGAGAAATGCTTGACAAAGTGATTTGGAGGCTCCATGGAGCCTCAGAGCATTCCTGTTTTATTAGTCTCATTTAAGTGACTTGCATTTGTTCAAGTACCTCATAAGGTCCCTAGATGGTCCAGTGAAAAGAGTGCTGAATCTGGAGAGAGGAAGACTCATCTTCCTGAATTTCAATCTGGTCTCAGACACTTACTAGCTGTGTGACCCTGGGCAAGTCACTTAATCCTGTTTGCTTCAATTCCTCATCTGTAAAATGAGTTGGAGAAGGAAATGGCAAACTACTCCAAGTATCTAAACAACAATGAACTTTATAAATGGTAGAATGGGCATTGCTCTTTAGGTGTTGATTCTTAGTCCAGTGCTTATTCTAAGTGTTAGAAGCAATATATAAGCTTTTTTAGAGGGAGTAGTGAACACCATTGCCTAATAGCTATAAAATTATTAATTTATTCATTTATCTGTCTGTCTGTCTATCTATCCATCTATCTGTCTGTCTGTCTCTGAGTCAGGAATTTTGTCTTTGAAAGACATGGATATATATGGGTAACTGTTTTGCAACTTTGTTTTAAGAAAGTTGCCTGGAGCACGGAGAAGTTAAATGACTTTTTCTTGGCCACACAGCTAAAATGTGTCAAAGGCAGAATGGCTGATAAGTAGAACATTATAAATGTGTAATGACAACTGACAGTTATATGGCACTTTTAAGTTCTACAAAGCACTTGACCCACTTATCTCAGCTGATCCTTAGAACAAGCCTGTGAAGTAGACCCTGCAGGTATATATGAAATCCATATTGATAGATAAGGCAACCAAGTCTAGGAAGTGGGAGAGGCAGGATTTAGCCATAGAAATTTCAACACCAGAAGCAGATCAGATTGCTGTTACACTGTAGGAAAACATACCCACAGAATATTGTGGTTGTAGGTTTGATAAGATTTGTTATCATTGATACATGTAAAGCCCAGTGGAATTACTCATCGACTCTGAGAGGGTGGAGCGAGGAGAGGAGGGAAAGAACATGAATCATGGAACCATGGAAAAATATTCTAAATTAATTAATCAAGTAAAAATAAATTAATTTTAAAAATTATTATCATTGTTTGATTATAAAGCAATTCCATGCTTTGTCTAGACTACTTTTCATATCATTTCTCCCATTATTGTATATCAGGGTTTTGTTTTTAAATGATGTATTTTAAAGTGAGTGTGCTTAGAGATTATTTGTGTTTGATAGGTAATTGCTTCTGATAAGTCATTTGGCATATATTGACAGTGATATAAATTATTATATGTATATATATATTATATATATAAATGACCCTGATGACTGCTTTATATTTTTGCTAAATTGTTTTACACATTTATATTTGATACTTCCATTATTATAACTTTCTGGAAGAGACCTTTTATTTTTGCAGGACACACAATACTAAAGCTTGTTGTTGATTGTTTTCAATCATGTCCAATTCTTCAAAACCCCATTTGGAGTTTTCTTGGCTTGCCATTTCCTTCTCTAGCTCATTTTATAGGTGGGTAATCTGAGGCAAGCAGGATTAAATGACTTGCTCAATCTCGCATAGCTTGTTAAATGTCTGAGGCCAGATTTGAGGAAACTGAGGCTAACAAGATTCAGTGACTTGCCCAGGATCACACAGCTAGTGTTGGAATTCAGATTAAAGTTTATTAAGATGAGGCTTGCTGACTCCAGTCCTGGCACTCTTTCCAGTATACCAACTTGCTGCCCTAATACTGAAGGATATAGACTATAACACTTCATGGATATATGATTTTGTCATTTTTTTCCATTAAATTTCCCCATTAATTCAACAAATTCCAACCCCCCCCCCAGCCACTTAGGAGATGGCCTGTAAGAATTGCTTAGGATGAAAAATTCACAACCCTTCAATCAACCTCATGGTGTGCCTCTCATAACTTAACTAGATTTATCTTCAGAAAATAGACATACAGTCCAACTAGGTGCATGCCAGAAACATATCCAGCTTAGTAAGACCTATCACAGCATGGTAAAAGGAAAAGAGCACTAATCGTGGAATTCTGATCTTGGGAGGCACAGAAACTGAGTTAATATCCCAGCTGTCATTCACTACTCAGATGACCTAAAGCAAATCACTTAACCCTTTTCTGTGTTGACTTCTTTATTTGTAAAATGATAAAATTGAACTACCTGAGCTCTAAGGTCCCTCCTAGATCTAGACTAATGATTAATAATACTTGTCTTCCATTGGAAAATTCTTTAAGAACTCAGGATAATCTGTACATCAGTCAATGAACAAGTATTTATTAAATTTTGACTATGTATCAGGAGGGCAGCTAGTGGATAGAGTGCTAAGCCTTAGATCAGGAAGATTTAGCTTCATAAACTAAATCTGTATTCAAATAATAGCTGCATGATCCTGGAAAAGTCACTTAACCTTGTTTGTCTCAGTTTACTCATCTGTAAAATGAGCTGGAGAAGGAAACGACAAAGCACTCCAGTATATTTGCCCAAAAAATCCCAAAAGGGGTCACAAACAGATAGGATTGAAAAGACTGAACAACAAAATGTATCATAAATTGTGCTAAGCAGTTAAGATACAGAGAAAGGCAAAGGCACTATCTCTGACCTCAAGGAACTCACATTTTAATGGAGGAAATGTACAAATAACCATTTGAATCCAAGATGCATACTTTATGAATGGAGGATAATCTTTGGGTCCAGAGAATTGGGGGAAGGGACTGTGGATGTGCTGGTACAACTAAGTCTCTAAAGGATTCCTGTAGAAAGTAGGATTTGAGAAGGTTCCTGAAGAAAACCAGGGGATTTAGGAGGGAAAAATGAGAGAAAAGACCATGCTAGACATGAAAATGTACATTTTGGGAGAGAGCATATAATGTGTTAGGAATATGTCTAGGATCCAGTGAATCTGGATCCTAGAGCATGTGATTGGGAGCAAAGTATATGAAGACCAGAAAGGTTAAAAGGGCAAAATTGTTAAGAGTTTTAAATGGCAGTGGATTTTATCTTTGCTACTGTAGATTAATAAAAAGTTGCTGGAATTTATTGGGAGTGGGGGGGAATGGTCTAACCTATACTTTAGGAAAATCATTTTGACAGTTTTAAGGAAGATGGATTAAAGTGGGAAGAGATTTGAACCACGAATACCAATTAGAAGGCTACTATTATAGTCTAAGTGAGAGCTTATTGCAGGGCTGATTGAGGGGATAGTATGGAGAAACATATGAGAAATGCCTTGAAGGCAGAAATAACAAGATTTTACAACCACTCTGGTGTGTGAAGTGAGGGCAAGTGATAAGATGAATGTAATATCTGAGGTTGAGAGCCTGGGTAATTGAGATAATAGTAGTGATCTTGAGAGTAATAGGAAAATTGAAAGGGAGACTTTCAGTAAGAAAGATCATGAGTTCCATTTTGGACATGTTGAGTAGGAGATGCCTATGTAATATCCAATATGAAATGTCTAATAGGCAATTGGTAATATAGGTCTCAAGCTCAGAAGAAAGATTAGGGCTATAGCTAAAGCTAAGATACATAGTTATGGGAATCATCTGGAGAGAGGAGTAGGGAAGGTAATGGTAAATTGATAGAAAACAGGAGCAATTCTCTGAAGTTAACCATTAAGGGTATATGTAGAGGGGATTTTCTTGGTCAAGAGAAGGACTAATTCTTGAAGGAGGAGATATTACAGAGAAATTTCTTAGTGGCGATGTGAAATGAAAAGAAGTAGCAAAGACAGAAATCTATTTTTAAACTATCTTAATTTAGGTTAGGCTTAGCATATATGGAGTATTAAGTAAATTCTTGAGTAAATGATGCTCCATAGACAATAGCAGGGAAAGGGAATTTATACTTCACTTAGTATTCCCAATATTCTAGTGGTTATGATAGGGAAGGATTAAAGTGGATCTCTTCAAAGTAACTTTTATTCTTATGAAGCATTTTAAAAATTTCTAATTGTATTATGAACTAGGTCCATAACTAGAATTGGCCAACCAGAGTTTTGCATTGGGTTGCCAACATCTTGGCATTGCTAGCTTTTTTGTGGCTAAGATAATGCTTCCTTTCCAAAGCAGTTTGAATCTCACCATTCCCAACTCATATACTTCCAACCTACTCCCTCATTTGATTCCAGGCCAATACACTGTTTCCTCTTGTGTGATCCCTCTCTAAGGGTTCAATCCCCATCCTATAGGGATACTCCCATGGCTAACCCTCCACATTCTGCCATGGGAACCCAGGACTTTAATGTAGTTAACATTTAGATCTAGGAGACACAACAGAGGCCATTTAGTCTAACTCTTTTTCATCTTTTAGTTGAGGAAGCTGAGACCTAGAAAGGTTAAGTGATTTGCTTATAGAGAGGTAGGAAATGCCAGAGATAAAATCCAAACTCAGATTTCTAACTCCAGAGCCAGTGTTCTTTTTCTGTGTGCTGCTTCTTGGGAATAGTCCTATCCTTCTTCCACATTGGCAGCAATGCTATTCTTCTGTTTTTACCCCGGGGAATGAATCTTTAATAACAGTTCTGATGGTTGCACTTTGCACAGAGAACCACACTACTACTACTTATCCTTCAAATAATTAGGAATTAAATGGCAACAGAAGCCTGCTGCTATTATTTCAAAACCTTGAAAGAAGATTATATTCTGCTCCTCCCAACCAGATTATCCATTCAATCAACTTCCTGCTTCTACCAACATAACCTTCAGGTGCCCAGAAAGTAGACTTGTGGTCAATTAAAGTTCATTAAAACAAATCCCAATCTAGATGATATTTGTGACAGTTTCTACTTTCTTTACCTGAATCTCTTTGTTCTTGATTTCCTTTCCTTACTCCCTGCTTCCACTTCAAAAGAACCAATTAGAATGAAAAATATTACTACCATTTTCTTTTCTTTCTGTCTTCCTTAAAAAAAAAACAATTTAAACTATCTTTTGTATTGTAGTGACAGGAATTGGAGAAACCTCCTTCACACACATAGTGATTTGTAAACTTTGGTTGGCAGATTTTTTTCTCCAGGGAAATTAGCCACATAGGTTTATCACCTGACTCTAATTTGTATACTTTTTATAACTTTGTTTGCAGCCAATCTTATTTCCATTTGCTCCAGATAATCTGTGACTATTCTGATTTCAAGGAGAAATAAAAGGAGGAAAATGACAATTTTTGCATAATAGTTATTATTCTCAGTTGTTTGGCTCTTTTTGATACCCAGTATAAATTATTCACCATCCATATTTAATAGCATATGTTAAACTTCTTAATGCATATAGAACTATGCCCTTCCAGGGGGAAAATGCTTTGGCTGTTTGTAGTTTATTTATTTATTTATTTATTTATTTGTTGAATGAAACCTGAAGAGAGCACTGACAATTTCCCTGAAGGCTTTCTGGAGTCTGAATGCAACTCCTTCAGCCCATGCTCAGCTATTGTGATTTTTTGAAAAGAGCTCCTTGGGGAGGCTATTAGGTTCTAAATTGCAAAGTATTGGCCTATTGTGAGATGCTGCTAATTGATTCTGACACTGTCTGTACTGAGGTGACATTTTAAAAAGTTAATATTTATAAACGTATGGAAGATGCTAAACATTTTCTCATTTCTGCCTATTACCTAAGGGAATGGCTAGTCAGGTAAGGTTGAAGAACTATTCAGACAGATGCCTAAAAGAGACAGCATTTATTATTACTTTTTTTCTTACATGGTTATTCTTTCAGTCATCTAAGTAGATTTAGGCAAGGGCTCCCTTTAACCTTGGCCACCTGGTTGCCTTCCATTCTTTCTATCAGGCTGTCAGAGGTTTTGGACAGGAGTAAAATTATCAGCCAACAATTTATGAGTTCAAAAAAGTGCTGCTTCAGTTAATGACATATAACTTCATCACTGGCAGCACCAATCATTTTTACTGCCATGGCCGACGGGCAGCAGACGTTACTGCTATCTAGCAGGAGTTAGGTCACAGGAACACATAATAATTCAATGCAAACACATTTCAACTTGAGTCCTACAATCTGGAAACCTCAGAAGCATCACATAATCTTGACTTAACTCAGCGTGCTGACAATCATCCATACCTACACGGAGACAAATGCTTTAGACCACAGAATGTGGCTAACAATTAATAGCAGAGCAAAATCTGTATCCTACCTTCAATGTGAAAAATTATGGGAGTTTTAAATTAACAACAAAAAGGGCTTAATTAAAGTCACTTTGGTATTCAGTCCATTTTCTCTCAGCTTTGTTATGTTGGTTATAAAATTGAAGGGAACATTTACCTCATAGATATTAGTAGGCTTGAAAAGAACAGGTGGGGAGGTTTGGTGAGCATAAGGACATTTGTGCCGAAATATACTTGGGCAGTAAAATGAAAGTAAAATGGTTTTGTGGATTGGATGATTTAAAAAAAACAGCACAATTATGCCCATCCTTCTGAATAAAAGTAAAGGGAAACCATAGTTCTTGATGTAATGTGATGTAAAGCAGCTTTATCTTTCTGATTAAAGCATTCTATATTTTCTTTTTCATTGTAAGGAATGATCTTAGCAGACAATATTGTGGTGATACCATTTGGTAAAGGAGTTTTATACTAGACAGTATGTGTTGTCAACTATGACTATTGTCCAGGCACTTTTATGTTCATAAGAAATTCAGCAATGAAATAAATCAGGGGAGACTGATGGAATCTAGTCCTATGCTTGCCAAAACCATATCCTCAGAAGTGTATTGACTGTGGTGAATCATATACTGTGGCTCTCAGGACACTTCACCTGAACATTTGCATTTATATTCATGTGGATTGAGGATGGGAATCCTCTTGGTGATGGGAAACATTGGGGGTTGGTTAGAGAGGGGTATGGCAGTAATAAGGGTCAGAACAGGAATGGGTTGGGTTGCTGTAGGAATTTAGAGCCAAAGAAAGGTTGGAGGAAACCTTGCAATTGAAGAATTAATCAGATTTTCTGAATACCAAATTCATAAACTAGCTGAGAATGAGACAGAAGTCAAAGGCAAGTTTGAGTTATCATTTTTGGGAGACTGGTAATACCTTTGATGGGAAAGTCAACAGGGAGAGGAAGGGTTTTAGGAAACAGGGGAGAAAAAAGATTAAGAACCATTAATTAGGATACTGACTTAGATCAACAAGTCCTTAGATTAAAAACTTATTTATCAGACAAATAAAGTCTGTTCCCATTTTACAGATAAGACATTTCAGACTCAGTCTCAGTGAGACCAACTGCCTTGCTCAGTATTGTAGAGTTTAGTCACAAAAATGGTGGGAAAAAGCATAGAATTCAGATATCAGGCTTCCCACAGCAATGTTAAGTGGTTTTAGATATATAAACTTATACATATTTAATGACAAGTAGCATTAACATAAAATTTCATTATTCAATTATTTTAGTAGGGTTTTATTGCCATATTTTGTTTTTATGTTGCCTATGCTTTTTTCTACATCCTTTTTCTACATCTCTCCATCCCCAGAGAGCCATCTCTTAAAACAAGTATTTTCAAAGGAGGAAGTAAAAAAAAATAAACAAAACTCAGCAGATTGACAAAATATGATTTTAAATGCAATGTTCTATGCCCATAACTCTCCCTATCCTTCCCAAGAACAAACCTGCTAAGGTTCAAGGAAGAGGGGCCAGTCTTTTCCTTTGGGATAACTTCATTCTTCATACTTTTTCAAAATTTAGCTTTAAATTGGTTTTGTAGTTTTGTTTCTCATTTACATCATTGTAGTCACTGTATATTCTGTTTTCCTGATTCAGCTTCCTTCATTTTTATATCAATTCATATGTCTTTCCAAGCTTTTCAGAATTCATCATGTTCATTGTTTCTTAGAGCACAGTAATATTCCATTACATTCATGTGCCATAATTTATTTAACCACTTCTGAATCAATGGGCATCTACTTTTTTCTAGTGGTTTGCTACCACAAAATGTGCTGCTATAAATATTTTGGTGAATATGAAGGTTTTCCTTTTGTCAATTACTTCTTTGGGCATATATGCTTAGTAAAAGGATCTCAGTCAAAGGATATTGACATCTAAGTCACTTTATTGCCTAATTTCCAAATTGCTTTCCAGAATAGTTGTAACAATTCAGAGATCCACCAACTCTGTATTAGCATACTTGCCTTTCTATTTCATTATTCCAGTATAAACAAAACTTCAAAATGATATGGCTTATATACTCTGAGTATATATCTATCCTTTGCACTGCACTGGATGTGAAGGAAATGATTTTTAAAAATATGTTTGTATGTGAATCATTTCCTAGTTTGTGAAAATCAATTCTGATTCTTCATTGTATCACAGAGGAGGCTCAGGTTTCTAAAAGACTGTCATCTATGAGAATTTAAGTATTGTGGATCCTATTAAGTTGGAAAAGTTCAAGTATGGGACTAGAAATGGCCTATTGTATAAGAGCCAATCTATAAAATTTGGAAGAGGCTCATTGACACAAGGTTAGCTACCAGGTTTTTATTTTTTGGCTATAAGAGTTCATGAATAATATCTCCTAAGACCTGGAGAATGTGAGATCTGATATGGTAGAGAGAGTAACTATACTAATATTTGTATATTTTCATATTTATATATTACTTCTAATGGAATATATACTCCTTAAGAACAAGGACTGCGTTGCTTAAATTTTTATATCTCCAGGAACTAATAGAGAGCCAGCATCTTATAAGTACTTAATGAATTGGTTGATGGATTTAATTAAAGATCTCTTGAGGTTTAGGAAGTATAGACATTTAGACACAGGGCTTTAGAATTGAAAGATACCTTAGAGAACAACCCACTCATTTTATAGATATTGAAACTGATGCCTAGAGAGATAAAGTGACTTGTCAAAGGTCATTCTAAGTTATAATTAGTAGATCTCATGCACACAGAAAGCAAGTACACCAAGGTACAATATACTGTGGACATAGTTTGGAAAAGAAGGCTATCGTAGTCAATGGGAAACACTTTTGGTTTATGAAATTCCTTAATGGGCTTCATCAGAATGCTAAGTTAGACATACCCAGTAAGCAGCACCCACTTCTGAGTTTAGGCTATTACAACTGACAAGAGAGTCACTTCAATTTCACATCTGGCAGTATTCAAGAAGAGGATAAGGCATCAGTGAAAGAGATATAGAAGGATCAGGAAGATTAGAGGAATAGGAGAAATAAATGAAAGAATGGAAGAAAAGGTATTTAGAAAAATATAGACTATACAAAACACTGTGTTAAGTGCTAGAGATATATATTGGAATTTGACAGTCCTTGTTCTCAAGGAGTTCACATTCTAAAAGGGAGGAAAAATATATAGGAGATTTCAGCTACATCAAATATAAAGTCCCAAGGGTTTTAGGATGTAGAGGCAAAGCAGATTTTTAATTAGTCTTTATTATTCTGATTCCCATTAATAAAACCATGTATATTTCTGGTATCAAACCATTTCATGATGCCATGATCAGTGGCAATTGGTCGGCAACTGGTGGTGTGACAATGGAAATGATAGATAACTTTTTTCCATAAGGGTACCTTAGCTCCTTTGAATGATGGCTTCAGGTCACAGGGGCTGCAAAACAAGTATCGTGTAGGACACAGATAGTCTTAGATCTCTTGGATTCAGGGTCCTGGGCTGTCAGCCCAGGTATTGGCACTGATTTCACCTGCCTCACACATTCTATCTCTTGTGTCTTTTTCATGGTACCTTTCTGCTACAGCTAAGCAAAGTCTCCTGTCCCAGCAAGGAAAAGCAAGAGGACTTGGTTCTGCAAAACCAAAGAGGAAAAGAGTATCTAAAAAGAGAGGAAGGTTAAGAATGTCAAAAACTGTAGAAAGAGCAAGGATGTTAAGGCTTGAGAAAAGCCATTAAATTTGGTGATTAGGTAGTCTATGGTGACTTCAAGTATGGTATTAAACACTTTAGTTTGTGCTTATCTGTCTACAATGTTAAGCAAGCACATTAATAGTAATAGTTAATATCATTTGTATGTAGCATTTCAGGATTTAAAAAATGTTTTCCTCTGAACACTGGGAGGTAGGTTTTACAACTATACTTCTTCATACTTTACAGATTAGAGAGTGGAGGCTCAGAAAGATGAATTTACTTGCCTGCATGGCCAACCCTCTAATTTTGAAAATGAGCAAACTAAAAAAAAAAATAAACAAAGAGGGCTCAGGGTCACAAAAAAAGTAAGCAGCAGAGTTAGGATTTGAACCTAGATCTTTTGTCCTATGCTCATTTAAGTAAATCATATGCAAAAAAATCTGAATTTAGCTTTTTCAAAACCAATAATGATAACTAACTTTTATATAGTGTTTTTACATTTCATTTTCATATCCAGGTTTTATAAATGAAGCAGGTGAGGCTCAGAATTGATTTGCTCATCATCATACACTATCTTGTTGAAGAGAGGATTTGAATCCAGGTATTCTTCTCATTTTAAATTTGTACTATACTCCATTAAAAGGCTGAAATTAACTAAATCAAGTATCTGTATAGAGAAAAATCATCAGCTAATAGGGCCAGAAGTGGAGGTCTCTTTATGCTAAGAAATGCTTTTGGAACCCATATTGGGCAAATTATAAATAAGGACAAGTTTATTTGGAATGACTCTTCTGCTTTTTTTTTAAGAATCTTTCCCCTCTCCCCCAGCTTAGGGATGTGCCTTTAGGTCAGCTTCTGGCAGCATCCTTCATATTATGTGTAAGTATAACCATGGCCCCTAGTATATACTTGGATACGATAAAAGATTTTACTTGATTTTGTCCTTTTAAAGCATGGACCTCTGCACTGTGGAGCTGCCCTTGATGACACAAATCAATTGAACCTTAGCAGGTTTGTTCTTGGGAAGGATAGGGAGAGTTATGGGCATAGAACATTGCATTTAAAATCATATTTTGTCAAAAGTGGTGACAGCGACCATAAGGACATAAAAAGCATCAGCAAACATTGCATAATCTATTATAATATAATTAAATGTCCTATAATAGGAGCTGATATTCATACAGTACTTTGTGTTTTACAACATGATCTACATACTTTATCCCATTTGATTCTCATAAAAAACCTGAGATCAATGCTATTTATATCCCCATTTTATAGATAATGAAAATAAGACTGAGAGAAGTTTATTATGTTGCTTATAATCATACAGCTAGCAAGTGTCTGAGGTGAGGATTTGAACTAGATCTCTGCTGATTCAAAATCTAGAATTCTTTCTACTATACCATACTGACTCACATAGGTATCTAATAAATGGTGATCATTGATCATGATTCCAATTTTAAATATATATACATAATGTGTATATATGTATGTGTATAAATATGTTATATATTATTTATATGTATGTATAATATATGTGTATATATAGATATATGACTTACTATGTACAAAATGAGAGACAGTGTGGTTTAGTGGATAGAGGGCTGGCCTTGGGTTTAAAAAAATGGGGTTAAAAAGATGGGTTTAAATCCTGCCGCTGGTATTTCCCAGCCCAAGAAACTATGGGAAATTTACTGAAGCTGTCAGGGCTCAGATAATTCTTTAATTCTAGAAATTGCCATCTGCATTGTTGGAAGGAACTTCCATACCAAGAAATCCTTATAGCAACCAATTCAGAGGTTTGGGATTCCCCCCAAGAAGCATAAGTACTATGTGTTTATAATATATATAATAGTTCAGATTTATATAGCATTCCAAGATTTTCAAAGTATCAGATAAAAAGATGGTCTCATTTGCTCCTCACAACAACCCTATGAAGTAGGTATTGTCATCCTCATTTTAAAGATGAAAAGACTGAGATTAAAAGAAATGAAATAACTGACCAAAGGACCAAATAGGTAATTAATTGTTAGAGGCAAGATTTAAACTCAGGTTTTTCTGGCTCCAACTCTTTATCCAGTTCTCAATCTACTTCTCTACTTCTCTTTTGTAAATAAAAAATAAGTTTAAAAAAAGACAAACAAAAAGATATCACACATTAGCAGGTTGCTGTTGTTCATCCTTCACTGTGAAGTAGACCAGTGACATCACTGAGTTATATCTTGACTCATAGGTGAATTGGAGTTAAATGAGGCAGGGTTGGCTCTGCAAGTGTTTTGGAGTTCAAGGAGACAATTGTATAACGTTGTCAGCCTCATTCTCTCTCCCAGAGTTATCCAAGTCCAGGGGCAAGACAAAAATCAGGCAACTGGCAATAATCTGGAATGCATACCCCTTGGTCTTCAGTGTGTGACCACCCTCTAAGCTCTCCACAACACCTGCTCCAGTTGCCTCCATGGCCTTTTGAATGAGTTGTTTTTATCCACCCACTCTGCGAGGGAAAGTCTTCATATCCTTGAGGTAGACGGCTCCTAATTCACTGCAAGTTTGAGGCTCCTCAATTACCCTCAACCTGGTCCAGCCCATCTGCAGAGATAGTTTTAGAGGTGACTTTTCCATAAATACCATCATTCAGTTCTATCTTGTAGTGGGAGACACTACTCATTTTTAGTCTAAAATGTATATTTTAAGGGTTTTTTTTCAGTTACTTGTATAACCAGACATTTCTGACCACAATAGTAAAATGTAAACTACTATTTTTGTTCATAGACTAAAAACTGTGTTCAGATTTATGGCAAGCATAGTAAAAGAATGGCTCATAAATGCCTCTTCTCTTTTTGACCATCATTTATAAGGGGCCTTGAAAACCAAAGATGAGGATTCTCTAAATATCCATGAGAGTCCTAAAATATCCAAGTGCCCATTAGTGCTTCCAATTATATTCTTTGGCATTATCATCTATTTTCCTCCAACAGCATCATCTTTCTCTGTATTTAACCACATTATTCTGGCTTGTTACAACTACCATAACCAGCACTAAAGGGAAAATGTTTCAAAGACCCTAATATAGTGTCAAGAAATTCATTCACAGTGTATGGTCCTCTGAGACCCGAAGTCCTAAGGCTGCCTACCGATGAAGACATCCAGAGGCTATGTTGTTGAGCTTGACTTCTGAGGGGGCAGAAATACAACTATTAAAAAGTGTGGGCCTGGGGGCAAAATCAGGGTGTGAAGGGGGAGAGTAGGGAAGGTAGAATTGAAGTAAGGTGCACAGCAGAAAATGGCCCTACCCTAAGGGTAATTGCATTATAATGCAACAGAGGCAGCAAGGTGATTCAGTAAATATAATGCCACATCTGGAATCAGTAGGAACTGAGTTCAAATGTGGCTTCAGACATGCACTAGCTGTGTGACCCTAGTAAATCATTTCACCTCTGTTTACTTTAAATTCTCTGGAGCAGAAATGGTAAAAAAAAAAAAAAAGCAAAACAAACAAAACAACTTCAATATCTTTGCCAAGAAAACCCCAATGGACAGTATTGTTGTGATATGGTGAATGGTTCAGGAACTTAGACACTCTAAACAATGCAATGGGCCACCCTGTCCCTTTGGAAGACTAAGGCAAAAGAAGGCATAGAAACAATGTTTTTCTCCATTTGTTGATGCCTTGGGGCAAAAGTCTATTAAGATTCTAAGAAATTGGGAATAAGTTTCTGAAATGTCTTACTATATAGAGTTTTAAGTTTATTCTATATGATTTAAGTAAGATTTTTTTTCTGATTGAAATCATAGAGAGTTAGAACTAGAAAAGATTTTAGAGATCATCTAGTCCAATTCCCTCCTTTTACAGGTTAAGGAAAATAAAGCTCAGAGAAGTGGAGGCTATCTAAGAAGTTAATGTCAGAGGTAGGAATAGAATTCATATCTCCTAGCTAGGGTTACTATTATTTATTGCCAGGATAAAAAACAAACAAAAAATCTTCATGCAGCAGACTTTTAAAATAAATTTAGTGATTAACTGTTATTATTGTAATAACATAACTAGGCCCATTTCTAGGCAGGAAGGAAGGAATGGTTTTGTGTGTGTAGCTAGATTTAAGTCCTTCATCTCAATGGGCCTAATCTCCTTATTTAAAAACAAATAGGACTGAACTTGATCTATAAAGTTTCTTTTAACTCTTAAACAGTCTGAAAACTTGAGGGATCTGGATCCAGAACCTGCTACTAAATAGGTGATACTTGAGGCTATTATTTAAGAAACATTGATTTTATTAAATGTTTTTATTAATTTCTATTAAATTATTTATTTTATTATATATTAAATTATAAATTACAATTTTAAAGGACTTTCCATCTGGAACCCCTTTGCCTTAGGAGAGGCTCTCTCATGCCTCAGCTGTTCTGACTTCTTTAAGAAAGCCTTACTTTCCTTTAGAGTTCAGCTCAAAGGCCCCTGTATTTGATTTTTTCCAGAACCACTTTACTAGTGCCTCCCCATCCCTACTCCATGTCTGCCATGTCCTTGTTTATTTTATACATTAATTTAGACAGATCCATGTTGTCTCTCCCAATAGAGTATAAACTTCTTGAGGTCAAAGACTTTCATTTTTCTTTTCATATTTAGAAACGAGAACTGTGCTTGACACATAGGTCCTCAATATATTTGTTGTTCAGTCATTTCAGTCATGTCTGACTCTTTATCCCATTTTCTTGGCAAAGATTATGGAGTGGTTTGCCATTTCATTCTCCAGATCATTTTGCTGATGAGGAAACTGAGATAAACAGGGTTAAGTGACTTGCTCAGTGTCACACAGATAAGTAGCTGAGGCTGGATTTGAACTCATGAAGATGAGACTTCCTGATTCCAAGTTCTATGTGCCTGATTCTAAGTTCTTCCACTGTGCCAGGTAGCCCCAGCTTACCCTTCTACTTCCCCCAGTTGCTTGTTCATTAATTGACTGCATGATTGCTTTTATTTAAAAAGCATTTTTAGTTCATTGAAGTTCATTTTCTCCCTAACATAAATTAAAATTGTTCTGGGGTCTGGTTTACAAAAACCAATGAAATATTTATCATAGCATTGTGAACTGAGGAGAGGAAGAGCTGACTAGTGAAAAGACAGGGCTGACTAGCTCCCATGGTTGGTATATTTAGAGAAAACAAATTTAACTCCCTTTTGATTGGCCCAAAAGGATGCTATTGCTTCATATTCAAGGAATCTTCATGAAAGCATTAGTAATGTTCCTCTGCTGAACACAGTATTGGGATCATTACAGTCACCTGGTTTCATTCTGTTAGATGAAAAGCTACCTCTGGAACATCACTTAGCACAGCAAAGCCTCCACTCCAGCTGCTGTTGCAGGTGTCACCTGTGGTGCTCTGGAGGCAGTCCCTGAACAGGATTCTGCCTTTTGAAGTGCCTTTTTCCAACTCTGTACTAGGTAGGTAATAATCCACTGGCTTTTATTCTAGGATTAAACATTCTGTGGCATTCATGGGAACATCCCTGAGATGAAGTGGTGCCCCAGGCAGATACTCTCTCCCCAAATGGGGAACTGGGTTAGGGAGTAAAGGAAAGGAAATATCTCTGAAGCATTTGGCTATCTCTTTATGCCCATGGAAAATAACTAGGTGAAGTGGTGGAAACCACAGGCTCTCTATGAATAACACTTCAGTAGAAACATAGGTAAAGTCCAATGGATACTGGTAGAGCTTCCCCCAAATCTCATTCCATGCAGTTCTGATTTGAAGACAAAACTGTCACCAGTGCCTCCCTTTTAAAAAAAATTAAAATATTTTTTAACCCTTACCTTCCATCTTAGAATCAATACTGTGTATTGCTTCCAAGGCAGAAGAGAAGTAAGGGCTTCACTATAACTTTTTGAAAACAATTGACAACTTGAACTATGGGAGAAAAGCAAACAGGTGTGTTGTTTGAGACCTCACACAAATGTCCTTCCTCTGTCAGCTTTGAACTATGTGACTGACTTAACTTCTCTGTATCTCATTGTACTTATCTGGAGAAGTGGATGAGATAAGATTCCTTATGAGATACTTTCTGTCTTCTATTCTGTGGTCTTCTGTGTATCATATTCTCTGGCTTCTTGGTGAATTGAATTCTCTAGCACTCCTAAAGAAAATCAGCCTGGAGTCAAAGAAACCTTTATTTTTAAAGCCATGCATGCTACTGTAAAGCTATACACCCACATGTTACATATATGTATGTATTTATTTATATATATGTACTCAAAGCCATTCTTTTGATTAAACACTGTAACTTTAATTTTTTTTTCTGTGAAGAAACATTGATTTTCTATATCACTCTCTGATTGGGATTAAAAAACAATCAAACCAACCCTTATAAAAGACATATGAAATCAAGCACAATATATCCCCATATGAGCCATGTCCTAAAATGTGCCTCATTTGAACATTTAGTTCCTCTCTCCTATGTTAAAAGGTTAGTAGCATGCCTTATCATTGCTCTTCTGGAGTCATGGTTGGTCATTGTATTATGATCAAGGTTTTTAAGGTTTTCAAAAATGTTGATTTGGAGTTGGGGATTTTTTAGTGTAACTTCAAAAGTTCAGTATTTCTATTAATATTTAGTGTAATTTTTAGGGGCCACTTTCTACCTGCAAATAGTTTCCCTACCTAATACTATATTTCCTGAAATATAATTAAGAGATTTATTCCTTTGGCAACTCCCACTATTGTTTTAAAAATGTTAAATTTTCTAAGTGGGTCATGTTCACTCACAAACAACTCAACGTATTATTATTTTTTCAGACCCTTTTCCATCTGAGACAGTATAAATTGAGCTCCCTGATGGGGAAAAGATGATGACATAGAAGGAAAGAGAACAAGAAGTGGATGTGGGATACAGAAGGCTAACATAAATTGGTAAAAAAAAACATGGTTCATGTATTTAATGTCCATCTTGGGGCATAATAATAAGTAATTAGTTTAATCATTATTATTCCTATTTTACAGATAAGGAAACTGAGGGTCAAAAAGGTAACTTGTCCAAGGTTTCATGATAAATGGCAGAGCTGGAGCTTCTGACTCTTAAATCTATTAAACTGTATGCCAAGATTAGGTGAGAAACTACTGGACACAGATTTTTTTTCCTAGGAGTAGACAGTTATTAAGCCTTGAGGGGGTATGAAGGCAAGGTTAGAGTCTTCAATTACAGGCACATAAACAAAGATGAAGGGGAAGCAAGTAACGTATATGGGATGTCTGAAAATTCTTCCTGAATAATCTTAAGAAATTAATAATGATAGCTAACAATTTGAACTTTTTTCAGGTTTATAAAGTGCTTTATCTATTGATTCTCAGGTCACAGGTATTGGTGGTGCTCTTCCACACTCTGTTTTGTAGCCAGCCAGGTGATTTGCACTTAGGGTCAGTTCCAGGTACCCTAGCCTCTAACATGGAGTTGGATTCAATAACTTTGTCATATTCAGAAAAAAATTAAGCCTCAACCTCATAACCCTGGGACCAGTTTACTTATGCTTCCAATTATAATCTAATCTAACCCCCCAAAATAGGAGTCAAAAATATTAATATATAGTATGGATTAATTAGAGGACAATGATTCAAGGTTAAAGGTCTTGTGTACTTTAAGATGATAAAGATTCTCCTTAGGCCAACATTTCATTTCTATGAAAGAAGAAATATTAAACATACAAAAATTCATAGAGCTAATTGACAGAGCAATTTAAATAGGATCCAATAATTTAATCCATTACCATTACCTCAACCTGTAGGGCAGCTGATAGTTAAACCACACTGACAAATAAAGCAAATTGTGGTGGTATTGTTCAGTTCTTTCAGTTGTGTCTGACTCTTCATGACTCTGCTTAGGATTTTCTTGGTAATGATATTGGAATGGTTTACCATTTATTTCTCCAGCTCTTTTTATAGATGAGAAAACTGAGGCAAACAGAGTTAAATGACTTGGCCAGAGGCAAACAACTAGTAAGTAGCTGAACCTGTATTTGAACTCTGGTCTTCTCAGTCTAGTACTCTATCCACTGCATCACCTAGATACCTAAAGCATAATTTGTTGGACTTCTAACAGCATTTTATATTTTGCCCTGATATTCTGGGTGCATGACAGTTGGCAAGATAGACAGGCTTGGGCCAATCTCCTTGTTTGTGACTTTTCTCTCCAAGAGAACTGGAGTAGTTGCCCATAAGTGTCAAAACACTTTTCACATAAATAAAAATTAGATCTAAATAAATAGAAAAACATTAATTGTTCATGGGTAGACTGAGCAAATATAATAAAATAATATAATAAAAATGACAATCCTACCTAAATTATTTTACATATTAAATGCAATATGAACCAAACTAACAAAAACTATTTTATTGAACTAGAAAAAAATAACAAAAGTCATCTGAAAGAACAAAAGATCAAGAATATCAAGGAAATTAATGAAAAAAAATGTGAAGGATTGTGGTCTAGTAATACCAGATCTTTAACTCTAACAAAAGATCAAGAATATCAAGGAAATTAATGAAAAAAAATGTGAAGGATTGTGGTCTAGTAATACCAGATCTTTAACTCTACTATAAAACAGTAATCATCAAAACAATCCAGTACTAGCTAAGAAATAGAAGGGTGGATCAATGGAAGAAATGAAGGGTAAATGATATCAGCAATCTAGTGTTTGATATATCCAAAGATCCCAGCTTTGGGGTTAAGAACTCACTATATGACAAAAACTCCTGGGAAAATTGAAACATAATATGGCAAAAGTTAGGTATAGATCAATATCTCAGACCCTATACCAAGTTAAGGTCAAAATGGATATATGATTTAGATATAAGGGGTAATATTATTAGTAAAATGAAAGTGATAGAATAGTTTATCTGTCAGATCAATGGAAAAAGAGAAGAATTTATGGCTAGGCAAGAGATAGAGAACATTACAAGATATAAATGAATATTTTGACTTAATTAAATTTAAAAAAAAGTTTTGTACAAACAAAACCAATGCAACCAAGATTAAAAGGGAAACAACAAAAGGTGGGGGATATTTTATAACACTTCTCTGATCAAGGTCTCATTTCTCAAATATATAGGGAACTGAGTCAAATTTGTCAGAATATGTCATTCTGTATTTGACAAATGCTCAAAGAAAATGAATAAGCATTTTTCAGATGAAGAACAAAGCTGCCAATAATCATATAAAATATTTTAAATCCCTCTTGATTAGAGAATTGCAAATTTAAAAACTCTGAGGCACCACTTCACACCAATTAGATTGGTTAATATGACAATAAAGAAAAGAGGTAAATGTTGGAAGGAATATGGAAAACAATTGAGACACTAATGCATTGCTGGTGGAATTGTGAACCGATCCAACTATTCTGGAGGGCAATTTAAAGTTGGAACTGTGCCTAAAAGGCTATAAAACAATGCATACCCTTTGATCCAATTAATGCCATTTACTAGTTCTGTATCCCAAAGAGATAAAAACAAAATTGGTGAAGGACCCTCTTACACACACACACACACACACACACACACACACACACACACACACACACTCTTTTTGGGGGTAGCAAAGAATTGGAAATGGAAATGACGTTCATCAATTGGGGAATGGCTGAACAAATTGTGGTATATGATGGTTATGGAATACTGTGTTCTCGGCAATACAATGATCCAGGACAATACTGAGGGACTTATGACTAAGAATGCTATCCACATCCAGAGAAAGAACTGTTGGAGTTGGAATGCAGATCTTTTCCACTTCAGTTTATTTGAGCTTCTCTGGAGGTAGATAGTATTTTTGTCATAAGTCTTTCAGAATTGTCTTGGATCATTGTATTGCTGAGAGTAGCTAAGGCTATCACTGTTGATCATTCCATAATATTGCTATTACTGTGTAGGATGTTCTCCTGGTTCTGCTTATTTCATTCTGCATCAGTTCATGGAAGTCTTTTTAGCTCTTTCTGAAATCATCCTGTTCATCATTTCTTAAAAAGTGGACCTTGGCATAGGACTCCCCGGAGGATATTGTTATGGAATAATGGGTCCAGATGTGAGCTTTTCTAATATTTTATCTCATAGGCGAACAGTTCTGCAATACTCTTCAATGGATCAAGAGGAGGCCAGGTTCTTCATAGCCAGCAGAACATTTAACTGATCCCAGAACATGTTTTTTAACCTATTCAACCATCTATCAGGAATTTCAGATCTATCCCAGCATCTTGCCAACTCTACTTCTCTCCTGTCCTCACTCCACTTCCTCAACTGGGAAAAGCAATCAAATAAAAACTATTGTTTTTAGAAAGGGTATTCAATGGTCTTATGTTTCTGCTCATTCTTGATGACTCTCCAAATCAAAACTCCCATTCTCAGCCATTATTCTTTTATATGATTTGTCTTTCCCTATTACTATATAAGCTCTTTGAGAACAGGAACTGTCCCACTTTTTTATTCCCCAAAGCTAGCACAGTGCTTAGCATAGAATAAGCACTTAATAAAAGCTTTTTTTTTCATTCATATTGAAGGAAATAACATGTAACTCAAGTGAAAAACTATACTTCCTACATGCTAATTTATGTACTTGCAAAGCACTTTGCAAACTAAATGCATAATAATAATAATCATAATTTAAAGTAAGAAGGATAACCTGTATGCTTCCTTTTTAGAGTTTTAGACACAGCTACTACTCCAGATAGTCAATGTTATTCTTAAGCAAACAAATGCCCTCTGGCCATGTTAAAGGAAGATGATTTGTATGACATTCCTACTTGTGGCTGAAAAGATGGAAAGATCTTGGAGGCCAGAGTGATCAGGAAAAGGTTTACTGAAGAGAGTAGGAATTCAGTTAGACTCTGATGGCTTAAAGTGGGCTGGGCAAAAAGGGAAGGCTATTCAAGAGAAAGAAGGTGATATTATAGGCAATGACCAGGAAGCAGAAATTTGACTGGCTAGAGCAGAAAATTCAAGCAGGATCATCATCAGAATGTATGCTCATATGACTAACTTCTTCAGATACTTAATTAACTCATTAGCTCTCATACATATGTATATGTAGGGCAGCCATATGGCACAGTAGATAAAGTACTGGGCTTGGAATAAGGAAGACTCCTTCCTCTTCATGAGTTCAAATCCTATCTCAGACTTTGGGCAAGTCACTTAATACTGTGGCCTCAGTTCCTTATCAGTCAAATGAGCTAAAGAAGGAAATGGCAAACCACTCCAGTATCCTTGCCAAGAAAACTCCCAAAGGGCGTCACAAATAGTTGGACATGACTGAAATGACTGAACACCAACACATGCATGTGTGCATTCATATGCAAAAAATATCTTTTGTAGCGGTCTCTCTTTGTTGGGGAGAGAGTAGAGCTTGACCCATTACAAGTTGTCATAGTCCCCTATGTTATTTTATATAGGGTAGTTTGAGACAAAATGCTTTCTTTGAAAGGAAACAGGAGTATATCAAAACTTAGCTTTAAAAATATTTATGTTTTTTCAACAGAATGAAAAAGATTCTTTAATAAAAAAAAAGATAGAGAATGATTTCTTCACAGTGCTCAATTTTGTGCCATTGAAAAGAAGGCCAACAGGAATTTGAGGAAGATAAAAGCCAAGGTGGGCAGGTCTCCAAAAATAATTTGTGATTCTGGAAAAATCTCTGGCAAATTCTTATTACCCATGTTCCTAAAGAGAAGTATCAAAGCAAACCATGCCAGTGTCTCCCACAATTTCAGCAAATCAAAACTGTAAATGAATTCTTTTTTTTTTTTTCAGGAACAGGCATAGGAAAGACATGGTGCCTGAGATTTGCTTTGGAGACATGCCCATAACTCCCATTAGTAATAATGAAAGTTAATGACAAGTCTTATGGGCTTAGACAATGGCCTGCCACATTTGTGACTACTTGTCAGAGAAGAGCTTGTTCTGCAGTGCGGTAGATATCCATTTGTAATTAGCAATTGCATAAACACCATGCCTTGTACATATTTTGCCAACAAAAATTAACTTGGCACTTAGAACGGGGCATAATTTTCAAGGCCTGAGGAAAAAAATGTTCCTTTGAAAGTGCACAGGTTCTGAACATAATAAAGTCTTAGCTTCCATAAAATATAATTTCTTACTTTCAAATTCAAGGTTGAAAGAATGACTTCAGGTTTTCCAATTTCAAGAAGATAATTTGCTGGCTAACATTAGCCTCCAAGGAAATAAGTCACAATGAACTTTCCAAGCTTAAGCAAACTGTTGGTGCCCCCTGAGCCTGAAAGCCCTCACTCTTTTAGGTTAATATAACACTACTTATTTCACTAGATTAGAAGAAGGCAGTATGAAAGAGTGGAAATGGCTTTGGATTTACATTCAAGAAGACCTGGGTGAGAGTCCTGGTTCTATTATTACCTATTAATGGTGTGCCCTCAAGCAAATCATTTATTCTTCATCTGTACCATGGGAATAATAATACTTTTTGTACCTACATCCTGAGAGGGGCTAAAAGGATTAAATGAGATAATGCATGAGAAAGCATTTTATAAATTGTGAAATGTAAATTATTGTGTCCCTTCCAGCACTAATATTCTAGGAAGCCTATTATTAATGGTACCCTAAGGGCCTGAAAAGAGGTAATTAAATGTCTAAAATGACCTCATTCACTATCAAGAAATGACTGTATTGCTTGTCAAGATCTAGCTTTATTATTTTACCAAGTAAAAAGAAAAACACTTTTAGATTTACATACTGGACTTGGACTAGGAAAACCTGGGTATAAATCCTTCCTCAGACACTTGTATGATTTGAGGCAAGTCATTTAAGTCTCTCTTCCTTAATTTCCCATCTTTAAATGAAAATTGGAATAGATGGCCTTCTAGCTATAAATATTTGATCTTGTGATATACCAAAGAAGTTATTTGAATAGACTACAAAGCATTAGAAATATTTTAATGATTTTTTTATGCTGTCTTGGATTCAGATCCTGAACACATTATAAAATGTTTTACCATTGATTTTCTTGCCTTTAAAATGGGAACATAAGATTTTTATTCAGATAGTGATAGGAAGCAGAGATGAAGATCAAAGACATTAAAAGTATCATCTTATAATCTGGGTGGAATGATCCTATTTTATTTTATTATTTAGATTCCTTTCAGCCTAGCTAACCTTCAGATTGTCTGATTCAGAAAAGGAAGTGTCTTAGCCAAAGATACTTCTGAAAGCCATTCATTGATCCAACCTGATATTTGCACAGGTTTTACTGTAGTTTGGGATTTTGCATTTCTCAGGTAGTATACCTATTAACCCTTTCTTACGGGAAATTTACAAATTAATACAAATTTGACATTTACAAAACACTTTCAAAACTTCCTCTTAAAGCTTCTCTAAGTGGAAGGGAGTAGTCAATGCAAATGGTTCCACATAGTGTAACTAAATGATATGAACCTTTGCATAACTATTGATTAGTTTAATAGCATAGAATGTTCCAGAAGTGTTTGGAACTGACTTAATGCCCTTATTCACTTAGAACTATAGACAGACAAATCAATGCATATATAGTCAGATGGGGAAGCTCACTGAAAGCACCATCTACTAATTCTGGAATCTAGACCTAGAGTAAGAAGTAGAGTCTAGACCACCAGTAGAGACCTTCCCTGCATGTTTCTAATGATCAGAGAACCTAATTCATCTTTATTCACCTGATTTTCATCCATTGGAAAAGGAAAGATTCCAGTACTGCTGTGTGGTTTTTACTGGTTATGGAAGGGAGTAGTTTAGACCCAAGTGAGGCCAAAGAGAACCTTACCTAAGGTTTTGCAGTCACTCAGAGCTATTCTTCACTTTCATTGCTTTTGGGAGCACAAAGTTCATTGTTACTTTGGGGGATGAAATTATTAGGGATAGTCTGTCCTCTAGGAAAATCTGACCCTTAGTTTCCTGATCCATTACTATCCAATTCCAGGTAAGATAGCAAAGGAATAGGGGACACAAAATTTTTCTTCTTCCATTTTGCTACATTCTACAAATATAGTAAATTTAAAATAGAAATAGAAAGGAATTGCGTTTTGTTCCCCAGCAACCTTAATGGATGCTATTGATATGCAAATGCACAGCAGAACTGGCTTACTAGAAAAGCTTTACTTTTGTTTACAATTTTCAATCAATGTATTGAATAAACTGAAAACTTTATAGGCTAATAAAAAGAGAACAGTATTGAAGCTGATCTCTTATCCATTTTGGCTATATGGTTTACTGTAACCTCTTGCATCATCGTTGTTATCACCACCATCATCGTCATCATGTTTGTTTTCTTTTATTCTAGAGAGAAGCACTAAATCTTTGAAGAATGGAAATCTCTGGTATAGATAGCTGACTTTCTTACTTGAATCTTTGAAAGTCACTAACTTCTTGTGCTTGGTTTTTGTTCTCACAGTGTTTCTTGGTTTTGATCTATCCATTTAATTCATCTTCCTTTATGGTTGAAACATGCTGTAGTGGTTTCTATATTTATACATATTTCTTTCATAGCTAACATTTATCTAGTGCTTTAAGGTTTGCAAAGCATTTTAGGCATATCTCATCCTTATAGCACCTCTGTGAAAGAGGTGCTATTATTATGTCCATCTTTGCAGATAAGGATTCTGAGGCTGAGAGCTATTAAGTGACTTGTCCAGGATCACATAATTAGTTGAATGTCTAAGGCAGAAATCAGACTCAGGTCTTCTTTGCTCCAGAATACAGAGCTTTCTCCACTCTACCATCTAGCTGCCAAACATAGCAAAATCATTTTCAGGTCTTCAAATTCCCCAAATACTTTTATGGTTTTAGTTATGGAACGCGAAACACAATGAAGTCAGTTGACTTGCTTTTGACTATTACATCTCAAATCTACAGACATTTCTTAAACAACTACTAAATGCCAGTGTGCCAGACACTATGAAGATACTTTGAAGAAAGAAGGAAGGAAGCAAGCAAGGAAAGAAAGAAGAAAGAAAGAAAAGAAAGGAAGTTAGAAAGATAATAGTAAAGAAGGAGGGAGGAAAAAAGGATGGAAATAGGAAATAAAAGTGAGAAAGGGAGGGAAAGAGGAAAACAGAAGGAAAGGACAGAAAGAAAGGCGAGACAAGGAAGGAAAGAAGGAATAAAGCAGAAAAAAGGAAGGAAAAAAGAGAAGAAAAGAGAAACAAAGGAAGAAGGGCAGAAAAGAGAGAAAAAAAGGGTGAGAAAAGAAGGAAGATAATTTCTGGCCTCAATGAGCTTTTATTCTACCAAGGTTATAAAATAAACGCCCAGATAAGTAAACACAAGACAACTTAAGGGGAAAATACTAACAACTGAAATAGGAAAGGCTTTGGTAGGAGATGGCATTGAGCTGAAGCTTGGAGGAAGATAAGGATTCCAGGAGGCAGCAATGAGGAGCAATGGCATTCCAGACAAAGAGGCAGGAGCAAGATTTGGCTAACAACTAGGAGGCTAGTTTAATTGGAATATAAAAGGCATTCATTTAATGTACTTTGTAGGAAAATATTTGTGTTATATGAATTTTGACATGTCATAGCATTAAAACTTTAGTATTGAAAGGCCACCTATTCCAGCCCATTCATTTTTAAAAGAGGAAATTTGGAGAAAGCAAAGTCAAGCAATTTGTTTAAAGCCACACAGGTCATTCAGTAGCAGAGGCAGGATTTGAACGCTAGTTCTCTGGTACCCAAATCCTGGGCTATTTCTAATGTTCCATATGATCTTACTTGATTTTATTTGGAGTAAGGAGTATCCTCTTCATGTTGTTGTTTCAAACATCTTTACTTAAGATCATGTCCTTCCTCTGCCTTATCTCCCTCCCCCCAGAACCATGGGTCCTCTCCCTGTGATATCAGCTCTAACAAATCACTTTTTGCCTCACCTCTTCCAGAAGACCTTGGCCATCTTCATGCCATGACATATCCTTCTCTCCTTCTAATTCCTCTTCCTGTGTTTTCCCCTTTTTGAATTTAAGCTCCCAAAGGGAGTTAAAGTCACTTCTTTGTCATTCCCCAACCATGAAATTCCATCTTCCATTTTTTGTGCATAGGCTTCCCCTGCTTTCTATAATGTTCTCCTCTATAACTGTAGAAGTGATAGAGCACTCCATGACTCATAGAAGAAGATGGGGTCTACACGGATATAAGGACCACCTATGCTTGTCAGGTTGATTTGTGCATCTCTACTATTTGGAATTTGGAACTGGCAAAAAGTCTTCTAGTTAATATTGCCCATATCACACACATTGCTACTGTGAATCTCTAGGCTCATTATTTTTTCCCTGTGCATTGGTTTGATCTGACAGTTAGACCAAATAGTTCACTAATTGCAGTTAGTATGACTTTTTAGGAAGGACCTCTGTTAAATGAGTTTCAACAGGCCTTTTGATGAATTTTAATTGGAATCACAAAAGATAATTTTTTTACACTCTCTCATGCTCCCATCATTTCAAGTATATTTAAATGAATAAAACCAGGACTAGGTATGCCTCCAAACAATAATGACTGGCAAACTTTGTCAAAAGTCCTATCTACTGTAAAATAATTGTGTTGTCTGTATCAATAAGGGGCAAAATAATTTATTATAAAACATCATTGCAGATCTTTTCCATTTTCTGTTTGTTGTTTTCCTGCCAGTTTTATCCTTAAATGCTCTTGGGATAATTATTCTTAATTGTATCTCTTACTAAGCTTTCTGTAAACTTGTTTTTACTTATACTACTTCTTGCTAGTTTATGTGCCTATGCTGCTTATCATCAACAATCTTTTGTAAAATGTTATAATGGAGTCTCTATGCAGACTTGGTGGTGTGATTGTCTGGTATATCCCTTCATTTGTCAAGGGGATGAAGTATTTGCTGCCTGACAGGATTTCTAGTCCTTGTCTCTCTGTTATGGTCATTTCCTACATGAAGTCATCATTTTTTATTTCCCTTTCTCTTTTTCCCATTTTTTGAACCAATGACTTATTTGAATAGCTCAGGTTGAAATTATTTTAATTAGATGCCAAATCTTTTCCTCGTTTTTGGTTGTTTTTTTTTGGTATTCATTTTATTCTTCTAAAAAGTCAATGTCAACTAAGTGGCATAGTGGATAAAGTGTCAGACCAAGAGTTAGGTAAACCTGAATCCAAATCTGACCTCATTTACCAACTAGCTGTGTGACCTCAGAGTAAGCCATTTAAGTAGGTTTGCCTCTATTCTTCATTTTAGCATGAACTGGAGAAGGAAATAGCACACCTTTCCAGTATCTTTAACAAGAAATCCACAAAGGGAGTTGCAAATAGTCAGACATGTCTAAAAATGACTGAACAACAAGAAGTCATTGATTTGTCTATTCACAATAACACTTTTAATGCTACTCTGCCATAGGTGCTACAGAAGAAGGACTACATAGGGCTGAGGGCAATTTTGTATTTTGTTTGTTTGTTTTTTTGTTTCATGGGTCATCATAGCCTAAAAATTCACCCCTAGTTGGGCAGCCTACTAAGTCTTTCTGCACTTAGCTATTCTGAGCTTCAGAAAGCAGTCTGTTTTTCCAGCATGATAGAACTTATTAGAATTTGCACTTCATGGGAATAGTCTGAGAAACTAGAGTCACTTGTACACTATGATGAAGATCTGTCTAGGACTTGATAGAAGAAACAAACTCTGTGCCTCAGTCTTTGGACTCCAAAGCCACATGAGGGTACACCGTAGATGAAACTGCACAAAGACAATAGTCATTCTCGGTCACTGAGAGACTACCACTAACTAACCTACTTTTCCAAGAGCACAAGAAATTACTGAGCAAACTAGAGACTAGAATACAATTCTGGCTTAAATCTGGTAACAAGCTATTTGCTTATTAATGCAAACTGTGGAAGACTTCAGTTATTGACTAGAGCCTGAGATTACCATGAAAATGAATGTTTCTATTCAAATTTGCTACCTACTATTCTTTATCTTCTAGGTTTTTTTTAATTGCTTATATCGAGTTTCTAGCTTTTTTTAAAAAGTTGGATTCAGTTTAATATACAAGTATGTATTGTGTGCAGTATACTATTATTGTGAGATATAGGGTTGTTTTTGTTTGGTTTTTGGTTTTAACTGATGAGGAAACTGATGTTTAGAAAGGTTATGATACTATTCTATTGTTATACCATTAATACTTATCTGAGCTAGGTCTAAAACCCAGGTGTCTCATCTTCCAGTCCAGTGCTTTTTCCACTAAATTTCTCAATTTGTAAATTTATAAATTTTAATAGCATCATTAAAACAAATATTTTTGTGTCAAGTAATTGAGTTTTTTTTTTAACCTAGATATTTTAAAAGTAAATTGTTAGGTAAATTACAGAGGGTCAGAGAATCGGAAGGCTGAACAGACATTAAAGTTTGTGGTTTTTTTAGTTCAATTTCTTTACAGATGAGAAAAATTTAGGCTTGGAAGCATTGGATGACATGTTCAAGGCCACACATGAACTGTAGCTAATAAAGGATAAGGGAATAGGTATCCTTATCCAGTGCTCTTTTTCATTCTTTGTTTTTAAAACCTAACTATTTAACCATATTCATGTGTGGAAAAATTATGATTTATTCAGCATAATATATTTAGAACTCATACAAGCATTATGTATTTTCATACATTAATATTTTCCCAAGTAACTGCCTCATGTTTTTCAACCAGATTGTTATTTTCTCTAAGTTGAGATTCATGTCCTCTATGGATCTTGTTACCTTCCCAGTTTTGTCAAATACAGTGAGACTGAAGCTCCCTAGATATTATTAACGATGAATTCTTAGTTCTATTTGAAAATAGCAGTTCTCTGGTAAGGCGTTTTTCCTAGCTCACATTTCATAACCAAGCTCACATTCTTAGGGATTATTCTTATTTAAGAGCTCTAGGTCTTGATAGAGACTATGTTTACAGAAAATATAAACACACTAAAGTCTGTAGAGAGAAAGAAGCCAGTGGATTCATTAGGAAATACTCTTGACTAAGAGGTATTCTTCAGTCTTTAACTGTTGTTATGGGGAAAGTCACCTAAGTAGAATTGAACATGTTTGCCCTCTCCTTCCCCACCCTGTTTTGGCTAACAGACATTCTCCAATCTGTCTTCTTTGGAAAACTGGTTTCCAAACAGTGTTTAAAGATATTTAAGGGAATTAGGGTTTGCAACTCATTTCATTTGATCCTTTAACTAAAATTCAAATCCAGTCTCTAAAATGTAGGCAGTAGATGATTTATGAGACATCTAAAATAAATAAGGTTTAATCCAAATACTCACTCTAGTTAACACTACCATGAAGCAGTATTGCATAGTAGAAAGTCAGCCCCAGAGTCAGGAAAACCTGGTTCATTCTTGTTCCTGACACACACTGGCTGTGGGACCCTGAGTAAATCACTTAACCATTAGGTGCCCCATGTAACTATCTATGACATTTAAATAGCAAAATGGAAGCTTACCTGCTTTGGGAGAGGATGTTTCCTCAAGAGACATTCTCTATATTAATAAAATCACAGATTCAACTAATCACTGCTACTACTAAGAAAATTATTGTTAGCATGCTGTAGTGGAAATTTGGTAACAGGAATTGGGTCCAAATCCTGGCTCTGTCACTTACTACTTTTGTAATCTCAGGCAAATCACAATACTCTCTGGACCTTAGTTTTCTAATCTATAAAATTAGTCGATTATGCTTAATGACCTCAAAATTCCTTTATCCTTGTAACCTGTGACCCAGGGTTTTATCCTTCCTCTGGAACTTACTGCCTCCCTCTGGACCTCAGTTTCCTGAGATGTAGAATGAGGACATTCGAATAAAATGTTTCAAAGCCACTTCAAGCTCTGATAGTCTGATTTCTAGGTCATTCTTTCTAGAAATGAAAGATGAATCAAGTTCAAAGCTCTATATTTATATATAACCTGCTACCCAGTTTTGTATGTCCAGCCACTATTAAATCCCAATGTGACATGTTCTCTTTACCTTACTAAAAGCTAAATACCACAAAAATCTACATCACTACCACCACCATCACATCATCATCATTTTCATCACTATCATTTTCATTCTGGCAAATATAATTTTTAAAACTGTGTTACCTTGAATCAGTAACTTTGTCTTCCCTGACCTCAGCTTATTCCCTGGTAAATTGAAGAAAATGATCCCTGTTATTGGAAGAAAAAGAAAAACCATCTGTAAATATTGTTATTCAGCTGTTTCAGTAATGTCTGATGCTTTGTTACCCTATTTGTAGTTTTCTTGGCAAAGACACTGGAGCAGTTTGCCATTTCTTTCTTTAGCTCACTTAATAGATGAGGAAACTGAGGCAAGACTTTCCCAGTGCCACAAGGCTAGTAAATATCTGAGGTCACATTTGAACTCAGGTCTTACTGACTCCAGCACTGTTTTATGCACTGTGCCATCCAGTTGCCATTGTATACATTAACGTACCACATGAAAAGAAAATAGCATTATCATCTTACACTTGCATAGTACTCCTCTATTTTCCAGAAACAAGTTTTATCATTGCACTAATTTTTACTCCCTGGCCAGATTATCCACTATTAGTACAGCCATTGTGCTCAGCCATAGCATAGGAAAAATGGTTTATTTCTTCAGTGCAAATTGCCTTTAACTGAAAAGAGAATCATTGGCATTGTGTCCACCTGACTTAAAAGCAAGACCTTATCCCTGAGTCCCTGTGAGTTTTCTGTTTATTTTTATGAATGTCAGAGATGGAGTTTCAAAACCCATGTGATGGCCCTGTCAGGTTGGATTTTGCATTATTGTTCTCTAAAATCAAATATACACAGGGAGTTGCCTGGTGGCTATTAATTTAAAGGTGCCTTGTGTGCCTTGTGCATTTCAGCAAATACCCAAAATCCTTTGCATTGGTAGAATGTGTCCCCAAATACAGTCACAGCAAATCTCAGACTGGAACAGACAAATGATTCGTGTTGGTGACTAAAATGTCACACTTGTAGTTGTCTTTTTTTGCCCCTTCAACCGGTCCACTGAGCATAGTCTTTTTAGTGGGTAACATTATTTGACACAGTGACAGCACCAATCTTTGGCTAGTGTTAACTTAAAAAATACATATTCAGTCATTTCTGGTACACAATATTCAGTCTCTTGTCTCCATGCCTTTTCAGAGGCTGTACCCTATGCCTGGAATATGTTCTTTTCTCACTTTTACTTCTTAGAATTTCTAGTTCATACAAAATTCAGTTTAAGCACCACCTCCAAAACAAGCTCATTAATTTCAAATGAATGGATGAATAGAAGGAAGGATGGATGAATATATAAATGAAACAAGAATTTATTAAGTTACTGCTATGTGCCAGGCCCTGTGATGAACACTTGACAAATTTCATCCCTTTTGATGCTCACAACAATTCTGAGAGGCTGAGACAGAGTTTTACAGTTACCAATACCACTCCATCCAAGATATTTATTTTGTTCTTGTTTTGTAGATATGTTCATTGAGAGTTACCATACCATCTTGGATGGAGAAAAATCTGGGTTTAGGTCATACCTCTCCCAACCTCTTGATGCCTTTAGAAGATTTCTGTGTTAGAGTACCGACATAACACAGCAGATAGAATACCAGGCCTGAATTTAGGAGGACTTGGGTTCAAATCTGATATCAGACACTTTCTAGCTATGTGATCCTAAACAAGTCACTTAACCCCAATAGCCTAGCCCTCACTGCTCTTCTCTTAGAAAGAAAAATACTATGAATTCTAAGACAGAAGGTAAGGTTTTTTTTAAAAGATCTCTATATTTATTAATGCTAAGAAGTAACCAGTCTTCATTGGTAAAGGATATATTTCTCCCTTGAAAGTTTGCTATATCATTGAAATCACAAGTCCCATCCCTATCACTCTAACTAATGTTTACTTATTGTATTTACTTAAATTGGTACCTGTTGTTTCTTTTATTATTGTTTCTTTTTTGTTTTGAATCTTCAACACATAGCACAATGCCTAGCATTTTGTAGACATTTAATAAACCCTTGTTGATTGACTGAAGAGTGGTGGACTTTTTTTGATAGATTGATCGCTATTAAGTCTGGATCTGAGATCTAAATCGTTTGATTTCCATTTGAATTGTTCAGTGATATATTTTTCTGTTTCATATCTTTTATAAGCTTTGCACTATTTCACTTATATAGTCTTATAGGCACTGGCACATTTCCTGCCCTGCGTTCATTTTTGTTACTCATGTTGCTCTGCTTTGCCAATGAGTTGCAGAAGTTCTGCTACATTAAGTAGCTAGTGAAATCCTTCTATCCTCCAAGGGAATATATTCAAGGCTTGAAGGATACCTTTATACCACAGTATAGGTTACTGATCCTTTCTTCTCCAGCAGCATCAAGCAGCATTTACTACTGATATTTGCAATAAAATATGAATTAAAAATTCTTTGGAAACAGATCTGGGAAATAGGAATAGCATTTCTAGAGTAATGATATTCTTGTTACACATACATTAATCTTGGCATAGGCTCTTAATGACTTTTTGGATTTATTAGTTTCCCCCATGCCTTCTCAGTGTACAATGCATTTAAAGAGGGCTGTTAAACTCTGGCCTCTTGAAGTTAAGTTACCAGACAATATCATTTACCTCTTCTATGGCAATTTTGTGTGTGTGTGTGTGTGGAGGGGGATAGCCGTGGAGTAAATGTTAGAAAAAAACTGAATCTTTTAAGCCATGACAAGAAACCAAAACAGTGCTATTCCTTAAAGGTTGGCTTCAGTAAAAAATACCAGAAAACAAAAGTTCATAGAGGGACATTTACAAAGGACAAAGAAGACCATTTTTTAATGAGGAGGAAATAGAATTAATCTTTATTTGTAATGTTAGCATGTTGCCAACTAGAAACAATGTTGGTTGACACAGAGATTGAGTATGTGAGTGTATTTGTGTGTGTGTGTGTGTGTGTGTGTGTGTGTGTGTGTGTGTGTACACATGTGTAAGGGAAGATGGTGTGTTTTTTTCCCTCTACTGAAAGGAATAGAATCAAGATAATGTTGTTAAATGCATTTGCATTTCAATTCTGGGTTGTGTACATGGATCACAACTAAATATTCAATATCATTTCCTTAACTCGGTCTTATTTTTCTATTTCTGTTCCTTTCTTGGTATGAGATTTGTTAGGAGATTTTAAAATTTGAAGTTTCTATTTTCCATCATCCCTTGCATATAGTAGGTTCATTGACTTAAAGTTGGAAAGGTATCAAAGTCAAATCCCTCATTATACAGATGAGGAATTTTACTGTTGTTCAATTGTTTTTCCATTGTACATAACTCTTTGTGTTCCCATTTGGGGTATTCCTGGCAAAGATATTAGAATGGTTTGCCATTTCCTTCTTCAGATCCTCTTACTGAGGAGCTAACTGAGGAAACCAGGGTTAAGTGACTTGCCCAAGGTCACACAGCTAGTGAGTATTACTAGATTTGAACTCATGAATATGTGTCTTCTTGATTCTAGTCCTGGAACTTTATCCATTGAATCACCTTGTTGCCCAATTACAGATGGGGAAACTGATGCCAACAGGATGAGTTATTTGTCCAAGATTACACAAGTAGTGAATAATCAAACCAGAATTTAAGCACAGGGCCATAGAATAAAATTCCAGCATTCTTTACACAGAACTATGAAATGTTTGTTGAATGTTTACTGACTAAGTTCATGTTGATATTTGCTATTTTAAAAGCTCCTTGTGTGCCTCTAAGGTATATGTATACTTGGTCTGAATTTTCCATAATTTATTGATTGAAATTGGAGAAAAATATTTTAAAAATTGTTTTTCCTACATATCTGGATTTTCCCCTCTGAAATGTTCACCTTTTCTTTAGATGTTTGGCACTGAGTACAATGTGCTACCCTCCCTATAAAAATATTAATTTTGATATCACTTGCATTTTTCAATCAATTTTCCCTTCCTCCTTATCCCTTCTGGAGAGTAATATCTTATAATAAAAACTGAAAAGGCAAGGGGGAACCATTCCTCAAAAGTAACATATTGAAAAAATCTGACTGGTATGAAGTGTTCCATACCTAAGATCCCCTTCTACAAAAAATTGAGGAAGAAGTTAGTTTGAATATTTCTTCTTTGTGGCCAAGATTGATCATTATAATTTCTCAGCATCCAGTTTAGATTATTTTATTATTCTTTTCATTTATCATATCATTGCCATTGTGGATAGTTTCCTTGGATCTGATTACTGAAATTTGCATTAGCTCATATGCCTCTTCCTAAGCTTCTCTGTATTTATCATACTATCATTTCTTACTGTACAGTGATATTTCATTACACTTATACACCACGATTTTTTAGCTGTTCCTTAATTGATGCAGCCCATTTCTTAATAGTTGGATTCCCAGATACTATCCATCACTGAAACATAACTATTTTGCTTTTAAAAACAGTTGATGAAATTACCTCTGCTACCAGAAATCATCTCATGCCATGTTCTGGAGGTCCTCTGTAGGGTATGTGTCTGTGTACGCTTGTGCTTGAAAGAGTGAAGGACAGACTGCATGTCTGGCATTAAGGCTCTGATATCTTTCAGGGATAAAAAGCCGTAGACTTGCACTCAATGTCACTGTTAAATCTATGTCAAAATTTCAAGGTAACCAAACACATGTAGTTAATTTTGAGGTTTCTCTAATTCAAGCTGGAATAGCTCACTGATGAAAAGCCCATGCCCTTCTCAGTATCTTGAATACAATGCTTGCAGGTATCATTCTGTCTCTTCTCAGGGAAAGAGGGGTATTTGATTTGACAGAATGCTCAAAGCTAGTTATGAGCTCTGGTGACTGCTGTGAATATCCTATTAAAAGTGGGCATAAATGTCAAAAGTAGAATGGTGTAAAACTTTTGTAATGGACCTGCTTTTAGAACTCTTTATTTCTGATGCTGGTCTCATGACTCCCAGTTCTTTTTGTGAAATTTGCCTTTTAGATATGATTATAATGAACATGTCCCTTCCCAAGAAAAATGCATCTCTCCTTCCCATCACAACATGTTATAAAATATACAGTTGTACATAGGGATATGGGAATAAAAAAACATAGGGATTAGGAGCCCAGTAAAAATATTTTTGAGTAAGGTGACAACATACTCAAATCTTTGTTTTAGGAGTATCAATTTTGTGGTTGTATGGAAGATAAATTGGAGAGATACCAATATAATATAAACTCTTGCAGTGAAGATGTCTGATTTTAAAAATTTGTATCTTTATCATCCAGCACAATACCTGTGTAAGATTAAAATTATGAGACTGGCTACATATTTTATTATTTATTAATCAGAAAGAAAAAGGATTGAAGGATGAATTAGAGAGAAGGTAGATTACTTTGAGAAGTTTTTATGCTAATATAGCTTGTTACATTTGGCTTGTTATTCCATAGCAGCCATGTGGTCTTCCTAGTTTGCCTCAACATGGAAGTTCAGAGAGAGAAATTTGGTCTTGCTTCAGTTTATCAAACTTTCACTCCACCTACTGACACCCTCTCTCACACTTCATGCCTAGTGAGCCAAAACCAACTGTCTCCTTTCTTCTTTGCCTGGACCACCCAGGGTGGGCAGTCCAAAGGGCAGCCTAGGGAACAGGACAGGTTCCTACCTCAATTGCTGATTTTTCTGACTGACTGCAGGCGGTACCAGAATTTCCATTCTATCCTTCTCATCAGAGTTCCCTCAATAATTTCCTTCACACATCTGGAATATAGCATGTGTTTAATAAATGCTTAGCAATTGGAGGGAAGAGAATAAAGGACAGAAAACTATTTAATGATCTATCAAGAGATGGTAAATGCCAGAACTAGGGTGGTGGTCATGAGTGCAGAGAAGGGGATAATTTGAGAGATATTGAAGAGGTGAAATACATAAAATTTAGCAACTGATTAACTATGGGAGCCCAGGGAAAAGTAAGGAAGAGTCCCAGATTGCGAATCTGGAGAGAAAGTGGGCTTTCATCAGAAAAAGGACAGTTTGGAGGAGGGCCTGGTTAAAGAAGGAAGCAAAAAACATGTTCTATTTCAGAAATGTTCAATTTGAGTAGATCACTTGCCATACTGTATTATCTGATTTCTTTCCCTTTTATTTAGTATAAATTCTCTAAATTTACTAGTTGACACCATTATTTTGTATGAATAGTTTCCCTGAATTTTTGACACAAAAAGGAAGTTATAGATCATCTAGTAGTTGTAGAAACCCACTTGACCTTAGTAGAGTACTTCCATTTCGGAAATTGTCTTCCAATGGGCTTGATATGAGGGAATGCTCCCTCCCAATTTCTTTTACAGGTATCTAACTACCTGCAAGTGAATTCTCTTTTATGCTTTAACTATATACTTTCCCACTTTTCTGTATGCAGGAAGATGTTACTCAATTGTAGAATCTAACTTAACTGAAGTGATCCTTAAATAATCCTTAAGTGCCTGTCCTTGCCTCAGCAGCTATCTATTCTTTCCCTCTTGCCTTAGATATTCTGGGATGTCCTCTTTTGAGCCCTTAGGAAATAGGCATCCAGACACTGACTACTTTCACATTTAATACTTCTCTTCCCTTTTTAGAAGTGTGTATGTACACATGTACACCCTCCCACCCCCAATATCCTATATAATCAAAGGATATGTATATACACATATATGTATAGTTATAAATATACCAAAGTAGGAATACATATGTGCACACATATATACCCCCAAAAAGGGAATATTTTTTTCAGTCCTGTCCAAATCTTCATGACTATTTTGTGTTTTTTTTAATTTTTATTTATATATTTTTAAAGATACTGGAGTGATTTTGCCATTTCCTTTTCCAGTTCATTTTACAGATGAGGAAACTGAAGAAAAGGGGTTAAGTGGTTTGGTCAAGGTCACATAGGTAGTAAGTGTCTGAGGATGCATTTGAACTCAAGAAGATGAGTCTTCTTGCTCTAAAACTGACACTATCCACTGCATTAGCACAATATACAATCCATAGATACCAAAAAGGGGAAATATATAAATATACATCACATGTGCTTATATAAATGCATATGTATGCATGTCAACATGGAATATGCATTTATGTGTATACATCTATGAATACATACATGCATAAACCATATAACTGCATAAATAACTCTATTGAGGTAGTTTCACAGACTGTTTTTCAACCAATTGGTTGTCTAAACTTTAAGCAATTTGACCTGCCAACTAGATAGTGATTGTTTTCTTCATCATAATCTTTCTACTAATTTTAAAAATGAAAAAAATGAAGGCCCAGAAAAGTGGAAAGATTTCCATAGGGTGATATAGTTCAACTATAAGCTAGCATGAATTTCATAAGATTTTCTTACATTGGTTTTCCTTTCATTCCATTCCATTCCATTTTTCTGAGACACAAAAATATTTTGTCAAGAGTTTTTATTTCATAAAAATATTTTATGTAAAATTCTCATTATAAATTTAAACAAATTTAAATCTTTTTTTAACAACCTTTACTTTCCATCTTGGAATCAATACTGTATATTGGTTCCAATGAAGAAGAGAGGTAAGTGTTTCACTATAACATTTTTTTTAAACAAGTGTCAACTTGAACCATGGGGGAAAAGCAAATAGGTTTGTTGTTTGAGACCTCACACAAAAATAAGCATTGAAATAATTCTCTACTTTATGGATTGGGAGCAGTGAAAAATGAAAAATCTCTTCAAATCTTCAATATCCAGAGGACTTCACTTTTGAATAATAATTGTTTTTTATGAAAAAAAGTTCCTGGGGGTAGCCTTAGGTTCAGTGTAAGGTAAGGGTAAATTTTAGGGTTGAAACTTAATGGTCGCCAGGGATTTAAATTCTAAATCACAATGAAATACTCATCAGAATGGAATTTTATGATGGTTTATTTACAATAGAAGGAAGAAATTAAGAATGAGGGAGAAAGAGAAAAAGGGAAGAACTGCTCTGACCTGACCTGAGCCAGGGGGATTTCAGAGGCCTCAGCCAAGGGGCCTTCCTAGAATATTAAATCTAGCTCGGCTTCCAGTCAGGAGACCTCCTCCAAGATGAAGGACCTCCTTGGAGGCTGGTGCCTTCAGAAAGGTCAAAGGAAAGGGGAGTCAGCCTTAACACTCACCATGTGGTTGTTCAGGGAAGCAGGCTGCAGACCCACACTCCACCACGTCAAGTTCCACCACAAAAGCCCCCCTCACAGGAAGTGATAAGAAATATAAAGGCAGTTCTTTATATCACTTCAGTGTCTCACATGTACCAGTGGTTACTTAAACTTGGCTTAGGACAGCCCAGGGGTCAGTCATTTGTTTCTGATTTGTCACTTGCTAGCATATGTGGGTCATAGACCTTCCTCCCCCACACTTCATCCTTAAGTGGGGGTGTATACATTCCGGGTTGCTAAAATTCTAAAGACTAAGCAGGATGGAGTAAATCTAAAATTCACAGGATAGAAACAAGAGGTCCTGGGTTCAAATGTGGCCTCAGACACTTTGTAGTTGTGTGACCCCAGACAAGTCATTTAATTCCAATTGCCTATCCTTTACTGCTCTTCTGCTTTGCAACTGATAGTATTGATTTGAAGACAGAAGATAAGGGTTTAATATAAAAATTTTAAAATTCTGCTATCATCTAAGAAATTTTATTTTCTTTGGGACTGGTTACTTCTACTATGGAATTTTTTTTTCGATTATGTTTGTTCACAGTTGGGTAAGTGCAAACAATGTATTTTTTCCTAGTGAATATGATAAGCCATATCGGAATTGCTTTTTAGTTTAGGACAGTGCTATCCTTCTGCAAGACTAATAATGACATTGGTGTTTAAGTGTCAGGAAACTGTAAATAAAATCTGCTACTATTCAGGCCCATGACTCTTGCCCTAAGGACATTTGGAAGGCATTTTATTAAGCAACTAGATATTAGCAAGACACAGTTTGGTAGGCAAATCATTTCTGTTAAAGAGAGAGTGCAGCTATGTACAACCTTACTGAAATTGAAATGGCTTGTATGCTATGTCTGAGGAAAGAGACTGAATTTTTTGCTCTTTTCAGGCTGGTGCCTGGATAGCTCCTAAGAGAAAAAGTGGAAGAACCTGTCACTGACAGAAAGATATTAGAAAATTGGCTTTAGATCACCTTTCCTCAGAATTTTTTACCTAGTTTTCAAATTTTATATTAAATCTCATTGGTTAGTAGGCGAACAATAACAAGTTTTCCAAGATCTTTGCTATTCTGGCCACTATATTTTATTCATCTTGGGCTTTCATGGGTTTAGATCTAATCTAGAGGAAGTTTCATCACTTGAAATTTCCTTTTATATTATAGGTCTGGTCCATATCCCAGCCCTAACTGCCTCTCTTAATAGATTCCCAAAAAGTGTTGTTAGGTAGAACAAAGTTACCTGAGGCAGTTAATCTCAAGTTAATTGTTACTGTGTTACAAATGAGAGATTGTCAAAACTGTATTGTAGCAGGATATCCATTGATATATATTCTTTCATAATAATTACTGTTTGTAAAGTGCTTTATGCGCACTATTTTATGAGAGAGAAAACTCAAGCTTATGGAAGTTGGGAAAGAAATTAAGAGGAATCATTCCATTACATCAAATCCATTGGAAGACAGTTTTCAAAATGGAAATGCTTAGGTCAAGTTGGTTTCTACAACTATTAGATGATCTCTGCCTTCTTTTCAGGTTTTAAGCTTAAGCTTAAAAAAGCTATTAAAAGAAAATAATGGTGCATCAATGAATAAATGTAGAAGATCTATGCTAAAATAAGAGGAAAAGAAAGCATGACAATTGATCTACTAAATTTAACATTTCTGAAACAGAATGCATTACTAGCATCTAATTGAAGGTAGCATCTCTTTTATGCTGTAACTCTATGTTTTCTCAATTTTATATCCAAGGAAGACAATAGAAGCTCAACTTAACTGAAATGATCCTCAAATATTCCTTATATGCCTGTCCTTGCATCAGCAGTTATCTGTTCTTTCCCCCTTACCTTAGCAAACCCAAGTTATCCTATTTTGAGTACTATTTAATGTGGTGAAAGTAAAACTATGTATTAGAATAGAAAATATAATGTAGACATGGTAAATACACAATTTTATATATGTAATGGTGGAAAAAGTAATTTCAATGACAGAAATAAAAATTTAAAAAGTGTATAAGACCATGTCTTTAAAAATGAATTTAGTACATTAGTGTATATTACTGAAAATCTCATATACCAGAAAGCCTATAAATAATTGGGTTCCCTCCTATGGAGAAGGATTAATCACATAAAAATTGTAGAACTGAAGAAAACATTTGGTTCCCAAAGAAAGCCAAATATTCATATTTTGATCCACTGAGCTTAACAAAATTTAGATTTTATAAGTGTTAAGTGATGCTAATTCTAACTTGATCAAATAATTCAATAGTGATCTAGAATCCTTGTGGCACTGGATTGGTAATGACAACATGAGTAGACAGTTGTATGGAAAATTGAAAAAAAACAATTCACAGTCTTTTGTTTTGCTTTGAGTTTGCAAAAAGAGAAAACATAGAGTAATTAAATTATAATTACATCAATTGTTGAGTCAAAATAATCACTACTGTGCATACTGACATTTGGGGATGTGGTATATAGGCCAGATAAAAACCTACAACATGCTCAAGAATAACTTTACATGTGAAAACAAAAAGGACTATTAAATGGTACTTAGACCAATTTTTAGCCCAAAATACATAGAAGTTGTTAGTTAAGAGACTAGTTTTAGAATTTCATTAGGTCAGTTGGTAAAGGAGAGATCCAAGTCTTTAGAAGGTTATATTATATAGAATTCAGACAAGGAAAAAAGCATTAGCCTAATTGGTAGCAGCATCATTTTCCAGAGAAGAGTACTTTGAGATGTATGTTGGTGAGTAAGAATAAACATTAAATTTAATCTGCAGAACCCCAAAATATAAGCTTTGGTTAGAACCAAAACAATACGTAAGCATTCTTTATAGTCATCTGGTTTCCTCAGAATACCTTTGAGGTCCTTCTGACTTCTAGTCATGTAAAACTAGGTTCAAACATGGGGTGTTCAGGGAGGACCAGTACCTCTGGTGTGAGGGCTTGCTGAGCCCTTTCTAGGGCTGCTCATTCCCTTTTGGAGTCCACCTTCAACCCAAATCTCAACAGGGGCTCAGAGAAGCTGTAGCATGCATAGCAGCCACATTCAGGTAAAACTATCTCTGCAGATAGGCTAACCCACAGCCCTTAAACCTATCAGTAAGTTTATCCCATCCAAGTGCAGACTTCTCCTGGTGGAACTGAATGGATGAGAAAAATCTGTCCTAATATCTATGAAGTTGGCTGAAGCAGGTGCTGCGGAGAACTTAGAACTTGATCAGATACTGAAGATGCAAAGATCATCCACTGCATCCCAGACAATTGCCAGTTGTCCTGACTTCTGCCTTGCCACTAGAGTCTTATGACTATGGCATTCTGTCTCACTTAAATCCAGTTCATGTGCAAGTCAAGGCATTATCTTGTATTGTAATTGATTGTCTTACACAAACAACAGATTCAAACAATATAATAATTAGTAAGGTTTTCCAAACAATGCAATACAATATACCCCTACAAAATTCATCTAACCTATCGTGGAAACTAAAAAAAATTATATGAGATAAAATATTGTAGCAATTGAGGCAGTAGTAATCTCTTCTGAAATTACTGAATTATATTATAAAAGAAAATACAATTGATGATATATGCTAGTAGGAAAAGTAACTTGTATCTAATGGGATATGTTCTACATGCTATAGATTTTATCAACAGCTATTGTGATTCAATTCCATTAAACCATTCAATTCATTTTGGCAAAAGCAGCAACAACATTTATTTATTTATTTTATATTTTATTTTGATTGGCAATTAGCCTTATTGGTCATTGTTGTAAGAGTACACTCATACATAACCAAAACCCCCAAATAAAACCATAAATGCACTCATGTGAAAGAAGACTCCAACAATTCTTTTTCTGAAGCAACAACATTTATTAAGTCCTTATTATGAGCTTAGTGATAGAATAGTACAGAAAGATAAAAATAAAGTCCTGCCTTCAAAGGGCTTACATTCTGATGGGGAGATAACATACACATGATTATTTATATACAAGATATATTCTATGGAAAGGGGAGGTAACCTCATTTACAAATGCTTAAGTAGCCAGAGGTTGGGTGGGACTGAGGAAGGTCTATTTCAGAATTCAGGATTTAGCTGAGTTTTTAAGGAAACCAGGAGGAGGAAGTGAAGAGAGATATCATTCCAAGAATGAATGACAGACTGAAAAGACATCTCTTTTGGTCAATGTATAATACTAGATGTAGGGGATACAAAAGCAAAACCAAAATGAATAGTTCCATGTATCAAGACGCTTGATTTCATCTAGAAGATACAATGAGAACAGAAATAAATATAATAGAAGGACAATGAAAGAGACTAAAGATATACTTTTAAGGAAATATTTGATGTAGACCATTAATAGATTAGGGAAAGTGAGAGATCAGAGAAAATTTCACAGAGTAGGTTACACCTGAAATAATCTAAAAAAGGAAAATAATTCTGAAAGGCAGAACAGAGTAGGAAGTGCATTTCAGGTTGTGAGAGAGGGAGGTAGCATATTAAAATGGACTCCAATCTAGCAATTTTGCATTCTAGTACACTACTATAGCAAGTTTGGAAAAATGAAAGGTATGACCTCCTAGTAAGATAAACGAAAAGGAAAGATAGTTAGAGGTTTTGGAGGCTGTAAAAAAGATATGCTGACAATACAATCACACATTATTCCAGTGAAGAAGGAATCAAAAGAAAAGGAAAGCTTGCATGCTTAAATGCGAAAAGGAAATATACAAAGCATGGTTGGAGGTCAGAGAACTAAGGTTATCTTTAAAAGACTGGCATAAACTTCTCTTTTTTTATTTTTTTCAAATTAATTTCTATAATTTTATTTTATTTTTCCCCAATTACACATAAATACAGTTCCCAACATTTTTCAAAGAAGTTTAAAGCCTAAATGTACCAGGGTTCATTGGAAATGTTTAAAAATAATAGATTGGAACTTTTCAAGTATATGCAAAGCAAGAAGTACAAAGAATAACAATCTCACTGCTTGGTGGGCCGGGACCCATGATGGCAAGTCCAAGACTATTTAAATTCCATCTAGCTTCTATTTTCTTTTTTAGAACATGGTTAAGAGGAAATTGAAGATGATTAGGAAAAGCCATAGTTACTAAAGATGTGTTTGAATTCAAATTTCAGCTAATATAATGATCAGCTAAGGTTTTATCTATAATGAAGAGGGATGGGGAAAGTATGGTGGAATAATTCTGAAAAACTCCATATTTTGGTACCTGGATATAGTTGGATGACACAGTGGACTTTAAGCCCTGAGCCTGAAGTCAGGAAGATTTGAATTCAAATGTGGCCTCAGAAAGGTACAAGTTATATAACCTTGGATAAGTCACTTCCTATATTTGCCTTAGTTTTCCCAGCTGTAAAATGAAGATAAAAATGGCATCTCTCTTCCAGTCTTGTTGTGAGATTTTACTTTTACAGTGCTTTGCAGTGCCTGGCACATATTAGATGTTCTAGAAATGCTGATTATTATTATTATTAAATAGAAATGATTTATTAGGGACAAGGGGGAAAGGTTGGGAAGAAAGTTCTTCTGATCAGAAGAAAAAGGATTCTTTATTACAGTGAAATTATGCTACTGACACAGAAGTACACTGTTTTTGTTGTTCAGTTGTTTCATTTGTTTTCAGGTCTTCATGATCCCATTTGGGATTTTCTTGGCAAAGATTCTGGGATGGTTTACCATTTCTTTCTCTAACTCATTTTACAGATGAGGAAACTGAGGCAAATGAAGTTAAGGCCTTGTCCAGGGTCCCATAGCTAGTAAGTATCTGAGGTTAGATTTGAACTGATATCTCCTTGACTACATGTCTAGCACTCTCTACACTATACCATCTTGCTAACCTGAATTATACTATAAATGTCTACAAAATTATGATAGAAAAATCACTTGGTCCTTCACAGTTATCCTTGAAAGGAAAGAAAGGAACCAACTTTATAATCAAACACTCATTTTCTGGAATGCCATCTTTTTGAAGACATCAGAGAAATCTCTAGTTCTTTTGATAGGGAGATAGGAGAATCTGTTCTTAATTATCTAGGAATCCTTTATCACTTAAATAACCACCAAAGAAACTGCCTGTATTTTATATACTATTCATTTACATGTATATAGCTATAATAAAATATAGTCTGTCTTGGGTTCAGCTAGAAATCTGGCTGTCATCCCAGTAAAAGACAAGTATATAAAATCTGAATTTCCTCATCTGTTCATTGAGTTACTCCTCCCTAACCTTGACTGCATATATTAATTTTAGTGTCAACCTAATATATTGTCATTGTATTTTGGTGAATAGTCCATACCTTAATATCAAAATATCAGTGGGAATTGGAGACTGAGTATTTTTCTTCATTTTTTATTATGAACTCAATAAAAACAAACATTTCAATTTACTAAGAAGAACAAGAAAGAAGATTATGTAATAAACTATGGACTTGATGGCTATCTTTAAAATTATTATATATGTATACATATATACATATATGTAACAAAACTGCTTTATTTCTATACTTTTTCTTTTCTTCTTTGTGATTTTAAAAATGTTCACTGATTTTTTTGCATACCTATCTAATCTACTGCTAACTAATCTCCCATTACACTATCCTAAAATAATTTCCCTCTTTGTAACAAATATGTATAATCAAGTAACAGTAAACAACACAGTAACTGTGAATACTTGTCTTATTTTGCACCTCTGATCGGTCCATTACCTCTTTACCAAGAAAGTAAGTGTAGTGTTTCAACATCACAAGATATCTAATTAGCGGAGGCTTCTAGACCAACTTGGCTTTCTAGTAGGAAATTGCTATTCTTTCTCTCCATGGTAGGAGAACATAACATAAGATTCAGAATGTCTGTTTCTGTTTTGGACTCCTAAAATCCTCTATTCTAAAGTAGTGACAATCCTGACTTCTTTCTTTAGACTCAGGCTGCTATATCCAGTGGCAAATCCTATGAACTATTCTTTGTTGTGGATTCCCAAAGGCTGCTTCCATATGGTCCCCAGCATTCTTCTTCTCTATAAACAGCTGCTGGGACCCTGGGAGTTGGCCCAGGTGATCTCTGAGGTCCTGGGTAGTTCTAAAAGATTATGGCCTTTGTTGTATCCACCACTGTGGATACTTTACCACTATCACCAGTGCTCATAGCACTGTCCTTGCTGAGCAAGCCCACTACTGGTGCTCTGGTGTCTTTTCAAACAAGAAATCCCCTTTCAAAGAATGTGTGCCAAATGCTCTGGAATTGTATTAAGGAAGTAAATATGCACAGCTGCCCACAATTTTATACCCCTGGATTAGTGGTTCCCCAATTTTTTTTCTTGCAGCACTATGTTATTTACCAGGAGAAAACAATATTTTTGTGGAGTTCTTTACAAGTTCAAATTCCAAATTTATGATTTTATCATTATGCATGATAGACTATGACTTACTATATTATTCATGCGGCTTTCTTGGCCAGCGAGAAGCCACAAGGTAGAAAGATAAAAAAAGGATAGAAGTTTCGGATACCCCGAGGGGCGTGATGGAGCCAAGTTATATGAGGTGGCAGAAATGAGTCAGAAACCAGGCCTTATTGATTATAATGGGGCCACAGCAGAACCCCGATCTTAGGATGTCGCAGAGGCATGATCCATCCTGAGATCCACAATTAATACCACACAGGTCGGAGACATGATAGAGAAAAGAGAGTGCCTGGCCAAAAGCCAGGTCCCAGGTGGGAGAGATAGATAAGGAAAGGAATTAAAGATGGAGCTTGGCCAGAGGCCTTTGGCCAAGCTCCAGCAAGGACAGACATCAGTGAAAGCTAAGATCCAAGAGAGGGTGGAACTTGCTGTGGCCCTGTATTTAATCTCTTTGATATGCAAATATATTCAATACATAGGGATGATTATCATTGGTTAATGACTAGGTATAGGTGTGGTTTCTCTTAGCCAGGTGAACACAAAGAAACCTGTTTTCCCGCCTAACCTGGGGGAAGCTGGGTCAAGGGTCAGAGGCTTTCCCAGCCATGCACAAGACTGAGCATGCTCTCTTCTAAGACAATCTTTACATTTTGTTTCCCTTGTCCCTAGATAGGTGTGGACTGTGTAAACCTCAAATTTCCTTAGACTTATAATTGTTGAAAATTTCACCATTGGGATATTTCGTGTAAATTCATTTATTTCTTGGGGAGTAAACGGTATCCTATGTCTTAAAGTCACCACATCCCCATTTCGTCCTATTTCAGGTACTTCTCTTAGAGGAAACAGGCCTCTAGTTGGATTTTGCACCTGTGGGTCAGTTTGACAAGGACAGGTTTCTCTAGGAGGACAAGATCTCCCTTGCATTGGAATTTGGTTTTCTGTAGGAGAAGGAACATGAGAAGCTGGGATTGCAGGGGAAGGGTTTTGGGGATTAAATTCAGACAAGATTTGCACAACACGAGAGAAGCAGTCTGTTAACTGGGCTATAGGGAAGGTGTTTTCCATCTCTATTTCAGGGAAGGAAATTTCCTCATTCAAAGGTTCAGAAACAGGTCTGTTTCTGGTAGAGTGGTTGTTTGCCAATTGATCCTGTAAGAAACTTTTTAGATCTTCTAATTGGGCTTGCATTTTATCCTCAATTTTTCCTATTTTATCTTCCATATTTCCCATTTTATCCTCAATATTTCCTATTTTATTCTCAATATTTCCTATTTTATCCTCAAGTTTTTCTATTTTATTCTCAATATTTCCTATTTTATCCTCAATTTTTTTTATTTTATCCTCATTTTGTTTTATTTTATCCTCATTTTGTTTTATTTTATCCTCATTTTGTTTTATTTTATCCTCAATATTTTTTATTTTTTCATCTCTAAATATAGTATTGAGGAGTACAAAAATGACAGTACCTATTAATATAAAAATTTGGAGGTATCCTTCATTCCTCAATGCCCCTACTTCTTCAGCTGCCATATAATTGTCAAAGAATGTAGTACTCATTTTTATATGTATATTTTGTAATTTCACAAAACACGTGGGGAGCAGGGCAAAGCAACAAACTTTCCACAGGGTTTTTTTTTTCTAATCCAGGAAGTTGTTCCTTAAGGGAAAGGATATTTAGAAACAGTTCTTTCAGCCAGGACTTTAGAGTCCTGTTGCTGAGATTTAAAACAGCTGTTTTCTGTCTATCAGAGTCACACAGCTGGGAAGTATCTGAGGTCCGATTTGAACCCAGGACCTTCTGTCTCTAGGCCTGGCTCTCAATCCGCTGAGCTACCCAGCTGTCCCTTAAGATTAAAGGGAAGAAAAAGAAAAAAACTGCTGATTCCAATTTAACTTAAGGAGAAAAGAGAAAAAGTTTTTTATACTCACGTGTTCTAGCAGCTGTGTCTTTAAGCCAAGTTTTTTGTTAAAAAGAAAAAGGACTAAGTGGTGAGACGGTATAGTAAAAAGGCAAGGAATTTCAAAAGTTTTATTGAGAGGATTCTTTAGAGTCCCTTCGTGGTCACCACAATGTTACAGCCCTTTCTAAATCCTGTTAACTTGAGTATGGTAGAGATTGGAATAATTAAATTTTGATCTAGGCTGCAGCCCTTACTCAATCCTATTAGGACTGAATAGGGTGGAGATTTATTCCAAGTATCTCCATTGTATCAATTCTAAAATCAATCAAGACTCAAAGAAATTCCTGTTCTATGCTTAAGCATAGGTCAAAGTCCTTTCCATTGTTCAGCAAAGGGTTTCTGTCCTAAAGTAATCTTAAGAAGGGAAGAGAAGGAACCTCCCATGCCAATGGAGTTCCCATTCCAATAGACTATCAGTAAGAAATTTTCCAAGTATGAAATATCCCAATGGTGAAATTTTCAACAATTATAAGTCTAAGGAAATTTGAGGTTTACAACTGCTACATCTTATAATAGGTAAGTAAAATTTGTATTAAGCAAAATTATATGTGTGTATATATGTATATGTATGTGTATATCTACATATATGAGTATGTTTAAATATGTATTTATATATATATACATATATGTATATATATATATAATTTTATTTGCACTAACATCACATCCACAATTTCATGGCAAGCCTAGCAAAATTCTTGGCATACCCATTCAGAACCACTGTCCACAATGATCCCTAATTGTTACCTGAGGCAGCTGGGAACTGTATCAGAGTAATTAACGTTAATAAGCACTGTGAAATATAAAGACAAAACTATGCCTCCTGCCTTCAAGGAGCTCACATTCTAATGGGAAAGATAGAATAGAAATAATTAGGTACTTATAAGACATACTAAAGGGAAATCATGAAGAATTGGACAGAGGCAGGGTGGAGAAGTGGTAGGGAAGGTTTCATGAAGTGGGGATTTACACTGAATTTTGAAGGAATTCAGGAAAATTAAGGTGTGAAAGTGAAGAGGGAGAAAATGCAAGACATATAGAAGAGCCTTGCAAAGAAGAGGAGATAGAACCTAGAATGTCCTTTGGGGAGACATTCAATAGTCATTCAGTAAGCATTGTAAGTGACTACTATGTGCTAGTACTGTGCTAAGCACAAAGGGACAAAAAATAATCCCTGCTTTCACGTTTTCAATATAATGGATCAGCAAGTTAGTCAGTAGAGTTGATTGCCTAGTGTATGGAAGGAAATAAAAGGTAAGAAGAATGGAAATATAGAAAGAATACAGGTCACAAAGAGCTTTACATGCCAAAGAGAGGTCTTTAAAGTTGATCTTGGCAGTTACCAGGAGTTCTAGAGGTTGTTGAGGAGGAGGTCAAGATGGTCAAACCTAGCTAGATAATTTGGATTAGGGACTTGAAGCAGGGAGACCAATTAAAAGGCCAGAGAAGTGCAATTCCCTTGCCTTGAGGGCTTTGGGAGTGGAGGACAAGAGAGTTAATATTCATAGTCTCTAAGGGCACACTCCTAGTGTGCTACATTATACAGTTTATTCCCTCAATTCTTGTGGACTGGTCTCAGGTTTCAAGGTGTTACACATAAAATCACCAGTTATAAGCATTTATTAGCAGAGAGAGGAGAGAGAAAGATGGATTTCAGCCTAACTAGAACCTATACTCCATTTTGCTGACTTACCAAAGATAGCTTCACCAGATAATAAAGTCACACAGAGATCAAAATTACCAACCCAGTGGCAGGTATGGAAACCAACTGAGGAAATAAAAAAGCCCATCTCTTTCCTGAGCTCTCATTTTAAACCCCATTAGCTCCTCCCTTCATTGCAATGTTGGGTTGGCTCTGCCATTGTATTACTGGGGCTGCCCACTCTTATGGGGAACCCAGGGGTCTGGTCTTCCAACAAGCAATGTGACTTTGTGACTTCTTTGTCCTACCACCAGGGTTCTCATGATCTAAGTTCCCCAAGTAATTACTCCACACAAAGGAAACTTGACAACAGCATCTGATTCCTTTTCATGTGTTTTCTCAAACACACACATCATGTTCAGGTAAGGTCCTAGAAACAGCCCTGAACTCTTTTAAAGATATTATCAGACCATGTTTCATATTCCTAACAAGCTTCTTTTGTAACCATCTGCTTGCTGCTGCTCTTTTTCAACCCACCCAGGACAGCACATGCTGTAGCAGATTAGGAAACCATGACTCCTAAATCCAGTCATTGGAAAATTAATCTACTCAGCTTTGAAACTACCATCCTCAATATTGACTGAAGAAGTGAAAACTCATCCAGTCCAAGAGATCAAAACAGCCTCAGAGAATGTTTTACATCTTATCTTGCCATCTAACTATCCATTTTGCCATAGGCTCTGTCACCATCACCATTGCTTCTGGGTGGAGAATGTTAACAGATTGCACTAGGGATTAATTTACTGTCTCTGTGGCTAGACTAGAATTTCCTTCCTATAGTGTTGATGAAACTATTAGATAATTGTTTACTCATTTTTCAATCATGCTTGACCCCATTTGGCATTTTCTTGGCAAAGATACTAAAGAGGTTTGTCATTTCCTTCCCCAGATCATTTTACAGATGAGGGAACTGAGGCAAACAGGATCATGACTTCTCCAGGGTCCCATAGCTCATAAATTTCTGAGACTATTAGACCTTAGGAAGATGAGTTCTCCTGACTCCAGGCCTGGCATTCTATCTATTGTGCCACCAAACTATCTGATTTCTAAAATAAATTCTTTAAAGACAGGGTATGTCTCAGTTTTGTGTTTCTGTCTCCAGGATTTAGCACAGTACCTAGCAAATGGTCCATGTTTTTTCTCATTCCTTTCATAGCAAAATTCTTAGGGGAATAACCTGTCATCTTTCCCCACAAGGGTAGCCCTACTTCTGAACTTCCAAGATAATTTGATGGATATAATTATCTTTCCATTCACCCAGGTTCAAAGCTTTAGTTACCCCAAGTCTTCATTCTCTTTCACTCTATGTCTAATCAGTTCTAAAATTATAAGAATTCTAATTCTTCCATATTTCTTTGTTGCCTCTTTTTCTCCACAAATAAATTCCAATTCTAATTCAGACCATAATTAATTGTTATTTTTCATTTTTTAAAAGGTGTCTTAATTTGGGGAGGCTGCATCATAAGAAGCCAGTAATTAGACTGGGGGATATAACAGACACCACAGAGGCAATTCCTAACTACAGAAACAGGTAAAAGAAAATGAATTTAATATGCACCAGGAATATTAGGGCCAACCTTTAGGTCCACCTCATAGACAAGAGCTCATAATTCTTCTAATAACAGCTGCAGTGTATTAATAAAAATTCTCATAGCCTTAAAGTACAAATTGCTTGAGGAATAAGAAAACATTGAGACCCTGCATACAACATTGCATAGGAATATGACATGATTCAGTAATTCCTCAGAAGACAGAATTTTCTCTAATAATAAGTACATAGGTTTGCAAATGAGAAATGTTTGCCCACTTGACTGTTGGCAGATTATAGAACAGAAGATCATATGTTCCTCAGAGAAACACTAAAATAGCTCCTTCCCTCAAGGAACTTATATTCTAATGTAGTTTGTCACATGCAAAAAACTCAATACATACAAGATATGTACAGGGAAGAAGATGTATCTCAGAGGAGAAGACATTTGAAACTGGACGAACAGTTAAAAACCTTCTATAGAAGGTGGAATTTGACCTGAGTTTTAAAGGAAACCAGGGAAGGTAAGATGGTAAGTGAGATGGGAAAATATTATAGGCATTGAGGTTAGCTCATATATGGAAAGAAATGGGATTATAACATAGAATCACAGAGATGGTTAGTTGATCCATTAGGCAATTAATCCTCTTTCCTTGTATTTGGGTCCTCAATAACTTGCACAGTATCTTGTAAACATTAGGCACTTAATAAATGCCTGTCGATTGACTGATTTGTGTAGTAATCTGTGGTACTTTAAATTGTCCTCTGTTCAATAAAACATATGTATTATATGTGTATATATTTGTATGTATTTTCAATATACACACATGCATACATACATGGCAAATCATTTAGTTTATCAGTGTAGGTCTCAAATCTTGTTCTTACAACCCCTTACACTCTTCTGGATTTTTTTTTATTGATATGAGCAATGAAAAAATAATTAATTTGAAGGTGGAAACCTTCTTAGTCCTTCCATTGTTTTACCAAAGTGAAAGAACATAATTAACAAAACCATCATTGACTTTAACATGATAGATTCATCTATTTTATTTTTAATTAAGTTTTGTTACATTAAATATCCATTTAACTCTCTCCCTCCCCAATCCACCCCATTAGAGAAGGTATTATTTGACAAAAAGATACATGTACATCTAAAACTGTCTTATTTATTTCCATTTATCAATTCTCTGGAGGTGACAAAAATTATTGAGGATGTCAGAGAGCTTTAGTTTATGTGATTTATATCTATTTATATTTATCATATTAGGAATTAAAATGTCAGTACTATGATGAAAATAATTTTGACCCCCTGGATCTCCTGAAAGGGTCTTGGAACCCCACAGTAGTCCTGAATCACAATGTGAGAACCACTGTTCTGGACAGTTCTCTAAGGCTATAATTTGCAAAGGAATTGCCAAAAGACCTTGGCAGAAGGAGTTTTCTCAACAGTTTCCTATATCAATAAACTCATCGGTTCAGTCCCTATTCAATTCCCTGGGCAGAACAATCATCTACTGAGCTATAATATGCCAATAGTCAAGAGAGCAAATAGAATCTTGACTCATAGATCTCTGCTGTAATTACCATACCATACTCTAGTCTTCTGAGCAATCCTTGAACAATCAGTTACTCACTGGGTTCCCATGAAATGTTGCATGGCAGTTTCAGTACTTTCCTACTCCTTAAGCAATTTATACTTAAAGACTTTGAGAATTTTAATAATAGACTGCAGCTGCTATTAGAGGGAAATAGGAGCTTTTAAAATGTGAAGTGGGGCTATAGGTTGACCCAAATGCCCTGGAGTATATTAACTTAATTTTCTCTTACCTGTTTCCATAATTAGGAATAGCTCTGTGGTGTTTATTATACCCTAGTCCAATTACCTGATTTTTATGATATAGCCTCCCCAAATTAAAGTTAACCTTTATTAAACATGAAAAATAATAATTAAAAAGCAACAGAAACAACACAACCATGTGCAACCCATCATCGATGCATGTTTGAATTATTAGAATTGCAAGGTGGAATGTTCACTAGAGTGTGTTGTTAAGACAAATATATAGGTAATAAAGTTAAAAAATGCTATGGTATGTGTTTGTTTAATTGTATTTCAAGAGAAAACTGTCTCTGTGAATGTTGTAGTATTTAATGATACTTCTGTGTGTAATAAAGGCAGAAAGCACTTTTATTAGTTACAAACGGGAGAATAGCTTTGGGTCCTACTTATTTATGAGTACTGCTCACTACCCCCAACTTTGTGTTTGAATTTTTGTCAAAGGAAAATCCCTTTTGTTTAAAACAAAATTAACATGTATCAATTGATAAGCATTCATTAATCATCTATAATTTTACATGTAAGTCATATGAAGATGAGATATTATAGGAAATACAGATAGAATAAACAGGCCATGTCCTCAAGGAACTTACTCTTGTAGTACTAACATACACAAACATAAAAGCTGTAAAATAGGTGAACAAACACCATCATGAACAGTACAGACTTCTAGTGCAATAGAACTTTTGAGAAAGAAAATGCCAGTAGGGAAGAAAAAGCTTTCAAGGACTCCCAGAATTTTGATAGAGAGAAGGAAAGCTGTACCAGGTGGGAGGAATAGCAAATATAAAGATATTCTATAAAACAACAACAAAATCAAATTAATATAATTCTCCCCCAAAAGATCAGGCTTTGTAAGGGGTTCTAGGGTGGAAGATATTCAGTTATTCTTGCTCTTCCAGATTCAAAGTAAATAAAACAAAAAACAAAGCAAAACAAAATAGCATTTGGGTTATTGCAGAGGAAATCCCAGATATCATGTTGGGTCAGGCTATTTTATATGCCTGTCAGTGTGTATATGAGAAAGCTGATCTTACTATGGCTTGAAATCCATATGAAAAATAATTGACCTGGTTTCTATATTTGTCAAGTAGTTAGCAGAAATTGCAATTAGAAATTAATGATAGTAATATCTGTAAACATATGATTATCTTCTCATTATTCACCACATCAACCATTCTTACTTAACATACTTGCTTCTGGATTTAATCTTTTATGCTTAGAAAATCCCAAGTTCCTTTTTGTCATTAAAGGCAGGATATAAAAGAATATTCCATATCAGAGATTGGAGTCAAAAAGATCTAGATTGAAATACAATCCATTGATACTTGCTAGCTTTATGAACATCAGCACCTTGGATAGTGGTGCTATGGATCGAGTACAAGATGTAGAAAACCCAATTTTGAATTCTGCCTCAGGTACTGATTCAGTTTCCTCATCTGAAAAATAGGGGTAGTAATAGCACCTGCCTTTCAGGGTTGTTGTGAGAAGCAATCGAGATAATCAATTCATCAATAAATATTAAGAACTTTTTATGTGCTAGTCATAGCAGCTATTCCACTTAAAACAGTTTGGCTTTACTGAGCCTTGGAGATACAAGAAGAGGCAAAAGACAGTCCCTGCCCTCAAGGAGATTAAAATCTAATAGGGGAGACAATATTCAAACACATCTATAGAAAGTAAGCTATATACAGGATAAATAGGAAATAATTAACAGAAGGAAGGCATTGGAATCTATAGGAATTAGGGAAGGTTTCCCGTAGAAAGTGGGATTTTAATTTTAATTTAAAGAAAGCCAGGGAGATCAGTAGTTGGAAGAGAGAAAGGAGACCATTCTAGGCATGGGGAGCAGTTAGAGAAAATGGCAGGGGGCTGACAGATGGACTGTCTTGTTTGTGAAATAGTCAAGAGGCCAGTGTCACTGGATAAAAGATGATATTTTGATGCGTAAGGAAGGAGGGGGCTAGGTTACGAAGAGCTATGAATGCCAAATAGGATTTTGCCTTTGGACCTGAAAATAATAGGAAGCCACTGAAATTTCTTGAGTTGGGGATAAGGTGACAGAATCAGATTGGAGCTTTAGGAAAATCACTTTGGTGACTGAATGGCCGGTGAACTGGGTTGGAGAAAGACTTGAAGCAAGCAGCCCACCAGCAGAATATTGCAATAATCAAGGCAAGACCTGATGAGGTCAGATTAGATATGGGAGAGTAGGGTTAGGAGATGGTGAGAAATCTGGGATGACTCAGGTTGTGAGCCTGAGGGATTGGGAAGATGATGTTATCTTCTACACTAATTGGGAAAGGAGAAGTGGAAAAAGTAGTGAGGACTGATTGCTGGAAGAAGTAGAAGAATGTTAATTCAATAAGGCGACTGCATCATGTGACATAAGAAAAAGGGAGGAGAAATAGAAGTGTCAAAATCTGTATAAAAAGGAGGTGGATATGATATGTCAATGTATCTTTCTATGATTATTAAATGGTTACTAAACAATATCATTCGTTAGAGCATGGTATAGGGGATAGAGGTATAACTTCCAGTCAGGAAAACTTGGGTTGAAATCCTGTTGCATTTACTAGCTGTATGAAACTGGACAAATCTCTTAACATCTCTGATTTTCAGTGTTCTCCTTTGTAAAAATGAAAGAGTTGAATTAGTTATTACCTAAGCCTCCTTCCAGCTCTAAAACTATTACCCATGATATTATACTTGAGTCTGCCTTAAATGCTTTTTTATTACCCCTTGGAGGGACAAGGGGATATAAGAAAGGAAAAAGGCATTTATAAATGCGCTTATATCTATCAGGCACTGTGTAATGTGCTTGCTAAATATTATCTCATTTGATTCTCACAACAACTATGGGTGGTACATATTATTCTTATTTTACAGTTGAGATAAGTGAGGCAGATAGAGTTTAAGTGACATGCCTAGGGTAGCATAGCTAGTAAGAATATGAGGACTCTGAGGCTAGATTTGAACTCAGGTCTTCCTAATTTTGGGATAGTTAGGTCATGTGGATAGGATTATAGGCTTGGAGTGAGGGAAACTCTTCTTCCTTAGTTCAAATGTAGTCTCAAACACTTATTAGCTGCATGACCTTGAGCAAGTCACTTTACCTTGTTTGCCTGTGTTTCTTATCTCTAAAATTATATATAGAGGTAAATGGCAAACCATTCTAGTATCTTTGCCAAGAAAACCCTAAATGGGATCATGAAGAGTCAGGAATAATTGAAAAATGACTGGACAATAAATAAAGTTTAATTTTTTAAAAGTCCTGGTTATATGCCAGAATAATAGGTACTGAATGTAACTTTTTTTTCCTTGAAATGGAACAATTCCTACACACAAGATGCATTGAGGTAAAGAGAATAGGCAGGATAGAAAAGAATAGAATTTCATCGTGGTTTTGTGATGCTGTTATAGTAATTTCTTTCCCACCCCCACACTGGAGACTTGTCTATAACTTATGGTTTTAGTTAAGGTCCTAGGGCACTTAAAGGCTAAGTCACTTGCCTTTATACATATACACTACAGACAGAATGTAGACCTAGGTTTTCCTGGCTCTGAGGCTAGTTCTCTAGCCACTATACCATGCTGCCTATATTTACCATTTTAATTGTACAAATCCAACTACCATCAAAGAAAACAGGGAAAAGGAAATAATAATAATGTTTCTTTCCTTTTACTTGAACTATTTTTGCCTACTTTCTTTCTTCATGAGGTAGACAAATGACCCAGAAGCAAATGGATGTCAGATATTTTTTTTAAATAGCTCCATCTCACAAATGAAATAAAACAACATCAATCTTTCAAGTTGTGTCACAGGGTCAGTACAAATTCAATGAATTCTACTACCCTTTAAAAGAATCACAGAATGTTAGAATATTTACTGTAGAGATCATCTTTTCCAATCCCCTTTTTTAAGTACCTTGGAGAAATGGAGTGCCTTGCCTGTGGTCACAACAGGTGACTAGTAAATGATAGTAAGGGGCAGAGATAAGATATAAACCCACATCTCTCATATTGAGGCTTTTGAATACATCACACTTTCCCCTGCACCTTAAGTTCTTTAAATGGTTAATGATATTCTTAATTATAACCCAGAAGTTTTGTAAATTTTTGATGGGTAACCTAAATGAAACATAAAAGAAGAATTCACTTATCATTAGTACATTTTGTATTGAGTGTATTTGGTGACATTCAAATACTTATGAAATTGATTCAGAAAATTTGGATCCATAAACCATATAGGGGGACAGATAGTTATCTCAGTGATTAGAGTGCTAGACCTGGAGATTCAGGAAGATATAAATCTACCTTCTATCTGTAATATTTACGGCCTTCCTAAATCTGGGCACTCACTTAGCCTATTGGTATCCAAGGACCTTAACAAAAACTATAAGTCATAGGCAAGTCTAACAATAGCATCACAGGACCACACCAAAAATGTATATATTCTTTTCTATGCTGCATATTCCTTTTACATCACAGTTCCTTGTGAGTAGATATTATTCCACTGTTTTAATAAAGTATATTCAGCACCTAGGACAGTACCTGGCACATAACCCATATGTAACCCTGTTTTTCTCAATTTTCTCACCAGTAAAATTAGCTAGAGAAGGAAATGGTTAACTGTTCCTGTATCTTTGCCAAGAAAAGTTCAAATGGGGTCATGAAGAGTCAGACATGATGAAAACAAATTAATAGCAAGCCATATAGAGCAACTATTTCTATTCAGAACCTTATCACCTTTTGCATGAACTATTGCATTAGCTTCCTAATTGGTCTTTCTTACTTCAGTCTTTCCTTTCCCTAAAGCAACCTCCACAAAGTTTTTGCATTGACAGTCTTAAGTACAGATACGTCCTTGTTGTGTTAAACAAGAAATAGATATAATATAAAATGTTTTGCAAAACTTAAAGTAGACAATAGCTAGCTATTTATATGTGTCATTCTGCTACTTAAAACTTCAGTAGCTCCCACTTACCTCTAGTAAAATAAATGCAATATATAGTCAAAATCTTATACAAAATAAGTTACATCTATCTTTCCTGCCTTTTAAAAATAATATTCTACTTCACAAACTCTTAATTCTAGTCAAAATGGTCTGTAAGCTGTTCCCTGTTCATGACATTCTTTTACCTCTGTGTCTACCTATCAATAGTCCCTCATATGTTGAAAATGCTCACTCTTCACTCTTGTCTTTCAGAATTGTTTTCTTCTATCAAATTTAAACTCAAATGCCACTTCCTACATGAAATCTTTCCTGATCCCCTTTCTTTCTTTTCTCTCTCCTTTTATTCTTCTTCCCTCGATGTAGCAGTCCGCCCCCTAGCTATGGGCAAGGGGAACAGTGGGCATGTGCAGATTGCTCAGTCTTGAGCATGCTTAGTACTGCTCATGGCTGGGAAGGCCTCTGACCCTTGACCCCAGCTTCTCCCAGGTTAGGCGGGAAAACAGGTTTCTTTGTTCTCACCTGGTTAAGAGAAACCACACCTATGCCTTGTCATTAACCAATGAGAATCATCCCTATGTACTGTGTATATTTGCATATCAAAAGCTATATTTAGCCCAGCAAGCTCTGCCTTCTCTCTCTCTGCTCTCCTTCTCTTTCAGGCTACCTGATGGCTGTCCTTGCAGGAGCTTGGCCTCTGGCCAAGCTCCATCTTTAATCTTTCTCTATTCACCTCTCTGACCTGTGTGGTATGGATCTCAGGACTGGAAACGCCTACGCAATGGTCCTTTGATCAGAGCTTAGCTGTGGCTCATTGATAATTAATAAAGACTCATTCTGACCACCTCATATCTCTAATAGGACTCCGTCACTCCCCTCGTGATATCAAAAACTTCTATCCTGTCTCTATCTTCCTACCTTGTGGCTTCTCTCCCCTCTGAGAGAGCTACACTCTTCTCCCTTTGTGCCCAGGGTCTTTATGTGCTTTAAGCTTTAATAGCTTTCAATTGTACTGAGATTTTGGGGATGCTCTGTAATTTTTATATAAAGAAATGTAAGCTTCTTGAAAGCAAGGACTCCTTATTTTTGCATTTGTTACCATAGCACCAATCAGATCTTGGTGTTGAATAGAAGCAGAATAGTAGGAAAAGAATAGACAAATTGCTATTTTGAAAAAAGTTCCTTAGGTAGGCAGGACTAACATGGAAATTACAACACAGAATTCTAATCCTGGTACCAAGACTTTGGATATACCAATCTTTTTGAAACTAAGCTTTTTTATCCATATAATGAGGATAGTAGCTGCCCTGGCTACCTTCCAGGGACATTAAGAATATCCAATGAGTAGGTGAAAATTCTCAGAAAGTTATAAAGCATTATATAAATGATTGAAATAAAAATATTAAGAGAAAAAACAAATTTACCCCTGAACCATATTCCTCATAAGAAAACTTCATAAACTTAATCACTTCCATATCATTAGAGATGATAAATTTGTTTCCATTTATGACTGGACCTATAATGACATGCACTGTATATTGGAAATTGGAAATATAAATAGCAGCTTAAAGATAAAACATGAACATCTGTTCATTCTTGTCTGCATGAAGATGCTTTAAACACCTAATTCCTGGAACTAATATTTCCATAAGAGTATGCTTCTGGGAAGGAAAGACAAATCTTATTATCATAAGTTTTTACTTGCTGATGCCATCAAGCTCCACTTTGATATTTTCTTTCTTGAGAAATCAAAATAAAACATCCTGATATTTAAACTACCCTGATTTTCTACTGAAACTAGATAAAGTTTTAATGCAGAACATAGTAGTTTAAACCATAGATTTCATAAAGCATCTGTACTCACTAGGAAAAGATATAAATTTTGAAATATTTAAGCAATTTTTGGAAAAATGCATTTTCTGAATTTATTATAGAAAATAACCTGATATCTTTTCATTAATATATCACTTTTCCCATGGAAAGCTTTTCCACCCTTAATTCCATTCCCCACAATACTTATTGCAATTGCTACTATACATAGAAGGGACTAGTATTCTTATTGAGTGAATGAATCATAGAACATAGATTTGGAACTAGAAGGAATCTTAGAAGTCAGCTAGTTCAACTCCTTCATTTTACAGATGGCCCAGAGTGGTTGTTTATCATTAATTAATCATTAAAAATGTATTAAGAGCTCAAAGAGCCAATCACTGTGTTAAATATTAGAGTTACAAAGAAAGGCAAAAGTAGTCTCTGGCCTCAGGAAGTTTACACTGCAATGGTTACATACATAGTAGACAGCTTATCTAAAGGAGTTTCTAGCAATGACTTGCCCAGAGTTGAGTAAAAGAGCTTGATTTGAAACCAAATCCTGACTCTAAATTCAACATTCATCTCACTGTCCCATCCTCCTTCAAATAACATGTGACTATTGAGTGTCTACCATGTACCCAGCATTAGGCTAAGGGACTGGATCTGTGTTTTCATCAGTGGAGAGAGCTTCTTGTGTAGAAATTCCCTCCACCAAAGTACATATGCAATTTAGCTATAATATAGACTTTTGGCCTGAGTCATTGAAATTAAGCAATTTGACCAGCATCACACAGCCAATCTGAACCCTCTACGCATTCAGACACTCATTCTCAACAGAATGGTTCTGAGGGATAGTTTATTCCATTTTTCAGATGACAAAATGAAAACCCCAAAAGATTGAGTAACTTCCCCAAAGTCACAGAATTAAGCTCTTAAAAGCTAAGCTCTTAAACTCATATTCTGATTCCTAATCCAATGCAATGCAAGGGATGTATTTCCTAGGCAAGGGCAAAAGTCTTGCCATCTAAATAGAAGTTTTATAAAGAGATGTTTTCTACCATTATGATGATACTCAATTCTGGGCCCTCCAGGGCAATTGCAGGATACAAATCAAACCAGAAATATAGCCAATGTTCATAGAATAATTTTCTTTTCTGTTATTTTTCATATTTTCATAATATACTCAGCCTTTTTTCATGAAAACAGTAAAAATATGAGATATAATATATTCTGTGTTCCCTTCATGAGATATTAGGCCCTGTAATGAATCTTTACACATCTGGCAACTTTCCCTTTGACTTCAGGACTAGCTTTCTCTCTTTCTTAGCTGGGAGTCCAAGAACACAGGGTGCTAAATGAACTACTTAGGAATAGCCTCAGGCAGTACACAGCAGTATCTCCAAATAGCAGAGAGTGAATGGATGTTGAAACTGGAGAACTGATTGGTTTGCTAGCATTTTGTCTGAATTTGTGCCTTTGCATAAGTTCTCTGTGCCTTGCCTGGAATACCTTCCCTCTTTACCTCTATTTCTTAGACTCTTAGAAGTTTCTTTCAGAATCAGCTCAGATACCACCTCCTGGGGGAAACCTTGCTTTCTTTCCCTAGTTACAAAGGATTTATCCATCTTCAAATTATTTTGCATGCACACATTATTTACAAATTGAATCCATCTGCCTAGTATAAGCTGCTAAGAAAAGATTGCTTTTCATTTTTACCTCTATCTCCATAGATTCCATCATAGTACCTTGCACATACTGCATAGAAGGCACTCAAAATGTGCTTATTGACCTGAGTTGTTGAATTGCATCATAACCATTTGTATAAAGAAGTCTCTAGGATGTTAGTTGTCTCTTTAAAAACCCCAAACTAAGTAGTAAAAATTATTTTTTTACCTTTAACTCAGATAAATCTATTGATTCAGCTGAAATGATCCTAAATAAAGAATGTGGCTCTTCTGGTCAATTGTAAGAGATTGAGAAATAGTAGGGGAAATGGGGTAGAAGGCAACCTCATGATATACTCACTGTCATTAGATTGGGTAGTTGACTGTTAGCATTAATACTTCGGCCAAGCTATTTAATGGTGCCAAGAAAAAGAATGGGGTATATTTTGAGTTGACCTATACATGGTGATAAGTCAAATCATATCAGCAAATATTTATTAAATGCTAGGAATTTGAACAGAAACATAAAGACAGCCCCTGCTTATTCTAATAGAGAAAGACAACACATAAAAAGATATATTAAAGAGGGCTAGAGAGAAGGTACCTGAGCAGGGTCATGTAAAAGAATGTACTGAGATTTACTTACAAAACATGGCAAGGAATGAAGACTCAGCTAGTATGGACACTTTTCATAAAATAAAAGTTCAAGGTGGGGTGGGAACCCAACCTTAAGATGGAAGTATATTTCCAGTGTGAAAAGTCCAGGAGTAAACATCAAAGGTAAAGAGATTGCTGTTATATGATAGAAAAAGTCCAGAGAATTAAGAAGGAAGCCCACGGAGTAATGAAGATATGGCTGATTTTGGGTGCCTTCTCTAAAATAAAGGATCTGAAAAGAACCGAAATGAGGCATGAGATTATGTTGTAAGAGTTAAGGAGAAGACTTTGTGAAACTGAGAGCTACATAATCATAGCACATTCTGTGTTTTGTAGTCTACCATGCTTCCTCTATATTGTTATGATGGTGACTGGTTATATTCGTTGGCATCTATGTTGGTCTAGGGTTGTAGCTCATAATAATCTGAAACTCATATGCAAACTAGATCATAATTGGAGTAAGTAATGATGAAACCATTGATCAAATATAGCCTAGAGTTGGTTCTTTCAGTTGGCTCAGCTGAGCTTCTGATTTCACAACCTTAAAGAATGTTGTTGAGAATAACCAAAAAGATGCTGGAGAGATACATGATAAGTCTGAGTTAGTTGCAGAATATTACAAATAAGTTATTATAAAGGAGATTTGAAGAAGATGTCATCAAAGAAATATATCATTGTAATTTCAAGAGAATTCTAGGAAGGTTCCCAGCACATTGAGTGTCCCCTCTATGGCAAAGATAGGGGATTATTTGGACAAAAGTAATCCAGGATGGGCATTGATGGATAGGTTGTAGTCTATATTGCATAGTTACCCTTCTGGGTTACTGCCCTTTGTAAGACTCCTCCTTCTAGTAGGTTGGATCCCGCAGAAGATAACTGCTATCTGAGGATAAAGGGTTCCTGGTAGTACTATATCCCTCCTCTTATTATATAGCTCATGTGCCCTTACTAATGTGTTTCTTCCTTTTAATAACCAGCCAGAAAAATCAATTAGCTCTTAGCAAAGGCTTTCACTAATATGACATAGGGAGAACAATAACTTTTATGTATTCCTCCTATAAATTCCCATAAACTATCCTTCCACAAATACAGCTTCTGTGGGAATTAGTGTCATATGGTGTTGAGAGACACATAGTCAAGGCAACTCATGTCTCTGGTACTGCAGGGACTTGATGTCCTTTCTTTCATCAAAAAACCCTAACAAAACTCTCCTTTTGGTTAATGTCTCTGTTGGGAGCATCACTCAGCTCCAGGGTCTACTTCTCTCTTGCTCAACTCTTGTTGAGCAAGTCCTAACTTTAAATTCCATAGCCATTTTCCTCCTCTTCTCTCTTGTCTTTCTTTTTGGTTACATTTGTATTCTTACTTCCTAGCACTTAGTTTTTAGTGCCTGGCATTAAAGGAAGGGAAGGGATTAAGCATTTATTAAACACCAACTATGTGCCAGACATTGTGCTGTGTACTTTACAAATATAATCTTATTTGCTCCTCACAATAATTCTGGGAGGTAAATGCTGTTTCTATCCTGATTTTACATTTAAGGAATCCAAAGCAAAAGGCAGCTAAGTAATTTGCCTGGGCTGCCCAATGTCTGAGGTCAGATTTGATCTCAGATATCTCTGACTCCAGACCCTGTGCTTTATCCACTAACCCAACCATGTGTCTCTATATAGAAAGCACTCAAATTCTTATGGACTTGATTCTTACTGAGTTTCCAGGTAGCAATGCCAGGGGATGAGCTATGATTAGTCATCCTTCATGACCTGTAAAAGACAGGTCATGAAGTCCCTGTCAGTGGAGGACAGGAGCACTTTGTGGAGTGGAGTGTGTTTTGGGAAGGGGATAAGGATTTTTTTTTTCTTTGTAGCATTACCCTATTCTTCTCCTCCTCTTCTCTCTTCTCCCATTTCCTCTCTACTTCCCTCTTTTCTCTTTTCCTCCCTTTTCCTTTTCTTTTCCTCACCCTTTCCCTCTCTTTCCAGGGAGAGCCCTGCCATTATTTTACTTGTACACTTTTGTTTTAATTTCTTATGTTATTAGGAAGCATCAAATCTTTCTATTTACCAACACCCACTTTGCACAAACAAGAAGATAACTCTGAATTTAAAACATGACCTGAGTGAATTAACAACTGTACAGTATGATAATAATGTGTGTATAATTATATATTGTCAACTACATTATCTGAGGGAGTTTAACTAGTTTGCATATGAATCAAAACCAGAGGGTCCCTTTTCCTTCTCCAAGTATCAAAGAGATATTAGGGACTATATAATATGGCAAATGGCCAGGGAGACTTGAGATGATGAAGTAGAAGAAAGACAGTGAGAGAAAGGGAGAGTAGAGGTAGTGATTAGAAAATGGAATAGAGGAGAGGTTTCCCGGATGCATTTGGATCAATTTCATTACTTATTGTACCTTACACGTGTGTAGATTTACTGTCTGTATTTTTCAAAGTGACAGTAAAGTTAATCTTAACCTTAAATCTAGTATATTTTCTATGACAGAGAAAAGATGATAAGATCATATATTTGGAGCTAAAAGCCATCATAGATGCCATTGAATTTGTCTGATGCCACTGAAGATGTCCTATTTTAAAGACATGGAAAGTGAGGCCTATAGAGGGTAATTCCATTGCCCAGGGTAACAACTGTCTGAGGCAGGATTTGAATTGAGAATTTTTACTTCAGTAAGGCACATTGCCCTATCTGTTATAGTACACAAGTGAAGGTGTTATGGTTAAAGGAAGGGATAAAGGAAGGAAGAGGAGATGGTTTGAGTAGTAAGACAGATTTCAGCCCTTAGGCTTGCAATGCCAAAAAATCAATGCTGCCTGGATGAGCTTCTCTGAACTTCTGAGACAGTATAGTAGAGAGGATTTGAAGTCAAAAGATCTGGTTCAAGAGTTCCTTAACACCAAAAACTTCAGACAAGTAACTTAACCTCCCTGAACCTTCAGCCAAAACTGGACTGTTCTTGACCATTAAGCCACATGATCCTTTGCTAAATTCTAATCTGTCTATATCTCCTACACACACAAAAGCCATAAATACGTAAAGCCAGATTCTTGTTTGATTTGGTTGCAAATATTCACTTTGCAAAAACATTCAAGATAGAAAAGAATTTTAGGACTCATAATGGATTGTGAAATATTTGAATAAGTTATGGTACTTGAAAAAAATGAAGAACTCAGAGGAATGTGGGAAGGCTTATATGAGTTGTTATAGAATGATGTCAGCAGAATTTGAAGGAATTCAAGTAGCTAGGTGGCACAGTGAATAGACTACTGGGCCAGAACTCAAGAAATTTTGAATTCAAACATGACTCAGATACCAACTAGCTTTGTGACCTTAACCTCTCTTTGTCTCAGTTTCCTCAAATGTAAAATGAAGATGATATAGCACTTTACCTCCAAGAGCGGTTATGCTGATTGAATGTGATTATATTCATAAAGTGGATAGCATAGCACATAGAAGCTACTTAAAAATACTTATTTCCTTCTTAATATACACAATGACTACAACAATGTAAATGAAAATAAAACCAAAAAGTATGTAAATTCTAAATACTATAACAACAAAACTCAGTCCCACAAAACAGATAGTGAAGCTTATCCTCTTCTCCTGACAAAGAGATGACTAAACAGAGGCAAACTTTTGCCTATAAACTATCAGAGACTATATTAGTTATTTTGACCAAATAAGTTTTTCTTTATTATAAAAGGGGATTCAATTTTGGCAGGGGTGTGTGTGTGTGTGTGGTGGTTTCTATAGAAATGAATGTGATATAAAAACAAAAGGATCTAAACAGCTCTTTTTCTCCCATGGCTTTTGGTTATTTTTTTAATATGGCAGAAAAAGAGAGTAGTTTTACAAATGATTCTATTAACTTTCATAATAAAAAGGAGCAGTTGAAATCATCCCAGACCACATCTGCTGGACAGAAACTGAGATGAGGTTTTCCTCACAATTCCCTTCCAATTTTTTCCTCCATTTTATTTATTTATTTTTAAAAACACATTTATTTATTTAATTTAGAATATTCTTCCATGGTTACATGATTCATGTTCTTTCCCTCCTTTTTCCCTCCCCCCTCCCATAGCTGATGCTCAATTCCACTGGGTTTTACATGTGTCATTGATCAAGACCTATTTCCATATTATTGATATTTGCATTAGAGTGATCATTTAGAGTCTACATCCCCGATCATATTCCCATCAAACCATGTGATTAAGCAGTTGTTTTTCTTCTGTGTTCCTATTCCCACAGTTCTTCCTCTAGATGTGAATAGCACATTCTTTCTCATAAGTCCCTCAGAATTGTCCTGGGTCATTGCATTGCTGCTAGTAGAGAAGTCCATTACATTCTATTGTGCCACAGTGTATCAGTCTCTGTGTACAATGCTCTCCTGGTCTGCTTAAACAGCTCTTTTTTAAATAAATTTTTTATTAAATAAAAAAGAGGAGTTCAAGGCCACATTTCACACTTAGTAAGGCTTCACTTAGAATGAGCCAGTCAAGTCAACAGGTAACTAGGTAGTAGTTTTTTGGTATATCAAGAGAAGAGAGTGAGAGAGAGAGAGAGAGAGAGAGAGAGAGAGAGAGAGAGAGAGAGATTTAAACCTGTAACCTTCTGTCTTTGTATTGATTCCAAGGTAGAAGAGTTGTAAGGGTTAGAGGTTAGGCAATGGAGGTTAAATGACTTGCCCTGAGTCACAGAGCTAGGAAATGTCTGAGGCCCGATTTGAACCTGGGACTTCCCATCTCTAGACCTGGCTTTCAATCCACTGAACCATCTAGCTGCCCCCCAAGTTCTATTTTTAATGGCTTAATTCCTTTACTTTTAAGTCAGACTGGCAACCAGGCCACAAGCATACATAAAGTGCTTACCATATGCCGGCAACTATTTTAAATGATGGCTATTTATAGATAATCAAAAAAGAAAGACAGTACCGTCCCTCAAGGGGATTTAAAGTTGGTTGGTTTGGACCCCTCTCCAAAATGGAGGCTCCAGAAGGACTCACCAGTGAGAGAAGGTGGGTGTCATGGAAATATGTCTAGAGAATTTCTACATGAGACCAGAAGAATGGTCTCATCATATTTATTTAAAAGCTTTATTGACCAGTCAGCATCTCCCATGCTGGTATACCTTTGTGTGAGGTGTTATGTTTATGTAACCACTGGGTTTATGGTATATAGGCTTTGTGAGAGAGTAGAAAAGAAAATATCTGTTCAACTGTTTTGTGCTTGTAAGCTTTGGCCCCTTATTTCTTAGTCTCCTATTGACAATGAGTATTATGATGATTACCATCCAGAATGTTAGATTCATCAGTGTCATGTCTGGGTCAAATGAAGAGGCTCTGATGATGAGGTCCTTTTTAATGCTACCGTTCTGCAATTATATTCTCATGAATCCATGTTAATTCATTTGTATAGAAGAATCAAGGTGGTACAAGTAGAGGAGTAGCTACCCCTTTGCTAGTACAAAAGATTGTAAATGAAGTTCATTTGCTAAATCGTGAGGGTGAATCATGTTATGGCTTAGTCTATAAAAAGCTCCTGTTAAGAGTACCCCTCTGCCTTTCACTCAGCTGACTGATGAACCAGATGGACTGTTAAGCTGGATTTCTCTTCTCATCAAAAGAAAAGCTGGCACTCCCATTGAATAGCCCCAGACCAGAAAGAATTTAATTTGTAGGATTTTTGTTTATATCTTTAAATTGTTGCCTTCTAGTGTTCACTAAACCTTTTTGGGGGGTTGGGGAGTTGGGGATAGGGACTATGCTTCTGGATGGGGAAACAGAATGGGTCACACAACTCAATTAGACAATATGCTTTCAAGTATTCTTCAGAATATATCACCCAATATTAACTGTGGAAGAGTTCTGCTTGACATTTGAAGAAGTGATGGCTAAACAAATACATTCCTATCCAGTAATTCAGTTTTAGTCCCCAAGTCTCACCACTCATTAATTGCTTTTCTAATTGCTTTATGTGAAATTGCTGATGGACAGTTTTTACTTGTAAATTTTTTTTCCCAAAGTCTTTGACAGTTGCCAATTTCCTTACTAGATAATTTAGGGTAAGGCTCAGAACTTGCCTGATCATTTACAAATAATTTTAGCACTACTGAATTCTAAAATACCCTAGTGACAACATACTCTATAGTTTGGTTTCATGTACTATTTCAAGATTTTCAGTTGGTGATTATAATTTCCAGGCTTTGTACTGTATATGCTACATGAGGAGCCTTAGCAATGTCCATATTCCATCAAGGAATCATGGAATCTCAGATTTAAAAGAGATCGCAGAAGCCAATTCATATCTTGACAAGAATCCTTAACTACAGCAAAATTTAAAAAAATCATTCAACTTTTCTTTAAGAACCTATTAAGAAGGGGAATCAGATACTTGTTGGGACAGGTCATTCAGTTTGGGGCCTGCTTAAATTGTTTTTTCTTATATCAAGTCTAAATCTGTCTATTTTCAATATCTACTCATTGTCCCTAGTTTTGCATCTGAGATTGAACAAAATTTGTCTAATATGTCCTTACATGACACAGACCTTCAAATATATGAACAGTCATAATGTCAGAGTAGTTGGGTATCATTAAAAGTACCTGCTGCTTTTTTTTTTAAATAAATTCCAGTTTACTTTGTTCTTCTTCAGTTCTGGGCCAGTATCTCTGTCATATTCAATTGCCATAAGAGTTATATATAATCTTGTGCAGCTTAATGAATTGGTCTTACTCCAACTATTATTAGTGCTATTACTGCTGTTGCTGCTACAACTACTACTAGCTATCATTTAAATAGCTGTTTAAGGATTGCAATATATTTTACAAATATTATTTCATTTTATATTATACCAACACAGTTATTTGGGTGTCTTTATTGTACAGGAAACTGAGGCCAGCACAGGTTAAATGATTTGCATGGGTTCAAACTTCTAGTAAGTACCTGAGTCCATAACCAGCCTGTAATGTCCTGGGGTTTAATGTTCTCAGAGTAATTCCATATAGTAATTGGAGTCTTAGAGGAATTCACCATCTATACCAGGGGTTATTAAGCTCTTTGGTGTCATGAACCATTCTTTGGCTAGCCGGTGAAACCTATGCATTCTTTTTCAGAAATAATGTTTTAAAATGCATAGAAATACAAAGCAAATTATTCAGAATTATTAAAACATTTTTAAAAACCAGTTTATGCACCCTAGTTTAAGAGCTCGTATTCTATAGAGGATCCTGCTTCCATTTTTAAGTCTGTTCAGGATATGCTCCATGGCAATGACAAATAATTTTAGTGGATGTGAATCTCCTTGTTTTAATGTCTCTTTATGTTAATAATCCAAAGGTAGTTGAATGTAATTATAAAGGAACTTGATATAATCTTGTATAATAATATGCATGAGATACTACACCATGTTAGAGAAAGCTTTTAAGGCTACATTTTGTTCTTCTAAATCAAATGCTGTTTTATAATATACAAACAATAAATAAACAGGATCTTGTAGTCATTACAACATTTACTCTATAAAGTTGTGGCATGCTGTAGAACATGGCACACAGAATCTTTTTTGTTCTCTCTCAAGTTTTCTTTAATACCCCTCAATCATTTGTAGATAATTTTTAGAGATTTTTAAAGGTGAGAAATTAGGTCTTTGGGTCAGTATTTATCAATACCTTCTTAATCTCCTTTTTATTATTAGTGTTTATGATTCCCCCTCACATACTTTAATAATGATAAATGCTAGTATTTGTATATTGTTTTTAGGTTTGCAAACCATTGCAGATATTATGTTATTTGATCCTCACAACAATTCAGTGACATATGTGGTATTATTGCCACAATTTTACATATGAGAAAAGTGAGGCTGAGAAAGGTTAAGTAGCCTGAGATCACATAGCTAGCAAGGATCTCAGGTGGAATTTGGTCTCGGGTCTTTCTGGCTCTAAGACCAACACTGTCTAGTGTCCTACCTAGCTTTCATTCTTAATATTTTTTTCTACCTGACATATATAAAATAATCTTTATCTTGAAAATCATGTCATCTCCAGTATGGATTTTTCTCACCTTGATTTGGTCTACTGCTGAAGCCATGTCCAACTTCTTCCAAGTGCCAAATCTACTTCTTCATAAAGTATATTGGGGACCTTTCATAACATAATGAAAGTAGTGGATCCACTGTTGGTAGTGGTGAAAATAGTTTAATTTGGGATTTTCTTCTATTTCTTATTTGTTATCCACTTTTCATCCAGTTGTGAATTCTCTTGTTTTAATTGGGTCTCATACCAAATTTTCTATAGATTTATTTTTGTTTTAATTAAATTAATTAATTGTTTTCATTGTTGATGAGGTGAAGTATTTAATTATTTCCTTCCATTCTCCCCGTTGTATTGTACATATGTGTTCGTACTCTAAATTTCTGTTGCACTCAGTAGCTCTGTGTCTTTGTTTCTGTCTCTCTCTCTTTGGCAAAGGGATCCATAGGATGCTTTTATGACCTTGCTTTGTTTATTTTAAGTTATAGACATGTAATAAGTCCTTACTATGCCCTGAGTACTGTCCATAAACACTAGGAATATACAGAAATACAAAGTATTATCCCTTCTCTCAAGGAGCTCACATTTTAATGGGAAAACATATCAATAACTAGGCATATATAAGCTATGTGTGAAAAGTAATCCTATAGTGTAGACATTATTTGAACTGTCTTAAAGGAGGTAAATAAAATTCTTTAGGAAATGGTGATAATCTCAAACTATTTACCATCCTTCAATTTCAATAGTTTATTTGAAAGGGCCAGGAGGAAACTTGCAACAGTAGGCATCTTCTACTTCTTAATCAATATTTATCCTTCTATTTTGATGTTGGTTTTGACCTTTACTCTTATTAGTTGATGATCTGACAGCAAATAGATAGCCCATTATGATATGAGTCCCCCATTAGTAATTAGTTGTGTCCTGTCTCATGAGATAGTGAATTCCGTTCATTTTCATGTAATGTTGTTTGGGAATTTGCCATATATAGTAGCATCTAGCTTAGATCTCAAAAAAGGAAATGGCATGTATGTGAGATTTCTACATAGCCTACAAGTGTTTGTTCTCTTTATTCCCTTAAATCTATACCATATTTTATATAATATGTAAGTACTTTTCACCATCCCTTTCTGTGCCCTCCTTTGCATTGAATCTACTAAATATCAACACACACACATGCTTTGTAGGATATTTTTTGGGTCTTCATAGAATTTTTATACATCTTCATGCCATGAAAGAGATATTGATTCATGAGCTGCAATTATCTTCATAACATAATTAAAATGTATTTTCAGATGATTAAATCTTCAAGTGATTTGTGGGATATGACAGAGAGCTGAGGGGGTTAGATGTAGGAAAACAAGATGGGAGACAAGTTACTGACACTACAACTTACATGTAAGTTGATGACAGTCTCAATGAGTTTCGTGGACAGAATAAATATGATAGATGTCCATTTTAGAATGGACACAATCTAGTGGAAAATTTGATAAAGAATGACATTTTTTAATATTCTTGGGGATCACAATAGAATTAAATATTTCCTTAAGATCTTCTTGTATTGCTACTTGAACCCCATTATTAGCCCCCTCTTCATTGATTTATCACTGCTTTCCTAAAGTTGAGTTCTTCAACTTGTTCATTGCATTTCACACTAAAAAAAAAAATTACTTTACCTATATACACAAGCATCTCTACATTGTCTTCCTGTCTTTGTCAAATGTTTCTGCTAAAAATTACCCCTCCAACAAGAATAAATGAACATACTTTTTATTGAGAACATTAAATTTTGTAATCCTATTGATACTCATCAGCTATAAAAAAAGAACCCAATGGCCATTTTGTTTTCACATTTGAGTCCTGCACTTATGCCTTATGGGAAATATTCCTAATGTTACAGCATCACTTTTTATGGCTATCCTTGTCAATTTTTGCCCAAGCTGATGACTTTGTATACATTAATGCATGTATTGATTTAAGTTGCAAGAGACTTTTTTTAATGGTGTTTTAAAGGGGTAAATTATTTCTCCTCTTTCTGATTAATTGCTACACAAAATTCCCCCTCCCCAATCAATAAAAAAGTGCTCGTTTTATTTTTGAATTTTTAAATCAATCATTTGAGTAATGTTGAGAGGGGCAACAGACCTCAAATTAAAGCTTCACCTACAGAATTTCATTATTTTTCTGGGAGGAAAGTTGAAAGGTATAGTTGTGCTGTTTTCTCCCAAGGTCTATGCTTTGTGTTTTTCCTCTCCTGAACCAACAGATTTATAAGCCATGTACTTGAGCAGTAAAACCATTTGCCATTTGTGAGAATTGGCTGACATTTCATTTTTCCTGTGCAGACTGCAGATTATGTTGACATGATTTCGCGGGGCTCTGTGCTGTTTCATTAGCATATTGCTCATGACTGAAGCTGAAATGGTTTCACTCTTGTGGCATAATATCCAACATTTTTCTACAAGTAGTTTAAAAAACGTATATCGTTTCTTTGAAAATAACAAGGTACTACTTTAGTCCTATAAACACACACACACGCACACACACAGCACATCTCATACCACCCAGTATTCTATTAATGCAACAAAATGTATCACAAAAATGGTGTCAGAGGGAGTGAAAACCTCCATAAAGGCATGATGTGTTTACTGTTGATATCTCTAAATCTTGGCTAGAAATGAGAAGCATTCATGAAATATTGGGCTTAAACCAAGATTACATCAGTATGGTTGCAATATCATACTTGTCAACCAAAGGGATAGAGCTGCCTGAGTGTAACACATGAAAATGAAAATTCACTTTTTGATATAAAGCATAATTCTTTTCTGGTCCATGATGGATCCCTCCCCTCACCACCCCCTCCCATTCTGCTCCCCCAGAAATGAAGGCCAGGCAAGACAGCTGTAGCATGGTAAGGCTTTATTTGAATGGCCTGGGAAAGCAAAGTCCTGACCATATTTAATTAAGCTGGCAATCATATCATTACTGATGCCCTGATTGTAGGCTTTAAAATATGACATTTGTCTTTAGCTAATCGCTCTTCTACCACTGTGCCAGCACCAAGGATGCCCAAAACAGGCAGAGCCAGGTTTCAGCATTACTGAATTTTCTTCTATTTAAATAGTAATTGTGATATTAGAAATGTAGGTGAGAAGGGTGAGTTATGTTTTACCACTCACTTGCCGTTATTTTCTCTCTTCCTTTCATTATACTGGCATATTTTATGAAGACTGAAAATCTCTCTGCTGCACAAATGCTGTTTTTCCTGACACTAAGCACCTAAATGAAGTATTGTGTGATTGTTTCGGTCACATGTACCTTAGTGTTTAAGCAAAACAGTAAGCCAATTAGCAAGGCAAGTGCCACAGCTAAAAGATGTGCTATGTGGATGGCCTAACTGGCTTTAATGCTTCTCTTCTTCCTCTTACATTTGTGACTGGAAGGATTCCTGGTTGTACTTATAGCACTGGAGAGGAATTCTTAAGGGGGAAAATATAATTTCATGGATATTTAAGATAATTATTCCACTAATTATGTACCATTAATTCCATTTCCCATTTGTTTCATTGACATTTTGAAAGGGTACAGGAAATTGTTTCCTGTGAACTTGTTCTTAACCTCCTTTGCCCTTCTCTTCACCCTGCTGGATATGTATGATGTGTTACACTAGCACAGGCAATTGAGGATATACAATAGAGGTGACCTGCTTTCCATGTTACTCTCATTAGAGTAGCATTAGGCTAGAAGCGAGGAAAAAACCTTCAGTTTTCCAAATTTACATTGGTCAAAAACCCATTAGCTATCTCTTCTCTCACACAGTTATTCCACCCTTATCCGTGTTTCCTCAGTATAAGATTTTTTACTCTTTTTTTCTTCAGGTTCCATTGAAAAGTCAACCCAAGGAAACAAAAGCAATAGAAAAGAAAATAGGACCGCTAAGTATATTTTATTCTAGCCAGGGATTTTTTTTTAATTTAGATATCCCTCCCCCCAATTCCTCATTACATTTGATTAATGACAACAGACACATATCTAGGAACATAAGCAATTTTGTTTCTTTTAATTATTTTATCAAATCAGAAGAAGGAAGAATATTTTAACTTGATTTCTTTTGTGTTAAATTAATAATATTTTTATTTTGAAATATACAAACATATAAATGCAAAGTATATATATATATATATACAAATATATACATTAAAATATATAAATACATAATGTTTACATATATGCATATACATAGATACTGGCATTAAGAAAAGCACACAGTGCAGAATTTTGTACTAAATATAATAATTGCCAAAATAGTTTCATTTCAGCAAGAAAACAAATGATTGTATCATTTTAAATGAATTTCTGATATGACTAATTTTAAGTTTCTTCTAAGAGTGCCAGATATTTTTTTTGAGGAACTGAAAGAAATTAGTATAAGAGCTACATGGTTTACTTGGATAGAAGATGGTCTGAAAGTCAGAAAGACCGGAATTCAAGTATTCCCTCTGATATAACCTGTGGGACCTTGTACAAGTTTTTCTTTCACTACTGTAGACTATTCTAAGACTAAGTTGCAGAGCAACTAACTGGCTATCTGCATTATTGGAGAGGTTTCCTCACTGGAAGCTTCATATTCCAAAGATAGCTCAGTGTAATCGAGACAGCACTGGCCCCAGAGTCAGTAAGCAACTCACAACATATCTGAGTCTCTTTAAAACAATACATTTGAGGCACATTACAAATTATTCTCATGGAGGGAATTTTCATACTGACACAATTCCAGGTTATGTGAAAGGAATAAAAGCAACGAGAGTAGTCCATTGCAAAGTCCATTGTCCAGTAAGAGAATTCTGGGTAATTGGGGTCTTTAAGAGAAGTTGAATGGCTTCTTTTAGGAGATAATCTAAAGGGAAATTTTATTCAAGTACAGATTGAACTAGATGATGATGGAGGTTCCTTCCAACTCAAAGACTATAGGATTCTAGGAATGATAAATCATTTGGAGTAACTAGACAACACATTCAAATGAGAAACAAGAAAAAAAAAAGGAATGAGATATTATCCTATCATAGATGTAGATTAAATGAGACATCGTGAAGCTTGTTACTTTCTTCTAGTCCTTGGAGTAACATTTAGCACACTACTTCAGTGGTATGATAAATGTTGCTCTAGTAGGCAAGAGTACTAATAAACTTCCAGAAGGAATGAGCCCTCCCAGGGACTAATTTGTGTCCTTACTGTTGCCTCATTGCAATTTGTATTCCATATTAAACATAGAATATTCTTTTCTGTCAAGGCCAGTGGGTAACGTATTTTATTTCTATTTTGTGAAGAAGTCAAATTTGTTCTGATTAATGAAGAATTGGATACAAAGTGTACCCAATTGCCATGGTTGTCTGAGTCAGAGTACAAAAGCTAATCATTATTCAAATCAGTGCTATCTGATATTCATAAATGAATGGTGTATTAGTGTGTGTGCTTGTTGTACGCAATGAGCATCAACCGAGATAAAGATCAAAATATTCCTTGGGGATTTTGTTTATTGCATTTTTCGTTTTCAAGAACTACCAGTCCATGCTGGAAGTATTCTATAGAAGGAAGGAAATAAGCACTTATTATGTGCCTACTATGAGCCAGGCATTGTGCTAGAGTTTTACAATTATTATCTCATTTGATCCTTTCAGGAGCCCTGGGAGGTAAGGGCTATTGTTATCCTCATTTTACTGGTGGGGAAACTGAGGCAAAAAGGTTAAGTGCTGATAGTGACACATAGGCTAGTGAATTACTATTTCTGGATTTAAACTCAGATCTTCCTGATAGTCTAGGACCAGCATTCTATCCACTCCCCCCCCCCCCCACACACAGTATAAAAAATAGGAATATTGGTCAGGAAGTTTTGGTCTCAGTAGTGACCTTGGACAAATTGCCTAAACTCTCTGAACCTCTATTTTTTTTCCCACAAATTAGACAAGATTCCTTCCCAATAGAGTAGTTTCCTTTTGCTCCTATTCCTACATGCCCTGTCCAAGGAACATTTGAAAATCCTCATGTGAAGATACAAAAGCACTGCAGAAATCCTAAACCTACCAGACAAACCTAAGGATCCCTAACAATGTCACCTCTATTTCATTATTTGGATGAAGGAAACAAAGGCCCAAAGTGACTCATGTGCACGGACCCAGGTAATCAATAGCCTAGCCAGAGAGGCTAAGGTTCATATTTACAAGTGTATCATTTTGCCCACTTGACTGGTTGACTTTCACTGAAAAAGTAGATCTTGAGCCTCTACATAGACTGCTTTCTAATACTTTGTGCTCTCCCAGACAACTAAAACAATCTGGTTTTTGCAGAATTATATTTTCCTTTTGTTGTTTTAATAAATTAATTTGAAATATCATTGATTATAAATATTCACATTTAGACTGTTCATATACTCTGAGGATCTTGACTCACTTCCTTCCATTTAATCAGATTAGCAGTCCCTGGGCTCCTATACTATACTTAGACACTTGTTTCCATGGAGACAAGGAAGCTGCACAAGTGTAAGAATATTTTCGACCAGTACTACTCTTAATGTTTGCAACCATTACATCACAGCTTCATATCTTTTCCCTTACTACTGGGGATGAGGGGAAAACCTATGCATTTTATTCTCAGCAATCAGCACAATCTCCAGATGTTACGATGCCCAATTAGGTCTTCAGGATACTGAAATCAATTAATCTCAACTCACAAGTGACAATTTGAAAAAGTTACAGATCCACGATTTCCTGTTTCTCTATAAGGTAGAAAAATGAATTTCATTAAGACTAATGGGCAGATGGTACAAACTACCTGAATTGTATTTCCTTAGTACAGTGGCACATCATTTATCTGGTATCATTAAGGAGTAAGTTGTTCCATATAACTAAAGCTTATTCCCTCAAAACACTGATGCTTTAAAAAATTCTTGAGGGACATATTTCTAAAATGTATTCCATACTTCTCTGCTCAGGGTCATGCTATGGAATATCAGTTATTGTACTGTGCCATGACCCAGAGAAGCCTGGAGGCATTGTTAAAGGATGTAAAGATGTTTTATCCCTGCATTAAATGACTCCAGACATCTATGATTCTTAAAGCTAATATAAGTGGATCCTGCCTAAGGTTGATCATTTATTCTGTGAAAACAAGATAGGTGAAACAATGTTATGGGGGGAAATCATTCTGGAGGGACCATACTATAAATAGGATAGTATTCACACTGTAATTAAACAAACTCGGTAGAGATGTGCAGAGCAGCAGATCTGAACTGAAGGCTTCTGAGCCACCTTGCTGGCAGTGGGTAGATGTGGCAGTTAAACTAGGCTAATTAAAGATGAAGAAGGGAAATTTCTGTTATTGGTAGTCTATAAGCATGGTGACAACCTAGTTGCTCTTGGGAAAGATTGGGTTTTCATAAAAGAGGAGTTGTCTGTGGTAGGCGTGGGTTGGGGAGAGTGAATGGTAACAACTACATCAAATGAGAGAATGTTCGTCAAGTACTTCAAAAACTTTAAGACACTAAATATATGTCAGTTATTATTATTGTTTGTAAGATCACAGATTTAGATATAAAGTCCCTTCAAACTTGTTCCTTGTCCAAACTCATAATTTGTACAAATTGGGAAATTGACTTCCAGGGACTTATCTAATAATGTCAGTCAATTATTTAACAAGCATATATTAAACTCTTACTATACGCTGGGGATTTTGTAAAGTTCTGGAGATACAAAGAAGGGCAAAAGTATTCCCTGTCTTTGATGAGATTACATTCTAGTGGGAAGGTAGACAGCATATAAACAAATGGGTCCATTTAAGATACTGAGAAGAGGAAAAAACATCTCAGGGAGAAAGGCATTATTAGCTGGGACAAATGGGAAAGGTCCTCTATAGAAAAAAATTGAAGAGAATCTTATCGGAAATCAGGGAAGTTGAGGTAGAAAAGAGAACAAGTATTCCAGATATGGTGAGGGCTACATGCTATGAGGCCTGTCCCCAAAATGTAGCATGGGGATGTCACTGTGTGACTTGAAGGGATACAAAATAGACATCTCTAGCCTCTTCTCCCTCCACTCTTCTCTAAAAAAGACTTAATATCTTCCAGAAGGGCAAGGAGGAAATGGGGCCAGAGGCTAGCACTCTGCTCTCCTCAGAAAGAAGGGGCACTGGGCTAGAATCATATCTAAATGATCCCTTTCATATTGTTCATCTTGGAGGATCAGGTTCAAACTAATTTTCAATAATGAAACTAATGCTGTTTCTTTATTGGGGGGAAGCAGGAGAACTCCAAGTTTTATATCCAAGTCTTCATCCCTTTCCCATCAAAAGCTTTCCCAGTTCTATAATGAACACACATAGAGCAATTAGCCAAAAAAAGTCATTTATTCAATTGGTTGAAAAAAGAGAAATGAGAGAAAGTATATACATAAAAGAAGATATACCAGGTAATACAGAATGAAGGAGCTCTCCCATGGGAGCAAATTAATTCAGCTCAACCAAGAGAAATAGTCTAAGAACTAATCCAATGATAAGTTTCTAGTTTATCAAACTCAAAATAGGAACTTGGTAAATAATGCTATTTCCTCTCATGTCTTCTAAGTGTCTTTTCCTTTAGCAACCTGGTTTAACCTCATTCATCTTCTCTTAAAGCTAGAGTCAGATGAGACTGAAGTGAAACTTGAAGTGAACCTGAAGAAGACTGAAGAGGCAGAAAAGCTTTACACTCTCCCCTCTTGCTAGCTCTGTCTGCCCTGAAGGCAAGGCAGAACATTACTGTCTCCACCAGTAAAGAGAGTAGTCCAGTACCAATGGACTCTGGAACAGTAATTACTCAGGGATTTAGGGATGGGGACAAGCCAGTGTAAGGCACAGATAAATAGATAGTAATAGCAAGAAAATGTTTATATAGTGCCTAGTATGTGCCAGACACTGTGCTAAGTGCTTTACAATTATTATCTCATTTGTACATCACAACAACCATAGGAGATAGGTCCTATTATTATCCTCATTTTAAAGTTAAAGAAACTAAAGCAGGCATTAAGTGACTTACCCAACATCACACTAGGTAGTGTCTGAAATTATATTTGAACTCGGGTCTTCCTGACTCCAGACCAGCACTCAATCTACTGTGCCACCTATATGAAAAATAGAGTGATATGTATTAAGTTACACATATAGTAAGTGACAGAGTCAAGATTCATCATCAGATCTTCTGATCCCCAATCAAGCACTCTTTCCACTGCATAGTATGTTATGTAGTCTTCCATTCATGGCTTCCTGAAAGCCCTGACTCCAGAAGAAATCAGTTTGGTAAAAATGAGGATTAATAATACTATATCTATGCCACCCTTCATCAAACACTATGTGTCCTATCTTTTCCTTCCCCTGCCACAGAATTAGACAAATCTTCTGTGATGTAGTAATATAGACAGCCCAGCTGCATCCTATGAAGTCAGATTTCTAAAGCTCCATTACCTTCTGGGTGGGTATGTTTGAGAAACTCAGACTTACTGGGGCAGCTGGGTGGCTCAGTGGATTGAGAGCTGGGTCTAGAAACTAGAGATGGGAGGTCCTAGATTCAAATCTGACCTCAGACACTTCCTAGCTGTGTGACCCTGGGCAAGTCACTTAACCTCCTTTGCCTTGCCCTTACCACTTTTCTGTCTTGGAACCAATAGACAGTATTGATTCCAAAATGGTAGGTAAGGGTTAAAAAAAAGTTAAAAACAACAATAACAACAAAAAACCCTCAGAATTAACAGATCCACAGAGTCTTATTCCAGAGAGTTAATGACTCTGAGGCTCCAGTTCTGTCTCAGATTGTCACTCAGTTTTCAGTTTGCAACTCAATTGATTAGCCAGGCAATATTACCTCAGAATTCCATGATATTAGCATGAGATTTGATTCTACTACTGATTAGAGATATTATTGTAACACAAATTGTTCAGAACAATGTCAGGGAAAATATGCCTATTTGGCTTTTTATGGATTCTCTGTCCCTTTCCTATCTCTGGCTGTCCCCAATGTTGTCTTTGTAGCTACCTTGCCAGTCTTATCTCCTCACCTTCCTCATTTGTATCCTTTAATGTTCTGTAGCCTAGTAAGTCAGATAACCAAGCCTCATAAAGCTGTCTATGAAATAAATAGTCTGTGAGTGAGCAGTCACAAGAACCTCTATTAGTAAAGGATATGAAGCCTTAGTAAAGAGGTTTTGTGGCTTCTCTCTTAATCACCGAGTTTCTTTTTAACTTGTTTTTTGAAGTTTTGACTGTAGAAGTGAGAGTTAAGAACTAATCATACTAGAGGAGACATATCTCTCCCGATGGAATATGAGCTCCCTCAGGTGGGGGACTATTTCTTTTTGATCTTCATATCCCAGCGCTTAGCACAGTACCTGACATTTACTGGGCATTTAATAAACGCTTGTTTGATTGGATAGAATTTTATGGTTCTTCAAATATATTATCTCACAAGAACTTTGTGAAATGGGTACTGTATATCTTATTGTTGCCATCAAATGAGACAGTATGCATAAAACATTTTGTAAAACTTAAAATGCTATAAATGCTGATCACCATTATTGTCATCCTTATTTTTTAAATGAAGAAACAGAGATTCAGAGATTTTCAGTGATTTACCCATGGTCATGGCCGCTAGGTGGCACGGTGGAGAGAGTGCCGGTCCTGAAGTCAGGAATTCATCTTCCCCCGTTCAAATACGACTTTAGATACTTGCAAGCTGTATGAGGCTGGGAAAGGCACTAAGCCCTGTTTACCTCAATTCCTGATCTGGAAAATGAACTGGAGAAGGACATGGCAAACCACTCTAGAGTGGTATCTTTACCAAGAAAACCCTTAATGGGGTCACAAAGAATCAGACTCAACGGAAATGACTGAACAACAACAAAAAACAACCCCTGGTCATATAGCTAACAAGTATCAGCAAGGCAGAATAAGAACTCAACCAATCACAAATGCAGTATTTACTCCATCTTGTTCTTTCAGCCTATTAAGTATTATACTGTAAATCTTAGAAAGATTTTATTGACTATATCACTGAAGAGACTATGACACAGACAATTTGAGTGGCAAGTTTATCCTATAAGTTAGTTTCAGGATATTGAGCTATACAATTAATAATGAACCTTAATTAGAGCCCTAGAAATTGTACTGTAATTAGTGAAGAGAATTGGTTTAATAATAATCACCACCAGAGAAATTATCTGTATCTTTGTAATAAAAAGCAATGGTTTATCAAGGGCAATTCACACCTGTATCCGTCCAGATATGCTACCCTTATTCTTATCATTCTGGCATTCTGGCAAAGGCCATTATGGATTTGGTTTCTATTATCCCATAGACTGCCCAATATAACCTGGAAAATGAGGGGAACAAATCCTATATTAAAACTTGCATGAAGAGCCTTGAGTCCATTTTGTGTGAAAATTGGTTGAAGGAACTGGGCATTTTTAGCTCGGAGAAGAGAAAAATCAGACTGGAGGATGATAAACTGTCTTCAAGTGTTTGAAAAGTTTTCATATGGACAAGAAAACAGATTTATTTGTTCCATTTGAACCCAGAAGGTGGAACCAGCAGCAAAAGGTAGAAAATTTTTGAAAAGAGATAAATATAGTTCTCTATTAAGGGAGGAAATAAACCAACTTCCTAACATAGAACTGTACAGAAGTAAAATGGGTTCTCCAGTGAGCTAATAAATTCCATCTCCTTGGAGGTCTACTTGTTAGGGATGCCTAGTGAAAATGCTTTTTATGTACAGGTTGGCATACCCACTGACCAATGAGGTGTCTTCTAATTCTCAGATTTTGTGACTTTTGTTTCTGTGACCATATAAATATGAAACAATGATAATGTAATTTTGTGAAGCAAAAATAGGCTTTAATAAACATGGAACTAAGTGGGAGGAGAGGTAGAATTTGGAATTTTAAAGGCTTTTGTTATAAAGAAATCATAAAGTAGCAAATTAAAGAAATGATATTTTAGCATAACTATAATTTATCATCTCAGAAAGACAAACTATAAATTTCATGATGAATATATGTACATATGCATGTAAGTGAGCTGAAATTCGGCTCTTTGCCTCAGTCACCTAGTTAGAAGAGCTCATTAAAAATCATAAGAATTTTCCTTTCTTTTTCATGCATTTCTAGCTGATATCTTCATATTCTTAGCTGATAGTGACATCTCCCCTGTGCATTATTATTATCATTACTATTCTTATTATTTGTCTCATGTCTCTTGTTCTCAGTGACTGAGTTAGAGAGAAATCTAATCCAAAATGTACTAAATCATGCCTGTACATGAAAAATAATCATTTGTAAACTGTAGTGTTTTCTCACATTCTAAATTACCAGTGATTCTACTGCGTGACCTTGGAATGAAAGTGAACTACAGTATTTTTAGTTAGAGCATTGAAACTGAAGCCATTCTGGGACTTAGTTCCCGCTTTGTAAAATGAGCAATGAAACTGCATGACTCATATGATCTTTTCCAACTCAAAAGATTCTATATATCAGATCAGAAAAATAGATGACAGTCGTGAATCCATTGATATCCAGTCTTTGAAGTGGCCTACCTACCTGGCTAAAAAATACTTATTTCCTGCTCAATTTGTCATAGTATTTCAGCACCCCTGGTATTTTTTTTTAATCTGCTTTTAAAATAATCACCCAAATGTAACTACTATTATCTGCCTCATAAATATACTCTATTTTCTTAAGTGACCAGAGCTCTGATCTGAGAGTTCTTTCATAGTTTTTGTCTTCTATGATCATAGGAACTGTATTTTGATTCTTATGTATTCTTAGGGCTTAGCCCATTGCCTGACTCATAGTAGGCATTTACTAAATGTTTATTTAATTGAATTGAAGGATATTTATATAATTTCCTATTCTCTAATGTTTTGGGTTTTTTTTTTAACTCAGTGATATGACTAGTTAGACTTGGCAGAAAATGGCAATGAATTTGTTGTCTTTGAAAAATAGGCAATTATAAGGATGGCAGTTGTTTTAGTACTGTGATCAAAATGAACATGAAGAAATCTTGTAAATAGAACATCATAGCAAATCTTAATATTTAATATTCCTCTTAATATGAATAATCATTTTGTAAATAGAGTGATACATCTGGGGTCAGGATCTGAGTGTAAATTCTGCTTCTGAATTTTAGTAAATATATGACCTTAGGGAAATCTTTTAATGTTTTTGAGACCTTTGAGAGTTTCTTCAGTGCTAAAAAGAGATGGCTGTTATGATCCTCAGAATATATATGCATATATATGTTGTATAATTAGAATCTGCTCCCCAGGACTCTAATTCCCAGCATCACACTTTCGTTCTCACGTTAGGTCCTTATGTTTTGGAGATAAAGTTTGTGTGTAACCCCACTTCCCTTCTTCTCAGGCTTTTACTTTTGTCCTTTTATTTCTTCTATTTCAAGTGATTATTAATAAATCTTATTACTTGGAGTTCTTGGATATTAATTTAAATCTTACAGTGTATATACATACATATGTATCTATCATCTATTTATTTAAATAATTATAATAATAGTTTACTTTTATGTGATGTTTACTACGTACCAGACACAGCATGTTATGCAATTTACAATTATTCTCTCATTTCATTCTCACAACAACTCTGGGAAATCTATTATCATCCCAATTTTAAAGACAAGAAATCTAAGATAAACGAGATAAATGACTTTTCCAGAGCCACAGGGATAGTAAGCATCTGAGGCCAAATTTGAACTTGTGTTTTCCTGATTCTAGGTCCAGTGTTCCATCTATATGGCCATCATCTCTCTCTCTCTCTCTCTCTCTCTCTCTCTCTCTCTCTCTCTCTCTCTCTCTCTCTCTCTCTCTCTCTCTCTCTCTCTCTCTCTCTCTCTCTCTCTTTCTCTCTCTCTCTCTCTCTCCTCTATTAAACTATAGATCTATCTATTTTAAAGTTGTATATAAATGTCTTGGAAGCAACTTGGCATATATATTGGAAAGAATACTATTTCTGAAATCAGAGAACCTGAATTCAAATCCCACCTGTGCCACTTAGTATTCAATCATGTTTAAGTTGCTTACTATCTGTGGTCTTTGGTTTCTTTCTCCATAAAAGGAGAGGATTAGAGCATATTGTGTCTATGGCTTCTCTCAACTCTTAGTCTATGATTTAATGATTCTTATTCTATCCCCATACATCCCAAAATAGAATATAATTTACATTCACTAATGAATCTCATTTACAGAAACTGTATATTGTATAAATATTGTAAATAGGACTTTTAAAAAATGCCCTGCCCTAAACGTATTCCGATACCTCATTATGCCCCAGAGCTTTTAAAAGTTTTGATTGAAACATAAGGTGTGGATGGATATCAAACTGTTTAGGCTTTGACTGTGGGCATAGAGATGGATTTATAGGTCTACTCCACAGAGACCTGCCAGGCTAAATTTGGAGAGGTTTGTAACAAAGTTGATTCAATGGTGATAAATTTTTTAGCCAGAGAAACAATGGAAAATGATCTTATTCTCTATTGACTTGTGACGAACTAAATAAATTCTGGAATGTGAGTGTGATGTGATATTATCAGACTATAAGAAATAGTAAATATGAGGAATAAAAGAAAGCATGTGAAGATTTATATGAAATGAGGTAAAATAGAATCAGGTAAAAATATACAATGACTACTGCAAAGTTAATGGAAAGAACAAAACTGTCAATAACAAACCAACTGAAATTGAATATTGAGATTATGATGAGCAAATTTGGTCTGTGAAGAAAAGATAATGATATGAGAATATGCCTCCCTTACTTGGATGATGGAGATGTAGCACGGAATATTCTTAGATTTGTGGACTTGATTGATGAGTTCATGCATTTTGCTGAACTGCTTTTCATTTTCCCCTTCATTTCATTTATTTATTTAATTATTAATTAATTAACTAATTCATTTATACATATTTATTTATTTGAAACTCGCCTTCCATCTTATAATCAATACTGTACATTGGTTCTAAGGCAGAAGAGCAGTAAAGGCTAGGCAATGGGGGTTAAGTGACTTGCCCAGGGTAACATAACTAGGAAGTGAATGAGGTCATATTTGAACCTAGAACCTCCCATCTCTAGGCCTGGCTCTCAATCCACTGAGCCACCCAGCTGCCCCCTTTCCCTTCATTTTAAAAAATGCTTTTTATGAGATGGTTTTCTGGGTGGAAGATGGAGAGAGATATATTGAAAAGTAAAGATAATGTTAAAAAACATTTTGTTTCAATTTTTTAAAAGACAAAGCATTCCTGAATTACAGAGGAATTGCTCTCTCTGTTGATGGAGGAACTACAATGATTAAATATCAGATCATTGGAATATTAAGTTTATAATCAGTTACAAATAATAGTCATCAAGACAGATCTGAGACCAACAGGCAGAAGTTATAGAGAAGTAGATTTCTGCTTAGGACAGAAATTGAAATACCTTTTCATTGGACATAGTCAAGTAGAGGTTAGACTTCAGCCAAAGATACTGTAGAAAGATTTCCAGCAAAGGGTTGAATGTTGCCATATGACCTCTCAGGTTCTCTTCTAACTCTTAGGATTTTATGATTCTCAAATAAAACATAACTAATGGAAACTTCTAAGAGTATGAATTAATCTCAGAATTTTTATATTTCTGATTAATTTTGGATGGGGGGAAGTGTTGCTGTTAAACATGATTATTATATGGAAATCTTCTATAAGCCAGATCCCATCTAGAGAGTAAGTAAACTATAATATGACTATAAATGGGTTCATTTGAAAGTACAGTGGCACTGACTCTGCCAAGTGATGAGGTTACAAATTGGCTAATTGGTTGTGACAATTACAGGACATAAAATGATATCCTGATCATTGAACAGTAAAATAAATGGGTGTGGAGATCTTTTTTCCCCTCTCCTCCCTAATATGTATTAATGATTTGGATATGAGTAATAATGGAGTACTTATATTCTTTTCCTTTGTTAGCAAAACCATGCACAGAGATAAATATTGATGATTTCTAATTTTTTGAATCTCTTTATGCTTGAACACCAAGAAGATGGACTATGAGACACTTTGCCAGGATGTTTTAAAGCTATTGTTATTTCCAATGTATGCAGGAATATCCAAGTCTCAATATCTGATTTTTAAAGAACTTAAAAGTCAATCCTCTTGCAGACTGAGTCATGGTGGATAACAATCTTTGAGATTTTCTCATAAACTACAAAAGATAAAAGGAATCAAGGTCTTTCAAGTGCTGAGAAGGAGATAAAAATTGTTAGAGAAAATGGAAAATAACCATCTAAACTAGATTTTCAAATTGTATATTAATTTATAGTTGCATGGGTAAATGTGACCAAGAACCTGGTATACTTTGAAAGATTTCACAGGAACATTTCTATATAATTGCTTCCACATCAATAACAAACAAATCTATAAGAACTGTGGCTATAACACGAAAACTGTACTTCTACAAAAATCTGGAAGGAGCTGCTATTTCTTCCCCTAGACTTTGTTTCTCCCTGTCAGCAAATGTTCATAAATGAGTATCACTACTATTTCAAGTAATATGCAAAAATTCAAAGCATTGAAAAGTCAGCATTTTTTAACCCTACTTACAAATAACTTGTAGGAAAAAAAGAAGCATCTAGCCATTTTATATTTATACTATAACATTGTTGACATGGAAAGGTAAACAATCCTGCAGACTGAACAAAAGATTAACTAGCATTTGAATCATTCAAGCACCAACTAAAAATGAAAACACAATGATGCTAACATCATTATATGAACAATTCCATCATTTTATCTTAAGAATGTCACCCTGGCTCTTGATTTATAACAGAGGTGTCAATATAGTGATTCACAATGCTCTCCAAGACAGTGTGAATCGGATTCAAATATAATTGGGAACTATTTAACAAAATGGATAAAAATACAATAAAATATAGATAATGTCAATGATGTAACCCTCTGAAATCTTTACTTACTACTTAGTGGTCCTGTTTCTATGTGAATTTAACACTAATGGTATGAAAGGCACAAGGGTCATGCATGATATGAAAACCACCTTCTCTAGCATATTCTATTGTTTTAGAGGCAAGGATGCCAGAAGACTGCACTCACTATAAGAGAAAACCCACTCAGCTCTGCAAGAATACTCAAAAGGAATCGTGTTTTAGGGGAAACTTTGTTTCTTTAGATACAGGGAAGAATAAGCCTTAGAGCTACTTAAAAAAGAGAGAGAAAAGAAATGAAAGCAATGGGACAGCCCTGAAAATTACAGATTGTTCTGATTACCTGGATTAGATCAATTTGCAAGCACTTGGAACTGCTTCTGATGCTAGGCAAAAATCAATGTGACTTTGTGAAGAATGGTTTTTGTTGGACTAATCTAATTTTCCCCTGTGCCAGAATGACAGACCTAGTAGATACATCAGAAGGTTTAGAATTAATACAAGTTGACTTTAGTAAGATTTCCTGTTCTGTTTCAAATGATACTCTAATTAAAAGAAGGGAGAAATTGGAACTTTGTAGGAGTAGGTGGAAATGTGAATAATTGGAGGTAAGTTATTGATGGCTCACTTTTGGACAAAGGGTTACCTCACTGAGTGTTATCCATTCTTTTCATCTATGATCTGAATGATAGCACCATAAAACACTGATGTGGCTACTGCCGCAAGGAATTAAGTGTCCTTGATCTGGGAATGATTATACTAAAAGTAAAGAAAATAAAATCTTAGTGATTAAAATGCTCCAAATCAGGGGCAAGAAAGCGCATTCTATAAAAACAAGATAATCCTGCATAGAATGTAGTAGATAGATTGCTTGACTTGTAATCAGAAAGACCTAGAATCAAATCCCATCTCTGATACTATCTATTGACAAATCATTTAAATTCTCTTGAGCCTCACTTTCTTTACCTATAAAGTAAGGATGATGATCTTTCAGTGACCTATTGTGAGAGTCAAATAAGATTATCTATTTAGAGTGTTTTGAAAACTTCCAGCATCAGTTCTGTTTTGAGCTTTATGAAGCAGAACCACAGAACTTGTATTAACTCCCTCCCTACCTGAAACCCAAGAATGGACCATTCGTTTTAGTATTGATTATATAAGGACTTTCTTATTTGGCTAATTTCTTTTAGACCTTACGGAACTTCTCTGTTGGATATCTTTTTTGGGGAAGAGTTGATAAGTAGAAGGGTCTCTCACCCAGTTCTGTTTGATAGAAGGTGGTGAGAATAACACTCAATTGTACCTCTCTAATTAGTAACCCAATCATTTGAAATTTTGGACTCTTTTTCATGGTTATAGAGGGAAAAAGTCTCTCAGGACATTTGCCTCCTAATATTAGAATGCACCGAGAGATAACAATGAGCTGAGCAAGATGCAGTAGATCAAAAGATCAGGACTCATGCCTTTAATTACATATTCTTGAACAGCAGCAAATAGGGTGCTCTTTACATGCTAGATTTTCTATATTGTTAATTGAAAAACTGAACCTAATGGAACTGTAAAGTAAATCCCTAAAGTCCCTGAGGATTGTATTTGCCAATTTAGGGCCCCTCACAGGATAGCCAATCTAATCCTTGTCAGCAGGGCTCTTATAATGGAAGATGGTGATATTTAACAGCTATTATAGTTTTGACCAGAATAATTAAATTTATAGAATAATAATCTTTTCATTAAGTCTCACGATATCCACAATGAATGAATGAAAATTAATTGAGAAGTTAGAATTAAAAACAGGGCAACAAGGATGGAAAACTGAACAGTAAAATTACAAAAGATTGACTATTTGTTCCTGTGATGGACAGGGATACCAGGTGGAATTTCCTTGTTTTTCTTAAGGGACTGTTGTACACAAAAAGACATTAAAACATTGTTGAATAGCCATATAAAAATCAGTTTTCCTGTGGCTTATGAGCTACACAGATGTTAAGAAAAAAACACAAACCACAACAACAATATACTTTTTAAATTGCTATACTCTAGGAATGATGAATAGTATGATTTCAGAAAAATCTGGAAAGATTTTCATGGACTGATGCAGTGTGAAGTAAGCAGAACCTGGAAAACATTGTACCCAGTAACAGTAAATATTGTGGAATGATCAATTTAATATATTTAGCTATTATCAGCAATACAAGGATCCAGGACAATTTTAAGGGACTTATGACAAAGAATGCTATTCATCTCCAGAAAAAGAACTGTTCGAGTCAGAATAGATGAAAGCATGATTTTTCAATGGTTTGTTTGGATTTGGGTTTTATAGAATTACTCACAAAGATGAATAGTATGGATGGATATGTGTTTTGCATGATAGTGCATGTGTAGCCCAAGTTGAATCTCCTACCAGCAATGGGAGAGGAAGGGGAGGAGAGGGAGAAAGATAAGTAGATAAGTTCAATCATGTAACTTTGGAGAACTTGTGTGAAAATTTGTTATTGCACGCGTGCACACACACACACACACATATAATTTTCACAGAATCCATGGAAAGGACTTAATAGCTATTATTACTGACCATTGAATGGGTTTCCAGAAAACAGGGTAACAAAATGATAGCAAATAACAAATAATGCTTTAATTTACTTAAATGTCTGAGTAATCAGCCAAGTTGAAGTATGCCTTTTATAAAGGTATCACAGGATAATGGAAGGGATTTTAGTGTCTATATATTACAAAACTTGTCATTTGACAAGTGAAGAGCTGGAATGCATACAAATTTGTTGATTTATCTAAGGTATTAGATTGATTCCCTCACCTGTCAACAACTAGTGATGACTATTATGACTAATCAATATCAGAGCCAGTATTCCCTACAACAAACTAATTAGTGACCAAAAACTCAGATTCTGATGACATCAAGTCTAGTTCTCCATCCACCATGCAATGCTGCTCCCGGACTCTGTAGTAACTATTAAAAGTAATGGCCTTTAATAGCTATCTTATGACCAAAGTCCCTTTCTAGTCCTTGGAAGTTGCTTGAAACAACAAAAAAGGCTAAAGATTTGAAAATTCCCTCCAGGCTTTGCTGTATATTTAGAAAGTATGCCTCTAACAGAAGTTGTGATCAACATGGGACTCTCCCTAGTCAGAGACCAAAAAAGTCCTTCAAATAATAATAATAACAGGTGAGATTTAAATAGCATTTTCAAATGTGCCAAACTCTTTTGGACTGAGCCAGGCAGGACAGAACCAGTCAGGTTTAGTTTAAAAGGCAGAAGAAACCTCCTGACAGCTATTCTCACTGACTTCTCCTGAAAGCCACAGAGAGCTGTGCTAACCATTTGATCATAATTCTTGCTGCAGAATCTTTGACTACTGTGCCACCCTTGAAGGACTAAGAGCTCTCTACCTTGTCCTTGTCCTACTTTCTGACTTCACAGAGCCCAGTCACATTTGATTGATCTTGGCTTTCACTTGGTCTTAATGATTAACCCTCTTCTCCCTCCATGATTTCGACTGATTACCTTAAGATTGCAACACTCACCTTTCCCTATCGATTCTTCTTCTTGGAAAAGAAAACTCTACAGGAAGGCTAGAATAATTATAGCTTTTTAGATTAAAACAGAGTAGGGACTTTAAAATGGTTTCTATTTCTAGTAAAGGAAATAAAGGACATAGACTAGTTAAGCCAGGAGGGATGCAGACCATGTAATCGATTACTTCATTCACTCACTCATTCATTCAGCTTTTATTTACTGTGTGCCTATTATGAGCAGTTAACTACATCAGGCTCTCTAAGAGATACAAAGATATACTTGATATGGTTCCTGCCCTTAAATAATAGGGACTATAAGGCATAAATTCTAATGATTGCAACACAAAGGAGGAGGTGTTAAGTGAGCAACACAAACTCACTTAGAAAGGATTACACTCCTGGTTGAGATAATCAGGGAAGGTTGAAATAACTCAATGGCAGGCAAAAATTAAATAGCTTTTAAGCCAAGAATGAAATGTTGGATGGATATGGTTTTATAAATTGAACTAATGGAGTGTAAGAAGGTAAAGGAAATCCTGGGATTCTTGACAAATGGAATGGCATGAACAAAGGCATTAGGGCTAAAAATGATATATTATATATTAAGGGAAGAGCATGGAGCCCACATGGAATTTTAAATTTTTAGGGGGAATTATGGGAGAAAATACTTGAAGGTCCCCAAAATATATCTAAATATATCTAAGATGTAGTTAACATGCATCTCTGCCCACCTGACAAAAAAACAGACAGATGAAAATCACCTTTAGTCAAGTCTCTTCTCTGGGCCATTTCTTTCAACCAGTCCTCATAGAGCATAACTTTCTATGATCTCAAGGAATTGTAAAACAACTTGTCAAATTCAAGGTGAAATTCAACAAGGACTAACCTGAGGCCATGAATCAGAAATGAACAATTCTACATCTGTATATAGAGCTGTGTATATGTATTTTCCCCCTTAAACAAGGAGCTGCTTGAAAGCAAGGATTGTCTTTTTTTGTAGTTCCAGAGCTCAGCCTAATTGACTATAATGATAAATTAGTTAAGGGAAACAGAAATGGATTGGAAATCATGATAGGTTACAACTTGAGAACTCATCAAAAGAACAATGCTATGGCTGCTTTTGGTCAAACTAGGTAATATCTAAGGTACCTTCTAGTCCTAACATTCTAGGATTCACTTAAAATAATTTTTACCTTCCATCTTAGAATCAATACTGTGTGTTGATCCCAAGACAGAAGAGTGGTAATGATTAGGAATGGAAGGTTAAGTGACTTGTCCAGGGTCACACAGGTAGGAACAATGGGGGTGTAAGTGACTTAATCAGAGTCACACAACTGGGAAGTGTCTGAGGTCAAATTTGAACTCAGGACCTCCCATCTCTGGCCCTGACTCTCAATCCCCTGAACCAACCAGCTGCCCTCCAACCCCAGAATTCATTTTTAATGGGAAAATGCTATAATAGTTCTAATGTTGCACTTGAGAGCACAATGTTCTTATTAATGCATTCCTTTTAATAATTTCCCCTAAATATTTTAGAAATGAGATGAAGACATTTAAAATGATATAAAGCAATAAAAACTATTAAATGATAGGAAAGTAGATTATGTCAAGAAAAGTTAATAGAGATGAGATTGTTAGCTCTGGAAATAGATAGAGAAATGCAGAATGATTTAGAAAGTACCTGTTGGATCCTAATGTGTTCAGGAAAATTTGGACTTTCCCCAGGACTAAAGTGAAGGCTGTTATCTCCCTGCTATAGTGCTTCTTCTTGTCTATGGGCTTTCTGGCATTTCCTTTTCCCCTTTACCAAATCACATGATCTAATGTTCTCTTGTCACCTTATAAATCCAGTTTTTGATTAACTTTGGTAAAAGAAAATTTGTCTGGGCCACCAAGGCAAAGGGATTTGGGTAGGTGTGTTTTCCGTGTTCTTTCTTTCATCTTCTTCCTCTTCTCTATCAAACACATTGCTTTTTAAAAGGGCCGCCTGCTTTCTTTGTTTTCTCTACCAGCAGTGTCTGTAGCTTTTTCCCCACTCCCAGTGTTCATCACTGGGTATGGAACATACATATCCTTGACTCCAGATGTGCTTTGGTCATCTCAGATACACAGGTGTGCCTCAGGATGAAAAAAGTTGTTTTTCACTGTTCTAAAATAGGAAAGATTACTGTGGGGAATGTGCTGTCTTTCAGCTATTCTCCATTTCTCCAGGTGGGAATTTCTTGATTAAAGCATATTCTTGATCTTTGTTCCCCTCTCTCTCCTTCCAAACTTTCTTATTCAGGCTTCTCCTAGAGGATCCCTTTTCTGATTTTTAGATTATATTCGTAATTCATCATCAAATTCCTCTCAGTAAGGTCTTATCCCAAATAGAAAACATACTCCAAAATTTTATTTTCTTAGATGCTTCATGTCATCTTTTTAGTTAGTTTGTTTCCCTATGTATTTCCAGAAGGCCACACTTCTTGTCCTTCTGCCTCCCTATATCTATCATCATTTGTTCAGTCCCAGATGTTTTTCAAATCTCTCTAGGCTTTTTCACTTCCCTTCCCAATAATCCTTAAGTTAGATCCATTTGTCTCCTGAAACCAGCATCCTGTAGAATCTTTGTACTTTATTTATTTATGTGGACTGAATTCATTCAGCAGTCACTTGGGGATTGCAAGCTCTCAAGGGCAAGAATTGCTCTTACTCACTTCAGCTACAGGGAGGCTTGATTCAGAACTATACATGATAAATTATAAGCATGTGGACAGCCTCGTCTGGACTAAACAGCATGACTTGTTTCAGTGAGAATATAAAATATTTCATTGCTCTCAGAATGAGGTTTCTGAAAAGGAGCAATAAATACATCTGGCTTAGAATATTATATACATTTACTTTGTGGTAGCTGTTGCTAAAAATCACCTCAAATGATTGCCTAGATATACTAAGAGACATTCAGAATTGCAAAACCAATTATTTTTCTTTCCATTGATATACTTTATATCCTATTTGGCTTAATTCTTTTTCTGATGATTTTATTTTCAAATATGATCTGACTCATTAAAAAAAAATCACTGATCTGATCTGTTCATGTTCCTCTGCTTTAAGCTGGCAGTTATGTGAGAGACCACAGGCTTCTAGGACCTCCACTGATGTCCACAAAATAGAGAACAGTAGAGAGCAGTAGAGAATAATGAAAAGAGACCCCAACTTAAGAGTCTGAAAAGAAGTGAGTTTGAAACTTGATTCTGTGACCAGGAACACCATTTAATTTTGCTAAGCATCAGTTTCCTTATTTGTAAAATGGGGAAGGAAGCTATTGTGTAGTTTCAAACTACATAATGTAAATGGGAATTCATTAAGCATTCCAACCACAGAGAATATTATTATGCTAAAATGCATTGGTCAGAACTCATTTGGAGTCTTGTCTTCTTTTTGGGGCACCAAATTTTAGAAAGGACATTCATAAGTTAGAGAGCATCCAAACAGGGACAGATGGGGAGGTGAAGGGCCTCAAGGCTGTATAACCTACAAGAATTTTTTTGAAAGAATTAGAAATGTCTAGACTGAAGAAGAGAAGGTTCAGGAGGGGTCATGCTAAGTGTCTTCAAGTGTTTTAAAAGTTGTGGTGTGGAAGATGACCTAGATTTTTTCTGCTTGTTCCCAGAAGGCAGAACCACAAACAATGGATGGAAGGGACTAACACACCAACTGGACAAACACACCAACTTAAGCACAATGTTGGAACTGGGCAGGGAGAGGGAAGCTAGAAGAAAACAACTTCCTGTCAATTGGAAATATCCAAAAGTAGAATGGGATGCCTTGTTAGGTAGTGAGAGCCTTCTCAATGGTGATTTGCAAGCCAAGGATGAATGGCTATTTGTTAGGTAATTTGTAATGGCAAATCCTTCCTTCCTTCCTTCCTTCCTTCCTTCCTTCCTTCCTTCCTTCCTTCCTTCCTTCCTTCCTTCCTTCCTTCCTTCCTTCCTTCCTTCCTTCCTTCCTTTCTTCCTTCCCTCCCTCCTTTCTCCCTCTCTCCCTCCCTCCCTTCCTCCCTCTCTCTCACTTTCTCTCTTTCTCTCTCTCTTTCTCTCTCACTTTCTCTCTTTCTCTCTCACTTTCTCTCTTTCTCTCTCACTTTCTCTCTTTCTCTCTCACTTTCTTTCTTTCTTTCTTTCTTTCTTTCTTTCTTTCTTTCTTTCTTTCTTTCTTTCTTTCTTTCTTTCTTTCTTTCTTTCTTTCTTTCTTTCTTTCTTTCTTTCTTTCTTTCTTTCTTTCTTTCTTTCTTTCTTTCTTTCTTTCTTTCTTTCTTTCTTTCTTTCTTTCTTTCTTTCTTTCTTTCTTTCTTTCTTTCTTTCTTTCTTTCTTTCTTTCTTTCTTTTTTCCTCCTCCTCCTGGAAGGTTCCCTTTTTCTTATTGATCCCACTACAACCCTAGACCAGGTCCTCACTTTTCTTATCTGAAAGATATTGCAAAAGCTTCTTAATTGCCCTTCATCTCCTTTCTCCCTATCCAAGCCATTATTAGTGCACCCTCCCTACCAAGCACTCTGGATGTGTGTTTAAAATAAAACACATTATGATTACAAAATACTTTACAAATATTTCATTTGAACTTCAATACAACCCTGTATATAAAGTTTCACAAGCCAACAAGCAGACTGCACAGCCCAGGGTTCCTCCACAGTAGATGTGATGACTTAGGCGGAATAATGAGATAGGAGATAGCTTGGATGTTTCAGACCTGTTGCACAGGCGTGGCAAGAAGCTACTCTGCCAGGCACAGGGTTCCTGGTTATTATATAGCTCAGTGGTTACATGCTTTTGTGGCACACATTCTCATTTTTCAACATACATGATCTCTTACAGATAATTGGATCTCAATATTTAACTTTTAACAAATTGGTTAATTAGCATTTTATGATCATCTTGCATACTAAGTGGATACAACAAAGTGAGGCTTGTTAGAGATAAATGACATAGGCAGGGTATCCAGGGGTCATTTCCCACTGACCTGTGGGATGACCAGCTAAGAGAATCATTGTTGCTTTTAATCAGCTTTCATAATCAATCAGAATTACTTAGAAGAAAAGTAACAAAAACATTTGCTGCTAAGAGTGCAGGTTTAAAGGGTAAATTTAACACACCTAGATTTAGGTATTTTTCTAATTTCCATGTTTTATTTTCCTGTGTTGCTTAGAGATGTTGCTGGCCTTCAATAAACAAAACAAGTCAGTGGAGTGTGCCATACTAGTCTGTACCTAAGACGGGATGTGGCTGTTGACCCTGGATTGTAATGGGGGTGGAGAACCTGGATGTGCTCCTTCTAGAGGCTTGAGTCTAAGGGAGAGAGAAAGGAGGGGTGGGTAGTGGATACATAAAATTCTTTAGGTTTTAATTCTGTGAATCTGATCTTTGGGGTGGTATACTGGGGGTATTAAAGTAGGATTAATTTTACAAGTATTTTTGCTCTCAAATTATCTTTTCCTGAAACTAGGGAGAGAACAGTAATCCACAATTTCAATAGTAAGGGATGTTAGTGGAAGAAATCACATGTGGGGGAGGGGGGGCTGAGTGGGTGTTTCCATCTTTCCAGGGGTCAATTTACAACCTTAGTCTCCACCTGGGACCTTGTCAGACAGCATGGGTTTGGTGGCCTCCAGCAATAAAGTGCTATTATCCTCCTCTTTGCCACTTTCTTTTTTGGTTTGTTTGTTTGTTTGTTTTTTCCAGTGAGGGGAAAAAAAAGTTTAAGTGACTTTCTGGCATAGGGTCACAAAATTAATTGGTGGTTAAGGTAGGATTGGAATGGATTGGAACTTAGGTCTTTCTAATTCTAAATGCACTATTAAATCCATAACGCCATCTAGATTTTTCAAATCTGAATGTACTTACCTTTGAATGTTTTAATTCTCCAGGACAATATGTAAGCTTTTTGAGGGGAGGGACTTTCTCATGTTGCATTTTTATCTCTAGATCCTAGCACAATGCCTGGCACATAGGAGGCATTTGATAAATGCATGTTAAGTTCAGTCAGGTATGAGTTGATCTAGATGGCTTCTGAAACCTCTTCAGCTATGTTGATGACATGACTTTAATTTCCCTTCACAATCTGAGATTCTATGCTTCTATAATTAATGGAGCATGATTGCATCCTATGGTCATAATGAAATAAGGGTAAGATTTATTAAAACATTGCTCTCTTGTATGCTAAATTAGACTCGTTTGGTAGGAAAGAGTTTGACACTTCATAGAGACAGATGCTTGGGTTGTTGTTTTTATTTCCTGTGGTTTTTGGTTTTTTTCTCTGCAGACAATGCTATCTTAACTTATGGTGAGTTTGCTACACATTCTTTCCTTGGCATTTTTCCTTTCTACCTTAACTAAGGGCAACAATATGTATATTTCTGCTGGAAATAAAAATATAATGACTGTGAATAACAACAAAGTCCCTTCAGGTTACCTTGACATTTTGTTTTTCTTGTTTCAGGGTAGAAGACTTTACTTGGAGTGAAGCAAATTAGGGGTGCTACTCTCCATTATTACAACTATGAATCTATTGAGCACAGTGTTGAGCACACATTAGGCACTATAGATATTGTGATTTATTTGATTGCTTGCATCTAATATCAATATTATGTTAGGCATTTTTGTCCCATATGGCATCCAGATAGTAATCATCTGGCATGGTCATTTAATAAACTCTATGGATAATAATTGTGGAAAGCACTAATTCTGTAGATCTCAAGTAACAAAAACAAAATAACTGCAGTCACATGGACACATTAGATTTGTGCTTGAAGTTTCTTTTCAGTTTTTTTTTGCTTTACCATTTTTTGAGGCCAAGAATCTTAAATCTTTATTTTCATCAGTTATATTGAAATGCACTGAATGGAAATGTGGCAGCTGTGTATTCTCATTAAGACTTGAAAAATACATTCGTTGACATCTTCTTGGTCTTTGGAGAAGAAATCTATTGTCCAATACACTTTCTACTATACCTAATCCTTTCAATCATTATCCATGTAATAGTCTCCTCAGTATTTTTGCAAGAAAACAACAATAGTATACCGTATTCCACAGGTGCAAAAATAAAATAATTTGCACTATCATTTACTTTGCTTAATTTAGCAGCTTCTCATGTTTAATTATGCTTATTGTTCATAGATTTGGTATTGAGGGCTCAACAAAGATAACACTTTAAATCTACAATGAAATGTCATTGGGTTGGCCTTAGATTGAAGTCTTCTTAAATCCATTCTTCAGACATAAGAGTTTAGATAGCCTTGGGGTTGAATAGAAAATATCATTTTGTTGGCACATGTTGACTTTTTGGGTCTAAAACATATTATGGTATGTGCAAGCATGAGTGTGAATGTGTATATATAGCCTTGTGTACTGTGAATTATCAAGTGCTATATGTGATTAAATAAGTAAAATGATAATTATTCCCTTGAATTAAGCAAAATTCTCAAGACACAGTGTATTCTATTAATCTAACTACTCAGGCTCACCAGCAATGATAACTCAAGTCAGGAAGATGTGAAAACAAGAGTGTAAACATAGATATTGCAGCACTGACCTTTCCATTTTATCTGCTACCAACAGAGCAAGTAGAAAAAGTAAGTGGGAACAACCTAATACCAATTTTGCAGCTCTGTGATACACTTCTTTATTATTTACATTGCTGCTTTCCATGTATTTACATGAGCTTCTTGATGTCTCCTAATACCTTGTAGAGTGGTTGGAAACCAATAGTCCTGCATTCGAATTTTTATTGAATTCAATTGAATGCATGCAATTACAAAATACTTTTCTTTTTGACATATATATGCTCTAGGAATAAGTCCTTACAGGATGAGGGTTGATACCTTTTAGAAGTTTGAACTAGATCTACCAGATCTATATATGTCATATACAGAAACTTTCAAGGGATGAATCTTGCTTGCAATAGTTTTACATTTCTCTTGGAAGTAGGCATTCTAGATGATAGAAAGAAGCACTGCCTGGATACTTTGGTTCCTTAGACTTGAGCCATTGACTTTCTGGGAACCTGATGATCTGCCCAACTCGTGTTCTTCTTAAGAGTATATTTTCTACTCCTTGATATTCTTCTGTGGAAATATGTCAGATAAAAAATAGAAGTTTAGATATTGTTCTTGTGTCTCAGCAGGAAATCTTCAATGACAGTGTTTGCAGCATTTCTCAAATTGTGCATTTGTATCAGTTGGAGTAAGAATTCTATAACATCCAGGAAAAAGTTCTAATTTTTCTTAGAAATATATAAATCGGTTAGTTAATAAGCATTTATGAAATGTCTGCCATACACCAGGCATTGTGCTAAGTGCTAAGAATTTAAAGAAAACTAAAACAAAATAATTTCTGTTTTCAAAGAATAAACAACATGCTAATAATTATTCTCAGTCAGATAGAAAGGTACAGGGAAATGTGGGGATAATTTAAAAGAAAAGACATTTAGATTAATGAGGGTTGATAAAGTTATCTTGCTGAAAGTGAGACTTAGCTGAGACTTGGAAGAAGTCAGAAAAAGGCAAGGAGGCAGAGATGAGGAGAAAAGAAGTTCCAGGCATGGTAGACCATCAGTGAAAATTATGGAATCAGGAAATAGAATTTCTAGTTTGAAGAACTCCAAGGAAACAAGGATCACTGAATCCCAAAGTAGGTAGAGAATAGTAGGCATAAGAAGAATGGAAATTAGGAAGGAGACAAGCTATGAAGGTCTTAAAAGCTGAAGAGATTTAATTTTTATCCAAGAGATAAAGCAGGGTGATTGGAGTTTATTTCATATTGAAGAGGAGGATGACCTAGTCAGATCTGATGGTCTGGAATAAGGAGTGATTGAGGCAGGGAGGATAATTACAAGGCTACTGCAATAGACCAGGTGATGAGGTACTTATATCAAGGTGGTAGCAGTATTCCATGTTAATTATTTTTATCCATTTCTTGGTAGTAATTATCATTCACCATCATAGATAATTTGAACTAATAATGTGACTTAAGAAATATGTTTATATTCACTTTCTCTATGATGATATATTAGGGTTAATCATCTTACTGTACAGAACTAGACAAGCTCACCACATTTCAAAAGCTTGAACTTTATGCTGATTGCCACTTAATAATGCTTCTTGAAAATACTTCCCATTGATTAGGAATTAACAGCGATGCAATCAGAAAGAGGCCTCAGGTGTCTGGAGTGACATTTTCATCAGTGGCCTTTAATATTTTTCAGGAAATAAACTCCTAACAGAATGCTTGGCATGTAATGATTTTAAGCTTCCTGTAAAGGAAAGTCAAGCTGAACATAGTGTCCAGTACAGTTTTCTTAACTGCATATTACAGACATCTCATATGCCAATAACTAATTCAGAATCAGGATGATGGGACTTTATATCCTACTTTATATAGAAAAAGAGTGGTACAAAAGCATATATAAGAGAGTAGGCCCTTTCCTTTTCTAAATTCTCTATTACTGACAAGAGTACCACCTTTCTCATAGTCAAACAACCTTACAACCTAGATGTGATTTGGAACTCCTCTCTCTCTTCCCATTACCCCATTTCCAATCATTTGTCCAGTCCTATCATTTCTACCTTCCTAATATCTTTGAACATTAATCTGTGGTATAAGATAAAAATTAATATCCAATAACTCCAAGTATTATATTTTATAAGATTTTTTTAATAATCACTTGAAGTAGAGGAAAGTAAAAACCATAAGAGAAGTTTATCCTGACCTCAGTTTGGGGAGAGAAGATGAGAGTGGAGTGGGGGGAAAAACAAAAAAGGTGGGGTTACACAAACTTTTATCTACAAAAGGCAAGGATGTAACATGAGGACAAAAGAGGAATTCTGGGAAATGAAGTCCTGGGGTACAAAATTCTAATTACACAATGGGATGGGGTATATGTATATATATAAAAATATATATGATTTGAGGGGGTTAATTATTGGATTATCTATATTAAATTAACTAGCTTTCAATTAAAAGTATAGAGGAAGTCCCAAATATTTACTCAGAGACCATTTACTCTTCCTTTGCACGAAATTTTGATGGATCTATTTTCCTATCCAAGGGCAGATTGGAAACAGCACTCTGGGGTTGAAAGGTTGGAGATAGGAATCTTAGAAACAGGAAAATCGATAGCAGCATGCAGAGACTGGTAACAGCTTAAAAATAAAGGAAAAGACAGAATCTTATAAAAAGCAGAAATAAGAACTTAAAGTATTTTATTCTATGTTGGTATAAGATGTTAGAATATTGGAAAAGTGTAAGGGATGGGGAGGGGTGTTAGCCAGGTTATCAGGGACTTTGAATGTCACACAGAGGATTTTCTATTTGATCTCAGAGAAGACAGGGAACTACTGGAGTTCACTGAGCAGAAAGGGAGTCATGCTTGGACCTGCACTTTAGGAAGATCACTGACACCTAAGTGGAAGACAGACTGTTGTGGGGAGAAATTGTTACAGGAAAAGCAATCAGAAGTGTATTTCAATAGTCCAGACATGAGGTGATGAGGGTCTGTATCAGGCTGATGGCAATATAAGCAAGTATATGGCAGAGATGTAAGAAGGAAAAACTGAGGCTTTGGCAGCAAATTAGATATATATGTAAGGTGAGAGAGGATGAGGAATGAAGTTTCCCTGACTAGGAGGATGGTGGTTCCAGTCATAGGGAAATGTGGAATAAGGAAAGGTTTTAAGGAAAAGATAAAGAGCTCAGCTGAGTTTAAGAAATGTATAGGACATCTGGTTCAAGATGACCAAGAAGCACCTGGAGATGTGACACTGGGGGTCAGCAACGAGATTAGGGCTAGCACAGAGATGATAATGTAATTCATGAGAAGTTATGTGATCAAAAAACAAAATGAAAAAAGTGCAAGTATAGAGGGAGAAGGGCAGTTAGGTAGAACAATAGAGTGCTGGCCTCAGGTCAGGATGACTCATCTTCCTGAGTTTAATATGACCTTAGGTATTTGCTAGCTGTGTGACACTGGGCGAGTCACTTAACCCTATTTTCCTCGGGTCCTCATCTATAGAATGAGCTCCAAAAGGAAATGGCAAACCACTCTGATAGCTCTGCCAAGAAAACTCCAAATAGAGTCATAGACTGTTAGACATGACTGGAAATGATTTAATAACAATAGAAGGAGAAGAGAAGAGGTCTCAGGACAGAGCCCTGTGGGATACTTATGTCTAGTAGGTCTGACCTAGATAAGCATCCAGCAAAAGTGACTAAGAATGTGTACTCAGATAGGCAGGAAGAGAACCAGGAGAGAATAGTGTCTGGGAAACCTATAGAGAAAAGAATGTCAAGCAAAAGGGATTAATCTATGGTCTCAAAGGCTTCAAAGGTCAAAAAGGATGGCCTCAGTAATGCAATTCTGAAGACACATGCAATGAGGAGGGAAAATGGTAGTTGCTTTAAGGAGAGCATTATTTAACAAAAAAATAAAAGACATATAGAAAATATAAGGACAGAAGAGTACTAATATCATGGGGGAATTTGAGGTGAACCCTACATTGGGGACAGGTACCCTTTGAAAGAGTGCAAGACTCCAAAACTTAGCTTAAAAATAAAAAAGAGAAATTTATTCATTTAGAAGTCATGTTGAATTGGCTGGGAGGACAATGCAGGTAGAGCACTGCCTCCTAGAGCAGATGTGTTCTGAGATTTATATAACCTTTTGATAACAGGGTCTATGTGACTAGAGAAAGGATGATGATGGCATATTACCAGGTCTCTGGAACCTGAGATGAGTCATATGGTTATATCCTATGACTCAAAGACAAAAAGGAGTGAACTATCCAGTTTAGAGGACAATCAGATATCTGTGACATAAAGCAGATGTTTATCAGGAGCAAGCTGGGATATGCCAATACATGATTGTCAAAAATGAAGAGAGAGGCCATAAAGCCTCAAAATCACCTTTGTGATTGTAAGGAAAAATTAAGTCCTTTAAGTATTCTACCCAATCTGGGGGTGTTAGGGTGTCAGGGGAAGCTGATACCCCCATATCACTAATACAAAAGAGTACCGCTCTTTTAAGAATAGTGTCTGGAACATTGATACCTGGAATAAGCTGAGATTGGCAAGATATGCTAATGAATCCCCCTAAGAGGGCAATTTTAAGCTTTGTTAGCAAGAAGAAGAGAATCAAAGACAGAGTGGATAATACCTTTTCTTGGTAGGGTTGGAACAATAAATGATAAGTAATCTTAAGCATAAATCAGTCACCAATTTTGCTTCCATTTTCTCTTCCAAGAATGCAAAGACTAGGGGGGCATGTTTAGCAAAGAGTTGAAGTTCAAAGTAATGGTTTAAAAAATGCCTGGTTTCACTCAGTGAGTTTAAATGATCAACTTGGATGAACTATGTACAAGGGTATTGAGAGATGTAGCAGGTATGATTGCTAATCCACTGTCAGTGATCTTCTAAGACAGAGAGAAATGAGAGAAGTTCAGGAATATTAGAGAAGGGCAAATGTTTTCACAATTTCCAAAATTAAGCAGAAAAGACTGAAATCAGCAAAGTATAAGCTGATGAACTTGACTTCTATTTCTGTCAAAAATCTAGAAAGTGTTACTAAAAGGATAGTCTGTGAGAATTTGGAAAATAAGTTGAGATCTCTAAATATATTCTATTTCATCTAAACCATATCAGGGACATTGGATTTTAAGCATTATAATTTAGCAAGTGCATATACAAGTTGGAACAGAACCAGGAGATGGCAAGAAGATTAAGATGTCAAGAGGGCAATAAATCATGCCATTGGTTGGAGGAAGTAGGGATGTTTAGCCTGGAGAAGACTGTACTTTTAGGGAACCTGTCAGTCTTCATGGATTTGAAGGATTTAAGTCCCTATCTCCAGTCCTATAGAGAGACAATAGGATTTTAAAATACTAAAAGTTTTAAAATTCTAGAAGTTTGCAGCAGATACAGAGGGGCCTAGATTTAGATTATTCATATTCCCTGACTACTGACTGACTGCCTGACTGACTGACATTGGTGTTTTGTTTTTATTTTTAATAGCTCCATTCTTGGAGCTTTCCTGCTCTGGTCTTAAGTAGTTCTGAATAGATAAGAGGTGAATGACCCTTTGTTTCACTCATAGAACTAGTCAGAGGCAGAATTATTCTATGACTCTATTGTATTAGTTACTAGGGTCCCCAAAAGGGTTTCTTCTATGCTTCTTCAACTATAACCAGACATGATAAAATGCATCTGTGTGATTAACTATCTCTTCAAATTCTGTGTTTCCCCATCATGTTGGTGTATACTGAGGTTTAAGAAAAGAAAAACAAAAGCAAAAATCTTGGACAGATCCCTTTCTTTCCCATCCATCACCCCCACAACTCTCCATATGGTATATTTGGTGAGTTCCAAGCCTGCTAAGGGAAACTACAGTAAAATAACCCTCCTGATAGGTAGCTCTTTACATAGAGAATAGCATGCTATTAAATCTATTGACTGTAATTTATATAGTTTAGGAATCAAATATATTACTATGAGGAGAGATTTAGAATTTAATGTAAAACAACCTAGACATTTCTGGTTAAGAACAGGCTACCTTAAAACTGGCACTTGAAAAGCAGAGAAAACAAAATACGGTGCAATTAAATTGGATTCCAAAATCATTAAAAGTGGTCATCTTTTAAAAGTGGCAGTCGAAGCCCATTACCGAACAAGAATTTTAGTGAACCAGCAAGACTACTGTTCAGACGCTACTTACTCATTGCTAATTAGTTTCCTGGCTTTCCTCTCATATTAGGATCTGATGAATGCAAGTTTCTATTGTGTTTGTTTGGACAACCACTTTCGGTTTAATGCTAGTGACTCAGAAGGACAATTTTTCTGGTTTTCGAGGTAAATGAGCTCTTCAAGCACTGCTTTCCCCTTTGTTGTGATTATAAGATTTTTTGATAGGTAAAAGTAGTGAATCCTCTGTATTGAGAGCAAAATTTCAATGTGATCTTGTTTTTGTTCCTTTGTATTTTGTCAATTCTGATTTTTTTATATGGGGAACATTGTTATGAGATATTTAGATATTTCAAAACCAGTACATTTCTTGTTCCCAACGGGTCTTGGCTCATGAAGTTAGACAATTGGAGAGCTGTTTTTGTAGAAATGCAATTTTCTCACAGATCTTTCATCCCTCAATTGTCTTTCTACTGGGCTACTAATCTACATTCTACTTTCCCTTTTGAAGAAAGAATCCAAGAGGCAGATTTCTATTCAGAATAAAATATTTTGGAAAAACTGGAAAAAAATAAAATTGGAACTGGATCTAGATGTGCTATTACCACTGTGGCTTTTTCTTTGCAATAGCAACATCTGTAGGAAAAGTGAAGAAAACAAAACAAAACCAAATGTCTATATGTCTTATGGACATTATACACAGCATCTGTTTCTACATAACCAGATTTTTCTTTCTATTTTTCATACAAATGCTTGCTGTTGTGTATAGCATAAAGAGTGAATGGGAAATTTTGGCAAATTTTTCCTTCAATTATGGTAATAAATTTATGACAGAGACTGAGTAACCACTGACAGACCAAACATTAGTCTGAAAGAGAAATAAATTACTGAAGGAGAAAAAAAAATAGATCCTGTGATTGAGATGTTTTCTATAATAAGTTGAAGTTCTTATTATATCACCAGGAAAAGAATATTTTTATTCTTAATGATATTCATATTTAATATGATTCCAGGTTGCATCAGTTTATCTTGCTAAATGTTACTAATAAGAAAAATTAATAGTTTTGACAGACAACCAGGTTATTTTCCCCAAAATATTATTCTGACTACACAAGGTTTTAATCTCTTTATTTGATTTTCCTAATCATGTTTTCCAGTTTAGCTAAGATCATAGATTTTTCTTAAATCAGTTCAGCCCTTGCTCTACTTGGTATATTAGTAAAATTTAAATCACAAAAAAGAAAGGTAATGCTTTCATAGAGACTTTGATATTTTAAAATCTGCAATTACTGAAGCAGGATGTCAATAGGGTAATAATACTTTGAGGATGAATTTAATTAGAGAGCTCATAGAAATTTAGAAGTTTGATAGGAACATAATCTGTGTAAATATTTTGATGTTAAAAACTGTTAATGAGTCTAGGGGTAATTTAAGGTCACAAAACATGCTATCTCCACATTTAGACTATGAGTTGAAAATTTCTGAGTCATTTTAAGTGTTCATTCAAATGTTGATATTTATAGACTTTTATTAGCATTACTACTACAAATTCCACGTAAACAAATCACAAGTCTTCAAAGAATACACTATTTTTCTTTTCTTTTTCCATCCATAATTTATTTCTCTCAGTCTAATGCTTGGTACTTCAATGTCATAAATTTATTATCCAAACTGAAGGACAATTATGTCAAATTTTCCCATTCATTCTTTATGATTTCCACTCAGCAAACATTTGGATGAAAACTGAAAAAAATATGGTTATAAATATCCTAGAGGGATTAAATAAGGTATGTATGTTCTCATTGTTATTTTACTTTTATTGATTTGATATTATACACAAGGAAGTGTCCCTTGTAATAATGATAACATATTCTCTGTAATCCATCAATTTTGTGCTAGATGTTACATCTCTAACCAAATAATCTAGCCATTAGTTGAGCTTATATATTTTGCTACTTTAGTAGATACATGTTTTCAGTGATGTGAATATTCTCCCCATTGAGGCAGACCACAAAAGGTTCCAAACCCTCCATTTGCAATCCCTGAATATATCTGTCATGGACCCACACGCAGAGACATATGTGCCCTTGCTTTTCCTATGTAAAGACTAAGATAAGAAAGACAGAAAATTATGCCATAAAGATATAGCTTCTGACAGGGATTTGTTATCACAGTCTCCAGGACTATTTCGTTAAAATATAACATCAAGCACAAGACTGATGGATGATTATAAGGAATATGAGTTATTATCATGACAAGGAACAAGAGATGTTAAAGTTCCTATAATTACTTGCCATGTTTTTCTTGTCTTTATTATTTTTCTGGATTCTTTATTTTAATATTTTCTCTAATAACTCTTTGGTCTAACTCTACACAGAAAACTGATTTGGGAATGACATTAGTACTGAGTCATTTTTGATAAACACAGTTTTATAATTTGTTATATTATTTGACACTTACCATGTTTAACAATTTTGATTCTTATTATATAGGTCTGAGACAGTAGTCTATACGGTTTTAGTTTCTCTGATTTCTCGAATCTGACCTCTCTACATTGCACTTAAGTCATATTAAATGTTTTTTTAACTTGAAGGGCCTAGTTGAAATCTTGGTAGAATTTATTTAATTTACTCACTCAATAGATAGAACCAGCGATGATACCCAAAGTATAATTATTTTCATTGAGGCATTTTTATAAATACTTTTAATGAGCACTATAGTTTGAAGTTGACCAAATATCTGATTAAATAATGTTACTTTTTGATACATAGTAATGACTAACTAAATAGTTATATGTCTAAAACAATATATATATATTTATTTTATATATATGTCCACATATATATATATATAATTACATAAAACAATAAATAAAATGAGTAAATAAAACTGATTCTTCCAAGTCTTTTATTTCTTCATCCAATGAGAATCTGTTAGCCAGTCTGCTATTAATTTGCAATTTCTTTTTGCTTTCTGGTATTGTTTAAAGCAGAAAATTCAGTCCCTTCAGTGGATAGTCTATTTTTTGGTTACCAGAAACAGATCTTATATTTAAAGTGCTAACGGTTTAAGTTAATGTTTCTAATTTCAGAACTGTGTGATTCCTGTATCTACCTTGTTTGCATATAAGTTCATGTTGTCTCCTTCATTAGATTGTGAACCCCTTGAGGACCAGGGCTGTCTTTTGCCTTTCTCTGTATCCTAACTAGTTAGTACAGTACAGAGCCTGGAATATAGTAGGTATTTAAAATATACTTACTGATTGATTCTTATCCACCCTTACTACTTCTATTACTCTACCACCATCCCTGCAGAACAAAAAACAAACTACCACAGATTGAAGGCCATACAGTGTTATTCTTTTTTTCAAGATCTGCACCATGACAATCTATTCTCTATACCTTTCAGCTGTTCAATTGTGAATGTGTGTTTTGTTGTATTTTTTACAGCATAACAAAATTAATAGAGATCTGTCCTTGGAGCTAGGAAAACAAAGAGGTTTAAACCCTGCCTCTGACAAATACTGGCTGTGTGACCCAAGTTAAGACACTTTACCATTTAGTGTTCCAGGCAACTCTTTAATAATAGAAGTTGCAGAGAATGTATCCACCTGAACTTGCAGGGAGTCTCCTCACTCTGGATTTCATTGAGCCAATAAAATCAATAATCCAGTCCCTAATCTTATCTTAAATTACTATAGTCATATAGTCAGCCTACTGGTGATAAGCCTTTCTATACTTAGAGGGGTCTACAAAACAAAAACAAACAAACAGAAATAATCTGTTGCTGGGGCAATATTAGAAGTACAGCCAGAATTGGTGATCTACTGGTATAGCCTTTAAGAAGCTAATTTCATTTTCACAACAGGATGTGCTATTGGGGTAAGACATAATGGGGAAAAAAAAGAAGAGGAATTTCTTTTAAAATGTTAAGTAAATAATTATGGAAAGAAACATGGATATGAAAACAATCATGGATTTTGGAAAAAAAATGGATGTCTTTCTTTGAACTGATCATTGACTTGTTTTATATATATATATATATACATATATATATATATATATAATTTTTCCAGTTAAATGGATGAGATCTTCTAATTTTCTTACATTATTAAGATTTCAAAGCAAGCATAAAATAATAGAAGTGAATAGGATCATTTGTGAGCTAGAAAGGGAGAAATAAATAGGGAGAGAGGCACAGGTGAGGGACAAGTATTACTAAACATGAATAGTAATAAGCTAATGGAAAGAGTTCAGTCTAAGTGCTCTGTTTAGAAAATTAAATTATAAAACAACCTCTCGGCTGAACTCAGTTCCTACAGGCTGTCACTGTAGTAAAGAAGAGGGCCAATAGTGAGAATTCTCCACTATGATTTTTTTTAGTGGTGTTGTCCCCAGTCACATATCTTCTAGAAGCTAAGGAATGGGATCACCAATGCTACCAATGGGATTCCATCTTGTATCAAGGGGTATCTTATTTGAATATTACCTGGCTACAGAAAAGTCATGTCAATATAAATGGAAGGCGTAGTTTTTATAGTTAACAAAATCTCAGCAATGTGGTCACACCTTCTTTTGAGATGTTATCATTTAAGGATGATAGCACAAAAACCAAATAGGAAAGTTATGACAAACTGGATGGAATATCTTAAAAAGTCTATTACTGTTTACACATGTAATGTTTATATGTAGATATGCACATATGCAATCCATTCCTAAGTATACTTGGTTATTCTTATACTTTCTACAAAATAAACTATATTTTACATATGTACATATGCACCTTTTTGTATTTGATAGGCATGATGTTAGATATAAGGGATATGAATGGAGTAAAGACAAGGTAATTTATCCACCTAGAAAGATTATATACATGAATTTATGTGATATACGTAAGTACAAATATATACCCAGGTATGTGCATCTCCTCTTTAAGATAGATAGAATGTTAGAAAAAGAACTATGTATTTGTGTGCATTGGGCAGGTAGGTATTATAGTGGAAAGAATATTAAGCTTAGAGTCCGAAAGACTTATCTTCCTGAGTTCAAATATGTCCTTAGATACTTACTAGTTGTGTGACCCTGGGCAAGTCACTTAACTGTGTTTGCCTCAGGTTCCTCATATGTAAAATGAGTTGGAGAAAAAAATAGCAAGCCATTCCAATTTGCCAAGAAAATCTCAACGAGAGTCTAAAATAGTTGGAAATGACTGAAAAACAACTGAATACTACCAACATTTATATACATTATGCATTACTTATCCATATGTATTTATGTGCATCTTTTTAGGGAGGTATTCTTCCAAATGGAAAGACTTCTAGAAAAAAATAATATTATATATACAGCTATAATATTATATACATGGGTATGCTTTCACTGTATAATTAAATATATTAATAGAACTAATCTATTATAGTTATTTAATTAATTTAATTTTAACATATTTAAATAACATTTGACTGTTGCAAAAGATAAAACAAATTTTCTTCCTATAAAACCTGTTGTTATGTGTATTTCAGGCCCAAAATGTAAAACCTCCCAAAAGTCATTGTTTGCATGTAACCGAATTGTCAAAATTTATTCTAGGAGCTCCTTGCTATAACTGTTACATTTCAATTTGTAAATGCATTATAGGCAACCTAGGAATGCACATCAAACCAAATCAATTGAAAGGTTTAGTAAACCAGGATCTTTTTAAAAATTAAAACCATGTAATGATCATTGAAGAGTAGTACAGGAGATTTTGCTTAATTTAAATACAATTTTTCAGATAACTATAAATATTGAAAAATAATGGGATGCCCTCTGCAATAAAAACTTCCTTTCCCCTGGGGTAGGGGGATATAAAAAGTCTTATGTAGTAAATAGAAGGAAAAACTTGAAAATTCTAAGTGTTTATTTTACAAAGCACTGCTATTATTATCCAATCCAGATCAGGATATTTTCATTCCTTTCTTATCATGATGATGGCATTTTGTATTTAGGACTTTAATGATAAGAAAACTGATTGAATAGCTATTTGGATGTTCTCAGTAGTTCTCTTTTTTAAAAAGCAAACAGCATTTTAGGATGAATTATTTTATTCCTTTCAATAAAAACAGCAAGCATGTCCACAATGAAAACTCTGTAGTTTTATTGTTCAGAAGCACTGGAAAAGCATTCCAAAGGCTTTTTGCCTAGACAAAGCTGAACAAGGAGAAAGGAATACTGGAGAGTTTGTTCTAAGAATATGTTGCTTGCTTTTCTGTTCTTGAATTGATTTTTCCCCTTCTGAATCTATTTGACCTCATGAAGAAGCTCTTAAACTCTAAAAGGTAGAAAGCCCCTGTAGCCTAAGGGTACAGAGAAGATAAGGATGATTTTGTCTCTTCTTCCAATATTCTGAGGACTAGGCTGTGAAGAGCTAGTCAGGCTCCAACCATAAAAATACCACCATCAACTAGTGACCTTTTTAAAAGATCACCCATCTGAATTCTGGTTCATTTCATTACAAGTTGTTTTCTCTCACTCCTGGCCTGGCAGGGCAGGATTCAATCCCAAAAGCATTTATTAGGTGGCTACTCTGTGGATGGGCACAGGGAACATAAAGACAAAGACAAAACAATATCTGCCCTGAGGGAGCTTACATTTTGCTGGGGAAAACACCAGGCATACACACAATTAAATACATACAAAATAAATACAGAGCAAATATTAAATAATTTGTGAAGGTTAAATTGACCACACTTCATTGAAAATGGGAGGTTAGAGGGAAAAAAGAATCAAGAATAGTTCAGAAGGATGGTGGTGCCTTCAAAGGATATAGCGAAGTAAGAAAAAGAGATGGAATTGGTGGAAAAATTGGTGGATTTCTTTCTTGGACTTGTTGAGTTTGAGATGCCTACAGGAAAACCTGGGAGATAAATTCAGCAGGAAGTGGATGCAGTATTGTAGAAAAAGAATGGAATGAGGACTGGATCTTTTATATGAATCAGGAGGGAGGAAACCACTGTTTATTAAATGCCTACTATGTACCAGGCAGTGTAGGAAGTGCTTTACAAGCTATCATGTCATTTACTGCTTACAACAACCCTGATAGGTGCTAATACTACCCATATTTTATAGCTGAGGAAACTGAGGCAGAGAGAGAGAGAGAGAGAGTAAGTCATTTGTCCACAGTCATACAATTAATATGGATCTAAGGCCAATTTTGAATTAAGGTGTTTCCCTGACTTCAGACACAGTGTTCTATCAACTCTACCACCTAGCCTGTGAATCCATGATGCAATCATCAGGAGAGAGGGTCTAGACTTTCTTGGGGATATAACCACATAAAAGGCGAAGGCACTAGCTATGAATGATGATCCAGTCAATTAACCAATTGATCAACAAGCATTTATTAAGCTCCTATAACATGCTATGCATTATGCTAGGTCCTGGGGATAAACAGAAACAAAAATGAAAACAGCTTGCCCATATTAAATTTCATTTTATTAGGAAAATTAACATGGACCTAAATAGATATGTACAAAATATTTTCTGGATGGTAATGCATTAGTAGCTGGAGGAATTAGGAAAATTTCTATAAAGAAGTTAATACAAAGAAGGCAGAGAGCAGAATTCAGTCATAAATCTTAGGAAGGAAAGCAGGAGAGAATAACTCACATTTTCAGAAGCTGCAAGAATGATGATTAGGAAAAAGGTCATAGGGCAGTTGTTCAGCTGTTTTTCATTCATGCCTGACTATTTGTGTCTTGACTCTTGTGGTTTGTTTGGCAAAGCTGCTGGAGTCCTTTGCCATTTCTTTCTCTAGTACATTTATAAATGAGGAAACTGAGGCAAAAAGGGAAAAGTGATTTTCCCAGGGTCACACAACTAGTAAGTGGCTAAAGTCAGATTTGGACTTCCTGACTCCAGGTTGGACACTATCATTGGGCAGTAGGTGTTCATTATTAACATCAACAGAACAGTATCAATGGAATAGTTGGGTTAGAAATCAGGTTGAGAAACGAGTGGGTAGTGAGAAGTGTAAGAAATGAAGAAATAAAATCTTTCTTATCCCTACAAGTTTAGGTCCAAAAGGAAGGAGAGATAAATTAAATGGCCTGGGTTCAAGGATGTGTCAGAACTGGTTTCAACCAGCTTATGAGAGCTGATTATTAAATTTTCATTGTGAGCATTTATCCCTCAGAAACTGGCAAATATTACAAATTATTTATTGCTTTGTTGATTATTTAGATGTAATAAAGTGATTAAGGAAATGTTAATAATACAGATTAAAATTAAAAGTGTGTCATGCATGCAATTTTTTAAGTCAGTTGTTTGACTCCAAGTATTTTCTAGCATGCTACTGCCTTGGTGCAAATCTTTGTGACCTTGGGCAAGTCAAGTCAATTGTCTGGGCCTTAATTTTTGTTATCTAAGAAAAGGGAATTAAATTATATTGCCTTATTGCCTTATTGACTCTATTGGTCATTCCTTAAACTGATAAGTAGTATATCTCTAAAACCTTAAGCAAGTATTATCGGCCATGAAGATAAGTTAGAAGCCTTCACAGAAAGATCGGTAGTGAAGCAAGGATGCCCATCACTATTATCTAATATTGTATTAGAAATTCTAGCTTTAGCAATAAGGAAAGAAAAATAAATTGAAGGAATTAAAGTAAGCAATGAGGAAACTAAACTATCAATCTTTGCAAATGATATCATTGGTATGCTTAGAAAATTCTAGAGAATCAACTAAAAACTAGTTGAAATAATTAATAACTTAAGGAAAGCTTCAGGATATAAAATAAATCCACATAAATCATCATCATTTCTATATGTTACCAACAAAATTCAGGAGCAAGAGTTAGAAAGAGAAATTACCTTTAAAATCACTCTAAACAATATAAAACATTTGGGAACCTATTTGTCAAGACAAACACAGGAATTATATGAACACAGTTACAAAACACTTCATACAAATAAAGTTAGATCTAAACAACTGGAAAAATATTAATTGCTTATGGGTAGACCAAGCTAATATAATAAAAATGATAATTCTAGCTAAATTAATTTATTTATTCAGTGTCATACCAAACTATTAAATAATTATTTTATAGAACTAGAAAAAATAATACCAAAATTCATCTGGAAGAACTGAAAGTCAAGAATATCAAGATAACTAGTGGAAAAAATGTGAAGGAAAGAGGCCTGGCAGTACCAGATCCCAAACTGTACTCTAAAGCAGCAATTATCAAAACAATCATACTGCTTAAAGAATAGAATGGTAGGTCAATGGAGTAGATTAGATACACAATATGTAGGGGTAAATGACCCTTAGCAACCTAGTGTTTGATAAACCCAGAAACTCCAGTTTTTGGAATAAGAACTCACTCTAACAAAAACTGCTGAGAAAATTGGAAAATAGTATGGAAGAAGCCAGATATAGATGAATATCTCACACCATATACCAATCTAAGGTCAAAGTGAATATCAGATATAGATATAAAGGGATACCATATTTAAATTAGGGGAATACAGAATAATTTACCTAACAAAACTATGGAGAAGGGAAGAATTTCTGACCAAACGAGAGATAGAGAACCTTACAAGCTATAAAATGAATAATTTTGATTATATTAAGTGGAAAAGTTTTTGTACAAACAAAACCAACTCAACCAAGATTATAAGGAAAACAACAGAGGGAATTTTTTAATAATAAATGTCTCTGATAAAGGTCTAATTTCTTAAATTTATAAAGAACTATGTCAAATTTATATGAAGACAAGACATTCCTCAATTGGCAATTGGCCAAAGGTTATAGCATAAGGAGTTTTCAGATGAAGAAATCAAATCTATCAGTAATCATATGAAAAAAATGTTGTACATCACTCTTGATTAGAGAAATGCAAATTAAAATAAAGCTGAGGTACCATCTCATATCTTTTAGATTGGCCAATATAGCAATAAGGAAAGTGGTAAATGTTAGAGAGAATGTGTCAAAATTGGGGCACTAATGCATTGTTAGTAGAGTTGTGAACTGATCCTACCATTCTGGAACTAAAACCAAGGGCTATAAACTGTGCATACCCTTTGATCCAGGAATAACACTACTGCTCTGTATCCCAAACAGATAATAAAAATGGGGAAAGGACCTACTTGTACAAAAATATTGGTAGCAGCTCTTCTTGTAGTGGCAAGGAATTAGAAATTGAGGGACTGTCCACTAAATGGAGAATGGCTGAACAACTTGTGGTATATGTTGGTAATGAAATATAAGAAATGATAAGCAAGATGATTTCAGAAAAAGCTGTAAAGTTGCAGTAACTGATGCAGAGTGAAATAAGCAGAAATGGGAGAACATTGTACATAATAACAGCAATATTGGACAATGATTATCTGTTAAAACTTGTCTACTTTCAGTAATATAATGATCTTGGACAATCCTGAAAGATTTATGGTGGGGAATACTATCCACCTCCAAAGAAAGAACTATTATGGTCATCTTTCACCTCAATGAATTTTTGGTTTTATTTTGGGGTTTTGGTTATATATAAGTGTGCTCTTACAACAATGACCAATATGGAAGTGTGTTTTTCATGACAATAAACATTTAAAAATAAAATAAAATAAATTGTATTGCCTCTTAGTTCCCTTACCTCTCTATTTCCATGAAACAATACTAAGAAAATTGCCCTCTTGACTACTTCCACTGGGGAAAAACATCAAGATTGTAGTTAATTCAAGCAGTTTATTCAAGACCTTCATTTTAAAGATAAAATGCCCTTTCTAAAACTAGGAACAGTAGGACTGGTATTTAAAAAATTGAAGGTAGGAAGGCCATTTGAGCAAGATGTTTCTACCTTATTTGATATTTTTATAATATTAAAATTAATTTGATGCTGAATCCTTTAAATTTAAAATTCACCTATCTTTATGGCAAAATTATACATTTTATTTTTGTGATAATATAATTTTATTTATAAATGAAAAATTCTCACCTCAAGCCAATAAGTTCACATTTTATTTGATTGTTTCATATTACAAAATAATATTTAAAGGCTTAATTGTCATATTTTGCTTTAGTGCTGAATATTTTCCAAATAGATTCTTATGTACTAAGTGAGCAATGCTGTGTACTTTAAAAATATTGTTTTTACATTTTTAAAGAGGAAAATCAGTTCGGGGAAAATGGAGATTGCCTAAATTACGTAAGTGATTAAATTTTTGCTAAGAGAACAGAAAAAAAAAGATTTAAAGAAAAAAGGAAGGAAATTAAATGATTAAGTAAAGAAAAACCCAGCCAGGGTTTCAGTAATGTCATCTACTGAACCAGTTGATAAGAATTTGTATTTGAATGAAAGTAGGGAGAAAATAACTTACATGAGATGTTCATATTTATAGAGTGTAACTGATTTATTTAAAGTCTACATAGAAGAAGGTATCAATCAGAAGTCCCTTTTACTGATATATGAAGTCAAAGGGCTAGTGTCACCTTGGACCCCTGATTCTTGATTACTGGGGATAAGGCAGGACCCATCAGTAAACAATCAGAAATGAATGACAGTGTTGGGATCAGTATCTTATGTGCTGAGTGACAGGGGGTCTTCTGAGAAAAGAGGAAATTTTATTATCCTCCAGAGCCTTGCTGGCTGGAAAAAAAAGCTAGCAATGGAGTCTCATGACCATTTTCAGGGAAGTTTTGTACAAGATATATACAAGGAAGTTATGTTGTGACATGAGAGAGGTAACTCTTCTCATATTTGAAATGGGGCTGCAGGATTCAATTTCTGATAAACAGAAGCTTAAGAAAAGCAAAACTTAACAGCATGCTAGAGTTTGTTAGTAGAGTTAGTTCAATGATGTAACTGCTATCCTTCATGAGTTCTAATATTTTGTAATCTTTTAATAAACAGAATCTAAAGGAATGCATTATATAGATAGGCAGGATAATTTATGTGGAAGCATTTTTCTGAGAATTACATTTTTAGTTTCTTATTTTTAGACATTTCATATATAAAAAGCATAATTTTAACACTATTCATTACAGCTTAATTTAACATTAAAATTACTCAGATTCCCAATCCTAACTAGCCTTTATATTTGATTACTAATTTTGTTGTTTCTGTTTTGCTTTGTTTTCTGATGGATTTGGTTTGGGAAGACTATATAATGTCTCAAGACTACTAGAATCTGCTGGCCTTAAATGTTAGTCCTTTATGGAGCAACCCACAGCCTATGGAAGGTACCTATAAAGCCCATAATATCTACCCCTAGGTGTTTGGGCTCCAACAAAACAATAATCAATTCCTTTACTCTATCCTATCTGGTCATGATCCCATAAGATAATGTCTTGGCTCTCTCTGTTCCTTGGATTAGAAAGATTCCTTTTTCTCAAACTCTCTTGCTCTCTATGCTTTACATTGTTCTAGCTCAACCTGACAGCTGCTTCCCTCATCCTCCTAGAGATGTATTATATATTTTAACCTAGGATCTTCTCAGTCTTGACTCATTTTCTCTAGCTTTTTTAGTCCTCCTAAAGTAAATTTTGTTGCAATATGATAATAAATAGCTTTACCCTTCATGATGAAAATTACTACTAACCCAAATCATGACTCAGGATGACAAGACTAGCTTTCCATTATATCTTTCTCTTTATTTCCATGAAATCTTCCTCAGCATCTGGTATATCTCCCAGTGGATTTCAGTACAGAGGACAAACAGCCTGTGACCAATGGAAATTTAGACACCAGCTCTTGATCCAGTTGTATGTTATTACCACCCCCTGTTTTAGTGGTCTACATGTGCTTACACTTCCATATCTATGGATGTTATTTACTGAAATCCAAATTTATCATTAGGAAAATTCCTTAGAATATGTTTATAGAACTGTCCCTATCACAACCCATAATGTACAGTCATTAATTCTTCTCATTACTTATAATATACCCAATCAAATACCATACCCAAATTCAAATACCATATTCATTCAGATATTAAAATGCCTTATGAAGTCTTTATCAAAGACAGAATCCTGGAATAAGGGGATTGTATTACCTAAGATAATATTTATATTGATGTTCTGAATGGAGAAGGTTGTCGGTAATGAATGTTTGCTAGAAAAATGATGCTAATAAAAACAAAAACTGTAAACTCCATGTTAATGTGAATTTAAATGAAAATCTGCCCACAGAGGTCCCATGACAGTCACCAATTTGTTTTTAGATTACATTTTGAGGACTCTTGATTGAAAGATTCATATGTGATTTTCAAAATAAGAAATTGCCACAAATTGGTAGGTAGGTGGTATAGAAAAGAATATTAGACTTAGAGTAAGGAAGGCTGTAGTCCAATTAGATGTATGGCTTTGGGCAAATTGCTTAATGTCTTTTTTTCTTTAGTTTCCTAATTAGACATATGGCTTTGGGAAAATTGCTTAATGTCTTTTTTCTTCAGTTTCCTCATCTGCAAAAGGAAAGAGTTAGACTTGATGGTCCCTAAAACTGATTCCAGGTCTAAATTTATTTTCCTATGACTTACTTGACCTCTCTGAATTTCAATTTCTCCATAAAATAGGGATAATAATAGAATCTACATCTCTGGTTTATGGTAAGGATCAAAATAAACCCTAAAGCATCATCAAAATACTAGTTATATTGCCATGACAAAATGTAAAACATACAACTTCTTGTATTGAGTATTGGGTCATAACAACATGGCAGTCAGTCATATTCTGTGTCTAATAAAGGCACTAAAGAGTGTTATATGGAAGAACATCTTATGCTAACTTTTCCATGAGGACATATGCTCATCATTCCTAATTTCCCATTGTCAGCAGCCCAGAATGTATCTGTCTGCCATAGATTTATCCAAACACTTCTTGAGCTTATTTATATTTCTTTCCTTATTTCCTTTTAAATTCTGTGATTTAGTCTTGTTGACAATTCAATTAATTTTAGCTATAAGAGATTATCTTATGTAGAGCTAATAGAATAAAACCAATCTGACCTTTAAAAATGTAACTGCTATTTACAGATGTCAAAAAAAATAAAGAAAAATGATTAGCTATGAAGCATAAATCTCAGAGTGATGATTTTCTTGACCTTGTACATGTATGGTTTTTCATGTTCCTGTTACTATGTATTAACTGTTTCCTTTCAATATTAATATCACATATATATATATATACATATATATGTATATAAGCAAATAAATAATAATTCTCCCTGCCTGATAAATGAAAATTGGGCTCATAATGTAACAACTTGTATGAGCTGGGAATAATGAATTATATATAAATGTGTATAGACATAATATAAATGTGTAAATATATAAAATACATATATGTGTGATTTATTTGTTCTTTCCAACTCATGTGTGTATACATGTACATACATTTATAATGTAGGACTATAGATATATACATATATAGATGCACATATATACATTCATATAATACATATACTTATTTATTTATTTACTTATCTGGACCTCTGATTCAATTGGTGTGTAGAAATGCTGGCATGAGAACTCTCTACCAAATGCTCTTCTTCCTTAAGTTATAATCTTGGAGACTTGAGGCCTTGAGAGAATAAATTGCTTACCTATGATAAGTATCCATTAGGCAAAGCCAGTGTGTGTCAAAAGCAGGCTTTAAATCTAGTTGTTCACTACTCCAAGGTCATTCCTCTATCTATTGTGTCATAATTATTTCTCTGATACGGTAAATTATCATAATTGTACTTGGGAGAGTTTATGCAAAAATGCCAGATGCCATAGATTGCCAAAATCTTATAGGAACTATTTATTTATTTATTGCTAATAACCATCACTGTCCTATTAGAGTATGTTCTCTAATCCAGGTTAAATAAAAATGAGAATTCCCAAAAGACATATGTAACATATATAAATATGCATATATGTATATATGTACAGCATGAGTTTTATGCATTCTATGTGCCATATTTGATATATATTTACATATAGAGCTGGCCCAATTCCAAAATGCAAAGCAGGCATAGCTTCTCTTTGGCATCCTTATATCTCCATTTCCCATAACTCTTTTTCCACTCTTGGCAGCCACTTGTCTCTCCTGTGTCTCCATTTCTGCAGGGTCTTTTTCTTAGCTAGCTGCTGATTAATCGAAGCTCAGGTTTTAACTGATAATGGGTTAAGTTGCTGACTTTCCAGGGTACTTGCATTTTCATAAGAGAATCTTGAAAGTGAAAAGGCCTTTAACACTGAAAAAGAATGAGTCTATAAGCCAGTGTGATAGGAGGTGGGGGAGGTCTTAAGGGGCAAGGGATGCTTCATGCCCCTTGAATTTTATGAGATAGATAGCTGCTTAAATTCTTACTCCTGATGCTGAGTTTCCTATCTATTTCATTGTTTAATAGAGAACACTCTTTGAGACATGAACTACATCTATGGTCTACATCTGATTAACTTTTTTTTTTTTAAGTAGAAATTCCTAAACTTTTTTTGAATGTAATGAACCCCATTTGGAAATCCAATGAAACTTATAAATCCTTTCTCAAAATAATGTTTTTAAAAATTTGATGGAAATGCTGAATTTAATTTAGAGGCTAATGAAAATAAAGATGTAATTTTTTTTTGCTAAGTTCCTAGTCCCTTAAAACATATCCAAGGATTCCAACCCTACCTATTTCAGGTTAAGAGCCTCTGCAGTAGGAATATTAGCAATGCACATTCCTATGTGAGGCTGCTTAATAACTATAACTAGGTATATTGAATTCTAATAGATTAATTTTTCAAGAATTTTTATTTTATATTTTACTTCTACTTTATGCTTTTTATTTGCATAATTCCTTATAGTTTGCTAAATGCTTTCATGAATATTATCTCATTTGATCTTCACAATCCAGGCAGTGTGAAAGATCCAGCCCTGGGCCTTCTACCTGGCTGAACTTCATCAGCTTCCCAAGGCACCAGCCTTCTACTTGGAAATAGTCCAGTAGACCTTGGCCATTTGGTGGCCCCAGAACTTTCATCTTTTGCTATTGCTTAAGCCTTTGTAGAACCTTAACTTGAGGCACTGCTCTTCTTGACCTTTCTTGGTACCTAAGCCTGCCTGAATGTTTGGCTTCAGGGAACTTCTGACCCTGATTCTTAATAAGTTTTTCATCTTTTCCAACCACTGTAATCATAATTGGATGCCAAATTCTGACATCTTTTCTGTCTTCCTTCTTTCCTCAACTTTAAGGATTTTCAAAAAGAAGAGTTCTTTTCTATGGAATATTTACAAAGAAAAGGAAAACATGTATATTGAATATTTGATTCAAATGCAATAGACCAAGTTAATTAAAAGTGTTAATAAAATAATGTGGTTTTTTTCCATTCTAAATGGTACTTAATCTTCCTAAGTTACTGATGCTAATAACAGTCCCTGGAACCTGTCTTGGGCCATTATGTCCTCTAGACAAGGTATCAAATCCCGACAAGATAATTATATTTTCCATCTCAGAACATTCTCTTCTAATATAAGATTTGATTATCCAAGAGTTCTTGATCAAATTAATTAGTTTTCCTTGTGATCTCTGATTTACTCTTAGCTAGTCAGGCTGCTTGAAAATGGGGCAGAACTAGGAACAATGGATGGAAGATGTTAAGGGGAAGATAGGCTCTAAGTCTAGAAAAAATTTCCCAACAACTAAAGATGTCTAAAAGGGCCACAGGATTAATGAATTCTCTTTCACTAGAGTTTATTATCCTGAGGCTAAGTGACCACTTATTAGGGATGTGTAAATACATCCTCTTCAGTTGCAGGTTGGACCAGGTGACCTTGGAGGTTTCTCCCAAATCTAAAATTCTGACTCTACTTCAGGACTTATTTCCCTTCAAGTTTCAGGATACAAAAATGTTATTGCTGTATGATATTTCCTTCAGGCTTATCTCCATGTTTTGTGAAAGTTAGAGGTTTCTCTGAATACAAAACTCAGCAGTTCAAGAATTAGAATCTACAAAACCCTGAAGCATGTGACCATGACATACTACAAAGACAAAACTACACAAACACACACCAACCAGATGCCTTCTAACAAAAAGATAGTTTTCCTAGAGCTCTGTGGATCAACAAACTAACTCTTATAAACTAGGAGTGGGAGGTTATCTCCAAGCAAGGAACCTTTGTGGAAAGCGGCCAAAATCAAGTATGTTTGCATACTCATCTGTTCCCAGCTATTATTGTGCATAGTGAAAAGAGTGCTCCTAAAATTGGCCCTGCTGATGAATTCCTGCATGGAAACCAGAGTTTATTGTTTCTTGGAGAGGCAATTATTATAGGCTTAGTTGATGTGAACCTTTGAGTGCCCAAATAGCCTTCATTTTCATTCTATGAAGGCTAATCTTTGAAGAGTTCTTTGGCATTAGCATCTCTTACATAATGAAATAATAAAGCTAAGCTAAATACCAACAGTGGTAGAAAGTGATTGGCACACTGATTGTCACACTCTTGAATAAACACCGTAAATCTTGAAAGGAAAAAATAACTAAGCAAATATAAAATTTTATGACATATATGGGACAAAACACAGTTTTGTATTGGCTCAGTGGATTGAGAGCCAAGACAAGAGACCAGAGTTCCTCTAAGTTAAACCTAGAGTTCAAATGTGGCCTTAGACACTTCTTAGCTGTCTGATTCTGTCCAAGCCACTTAGCATCTGTTTGCCTCAGTTTACTCAAATATAAATGGAGATAATGATAATTACTACTCACAGGGTTGTTGTGAGGCTTAAATGAGATAATAGTAAAAAGTTCTTAGCACAGTGCCAGGTACATAGTTGTTATTCCTGTTATTCTTATTGGTGGTGCTGGTTGTAGTGGTCTTGTGTGTGTGTGTGTGTGTGTGTGTGTTGGTGTATTTATATTTATGTGCTTATTCCTTTCCCTTCCCTCTTTCTCATAATAGAATGCCAAATACTTTGATATAGCTGTCACACCCCTATTCCGTGTTCTTTACACTCTACATTTCCAGTTCCTTCAACTCCTGAAATGGTATGATATGAAGGTCCATAACTAACATGAGCTTTTTTTTTTCCTGGCCCTTTCTAATCTTTGGATACTCCCCATCTTATCAAAATCTTTCCTAAAAAGTGGCGCCCTGCCCTCAACATACTACTGACCACAATATACATGTGGTATGACCAGGAGAAAATAGAATAAGGATATTATTTACCTTCCTAATCCTAGACACTATGCTTTTCTTAAGCCTAAATTCTTATTCATTCATTCCAATATTATCCATGAGTTGTTTTTTTTTGGGGGGGGGGGCTGTAATATCAAAGCATTCATCACTATTGAACTTACAGTAATTATAAGCATGAGATATTTTCTCAAATGAGTTGTTGTCTATAAATACATCCCCTTACCTTATATTTTAAAGTTGATATTTTAAAAACTCATCTGTTCTACTTTTTATGGATCAATCTGCATTAAATTTATAATAGATATGGCCCAATGGTTTAGTCTGCAGAGATTCTTTTTTTTAATACTTAGCTATTCTTCCTGTATGTGAACTTGTAACATTATGACATTTCAAATTTGATAAATGTACCATTGTGTATTCAAGAAGATGAAAATGTTAAATTACACAGGCAGAAGGATAGTTTCTAGCAACTATCTTTCAAGTTGTAAGAAAATAAATTTAGGGGTTTCACTAAATATGAGAATTCTAAGGTAATATTGTGGTTGCCAGTTTAAAGATATTATAACTATAAGCCAAAAATTACGTTAGTAGCTTTATTTACAAAGAGGTAGAAAGAGTGTGAATGGAAAAAGGTAGCTAAAGAGACAGGCTTTAAAAAGCCTACTAGCCCTTCTCTAGTGAGTCTCAGCCCCACAGGGGCTTCCCTACATCCAATGGAGTCTTCTGCTACTCACTCACCCAAGACGAACTCCAAAGGAGAAGACCAAAGGCCAAGTTCCAAGGCTAAGTCCTCCAACACCAAAGTCCAAAGGAGAAGATCCAGGAGCAGTCCTCCAAGAAGCAGTCTAAAAACCAAGATCCTATGTCAAAGCTGAAGTTCTAGTCCAAAACCACCTCCAAGAGCCAAGTCATGAGCCAAATACCCCTGGACAGGAATTTCAGGACTTTTTATAGTCCTTTTCCCAAGTCACTTTCTGTCCCTTTCTCCACTTTATCGGAACCAATTGCAGTCTTTCAATTTGTTTAGTACTGCCCAGGGGGTAGTCAGTTGCCTCTGGAGTTGTCACCCACTTTAGCAAATGACTTACTTACACTCTTTGTGTTAAGTAGGGGTACATAAGTCTTTGATTGATTAACTTAAAATTTGCTGGTTGAGAGACAAAAAAAGTTTGATTCACTCTTCATATTGTCATTGAACTATTGATAACTATTCTTTAGGACTAGCCATTAAACAAATTGAAAAGTGATATGTAACTGTACTATCAATTAGCCTATATATTTCCATAATGTTACAGAAAAATATCAAGAGAAGCTTTATCATATTCTTTCCTGTTAAGGTTCTAGATTTTTTAGAAAATATGCATAACCTTCCTCTATTTAGTAGTCTAGTAACCTTGTCAAAAAGGAAATAAGTTTAGTTTAGTGTGACCTTGATTAAAGCTATGCTATATCTTTAGGATCATTGTTTCCTTTTCTAGATGTTTTCTACTCTTATCTTTAATATTTTAGAATTTCTCCTGCAATCAAAGTTAAGCTTGTAGTTGGAAAATTCACCTCTCCATTTCTGAAAAATTAGGATAACATTTTCCCTTCTTCAGACCATTCTCATGGAACTCATCCATTCTAAATGCTTTTTGAAAGATCATTGGCAGTGATCAAAGACCTAGCTCAACCATCACATTTCACAGTTCTTTAAACACCCTGTTATGTAGTTCATTTGAATCTGGTGATTTGAACTCACCAAAGATAACTAACTGCCCTTGCAATTGATAAAATGACTTTACTTAAGTTTCAGCTTTCTTTTTATCTATTTTGCTCTTTCCTCTCCAGTATAAAGACTATTCTCCTTGGCAAAGAAAAATAAAGGTAATATGAATGTTGAGTAATTCTGTTTCCTTTATATTTCAAATTATAACATCAAAAGTATATAAAGGTTTTGCTTTCTTTTTTTTTCCTTCAGGAAACTACATCTACAGTGAATAAAGTATTGGGTTTGGGGTGTCAGGAAGAACTTTTTTCAAACCAAGTCTTAAACACATAGCATAGTGTGATCCTGAGAAAATTACTTAAACTTCTGTCTGCCTCAATTTCCTTAACTGTAAAATGAGAATAATAATTGTACCTACATCCTCTGGTTGCTGTGAGGATCAAATATTTATAAAACACTTAGCAGAGCGTCTGGTATATTGTAGGTGCTTAATAAATGCTTGTTTCCTCCTCTCTCTTTTCTCCATCACTATGTCCCCAGTGCAGTGGGCTTTTCCTTCTTTGATGCTCTTCTTTTCCCTTGTAATATAGTGGGCCTTTACCTATGCTTTATTACCACATCCCATAACTATTCTTAAATTTGGTATGAATGCCTAGATTTTTCCTTATGTTATATATGACCAGGGCAGACTGAGGGATAAACAGATGATACATTGATGATCTGTAACAAAGCCTCCAGGAAAATAAGATGCAGGCAATACATTGCAATCATAGCAAGCAAGAGTAAAGAAGAGAGCCAGGTGTCAAGTAAAGTGAATTACAAAAGTCAGGAATCTCTAAGTCTCTTATGGTTCTTAAAAAAGGTCATGGTCCTGCCCCCAAAATAGAAAATGCGGAAGTTTCAGACTTGGGTTTGTTTTTTTCACTGATAACCACTCATGTGGAACACATACCAGCAACACTTCCCAGATCTGAAGTCACGTCAATCACTTTCCTTTCTGTGACTTGATATCATGCCGGGAACATGAACCAAGTTTTACTGAACTGGAAACATTTTTCTGTTAGACCTTTTCAAGTCATTTTCAGGTGCTTGTTTCCTGTCATAGGTTATCACAACTTTTTTGTTTGTTTGTTCTTGCCCTTTGCCTTGCACGAGAGAGAGATTTTAATGTATGCTGAAGAACAGTTTCAATCATGCACTAAGCTCCATCATGCTGCTTGTGTACACAATTGTACTCTACTGTATTGTGGCCAGGATTGTCATCACTGAGGTGTCTCATGTTTTCATGAGCTACAATATCGAGGCTGATAGATATTTCCTGTCCTGAAGCATGTAGCAGAGAGGCCTTTTGCCTGAAAGGATGAAGTTCTGAGGAAGCCAATTTACTTGTGTAGGACAAGGCATTGTTTAGTCTTCTGACTATTTCTGGTTCTCTTCTTCTTGGATTTCAGTGCAGGCTACTTACTGCCATATTGCCACACTGAAAATATAACTAAACACTTTAGTTTCATAATAAATTCTACCTCTGGACAACATTACCATCACTGCTGTTTTTCTAGAGTGCCCCTTTCCTTCTACTTTCTGCTTTCCTTTTTTTTTTCTGTTTCCTTCACCCACTGTTCTCAACTTTTATGCAAAAATGTTGACAAATATGTAAGGGTTATTAGGAAAGAGCCAACTTAAAGCTACCACAGGGCAATATGAGGATGGAGCCAAATGCTTAGGAAAAAGAATGTCTAAGGACTGTATGTTGTGTGTGCCAAAGACGCACTCAACTGGCTTTACTATAGAATAATTTGACAACCCTGAAGCTAGGTTTACTTGATTCGATTTATTACATTTCTACCAGGCAAAACTTGGCTGAAAGTTGGTACACATTAGAATCTAGAAAGTGAATATGTTTTTGATTAATTGCTTAAGAGTGTGGTAGCAAATAGGTAGACATTACTCCAAATTATAAAACAAATTTTTTTGTTGTTCAGTCAGGTCCAGCTCATTTTGAATCCATTTAAGGTTTTCTCAGCAAATATACTAGAGTGGGTTGCCATTTCCTTTTCCAGCTCATTTTAGACATAAAGGACTGAGGCAAACATGGCGAAGTGACTTGTCCAGGGTCACATAGCTAGTGTCTGAGGTGAGATTTTAATTTGGAAAGATGAGTCTTCTTGACTCTAGGCATGGCACTCTATCCACTGTGCTAACTACCTGCCCCCAAATAATTTCCCTGTTGATTTTAGTACTGTTATTTTTCTTGAAGAATGACTATGATACCTTGTTAAAGAACTCCTTTGTCTAATGCTCCTTATTCTTTTTATAGCCTTTTATGTGTATTTTAGGTACTCCAAATTTCAGTTTACCATGGTATATAGTGTAATGAGCCTGAAGTAGAAGAAATGCATCAAATCCTGCAAAATGGAGATTGGAGTTCTACTTTTTTGAGAAGAGATGAACTGTTGAACATGTGAGAGAAGGAATGAGATCATATGGTTCCACACTCCCTCTTCTAGGTCTCAATTAAAATTTTACTCTCTCAATCAGTGTCATATTGACAAGGAGAGAGGACTAATTCTCTCTTCTGATTCCAAAAGCAAATAAGAAGGGTTGTTTCCCAAGGAAAGCCCACTTATTGCTAGACACATTAGACCACAAGTTGCCTATAAAGAGCTGGTAGGGACATTAGGGGTCACTAAGTCCAATTCCCCTCAATTTATCACCTAAGACACTGAGGCAATAAGAGGTTGTTATTTCATTATGGCAAAACCACTAATAATTAACTGAGATGGGATTTGAACCAGATTTTCTGGCTTCATGCCTGGCATTCTATTCAGTCCACCATACTGACTCTCAAATAAAGTCCTTTGATGAGTAAGAAACTAGGTATAATTAATTATTCCATACTCTAGGAATTTTCCAAGAGAATTTGTTCATTAAAATTTATATAGTTCACTCTATGTCAGGGAGCTTCTTATCCTGAGATAGTAGTTACATACCTAGCATGAATGAATATTTTCCTCTTTCCACAGAATAAATATCTTCATTTGAACTGTTTGTTGACAAAGGAAGATACCCCAAGATAGGTAGTGTGTAGTCAGTAAAACATTTCTGAGATCATTACAGGACAATCTTATTAAGCAGGACTGAATCCACAATCCATTCATTTATCAAAGTAGAATTAAACCCCACAAGTGGCAAGGTATCCTCTTACTCAGTCCCCCAAGGAAGGGTATTCTGATAGCATATAAACTTCTTGGAGGGAGGGACTGTTTTGTTTCTGTTTTTGTAACTTCAGAAACTAGGATAGTAGTGAAGACACAATAATAGATGCTTAATAAATATTTGTGGAATTGAATTCAATGAGCCCTTCCTTCCCTATTCATTGGTTTCTCAAAGAGCAGACTGAAGCCAAAAATGATTTCCATTTTCTCCTTAAACTCTAAAATTTTAATATCAATATCAATATCAATATATATATATAATAGGATCATAACTGGGAAACAAAATGAATAATAGTATCTCTACTTTCCATGTTACTCCTCAGTTAGATAATGATGAGGCTCTCTCTCTCTCTCTGTCTCTCTCTCTCTCTGAAGCTATTTTGTTGAGTTTTAAGTATGACTTTCTGCTGGTACTTTTCCTTCTACATATCAGCAAAGCCTAGCTGAGCCTATTTCTATAAATGTCTTGTTTCAAGTTATTTCAACTGCTTAAACTTTATACATCATTAAGTCAGTCTGAGCTCTACCTCTGCTATTTCTCCAACTGACCTATCTCTGAGGCTTCTAAAATCATTCTCTACTCCAAAATTTGCCCTTTTGAATATATATTTTAGGTTATTTGTATTATCTTCTATTAGCAAATTAATAGCTAAGCCTCCTACTAAGCCATATATATCCCCAGATTTATCAACCAACAAACACCTTGGGAAATAGTATTTTAGGCATTCTTTTGTTTCAACAAAGTGTAATTATTTACATTTTGCCTTATAATTTGTCTCAGCATTTTGCTCTCTTCAACAAAAGGAAAATCCAATTGCATTAAAACATTAGAGAAGAGCTCATTTTCTAATTGCAGTGTTGAATAGCTTTTATTCTAAGTGTGCACATTTTTGAAAGTTTCAGTACAAGGCTCTAACTCATTTATTTTCTGAAACAGAGAAATAAATATGTTTTCAGGCTTAGGGTTAAGTAATCTCATATCCTTACTTTACAAAGGAAGAAGTTAAGGCTCAGTGAGGGTCTAACTTGCCCAAAGTCATATAGGTAGTAAATATTAAAAAAAATCAGTGCCCTTTTCTCTGGACCACATGAGTGAAATTCACACTGGGCAAGAAGTTATAAATAGTTGCTATTTACTTTGTATACAGCTGGGATTCTTAATCTTTTTTGTGTATGATGAACAGTCTGATGAAGACTTTCTGAGAGATTAATGTTTTTAAATAAAAAAATAAAATACATGATCTGAAAAGAAACCAATTTTATTATGATGTATTTATAAAAAAATCTAATTTATGGACACCAATTTAAGAGTTGCTGGTAAAGATAATACACAGATAAAAAGATCTTTATATCCAAGTTTATTCAGACAGAAACTTGGCCTCATAAATATGGGGTTTTTTTAAGAATTACAGAATGATAATTTCAACTCCCAAAATGAGAATGGCAATTCTAGCCTTAATAGATAACATTCGAATTATGTGATTTCAAATTATTTGTATGGACTGATTCACTGGGCAATTTCCTCAAAGTGGCCCAGGAGTCCTGTTGACAATGGGACCTTATATGGCTTTGATTAATCTCCTAGTCTTATCAACTACCTGGATTACAGGATACTCCACTTAGTATCAAGAAAGATGAATCACAACAGGAACAGAGGCATCATGCCTCTATGAAAACATGGTGGTGAGAAGGAAGAGAAGGTCCAATACCACTGACCAACCTGAAGCTCCACAAGAGATCTTCACAACTCTTCCTTCTCACATTAAAGCTTGTTACAAAAGAGGCAAGAGATTTCCTTTTTGAAACTTTTATGTTTAATCTCACTTCTCACACAATAGACAAAAAAATGTTTTTTTTTTCATTATTACCTAATAAAACAAAAGAAAAAGAGGGATACTTTTATATGCTTTAAAGTCAAGTTACATCCTCACCTTCCCATTTATTGGTACCAAATGGGACATATTTTACATGCCCTAAGATTTGTGCCCTATCTGCATTGTACCAGCATGGTATGATAATATAGCCCATTTATATGAGGCAAAATATTTAAATGGAAAAATGTGTGAAACCAAAATACAACATTTAATGCTGAATTTAAACTCTTTCCCCATGAGATGCAATAACTAGGTACCAGTTGCCATATTAACCAATATTTCTTTTATCTCAACTATTAATTTAGCTCATGTTGGGTTAATAGAAATGTAATTCAAGATCTTCCTTTTTTAATGAGCAATTTCTGTATTAATTCCTTGTAAACTCTGCTCCTTATTATGTTCTGGGGAAAATTAGATTAAGGTAAATGCAAATACTATTACCAGTTGACTGTTTCATATGCAAATATGTTGCACCTGATATTGATTAACATAGTTTCATATAAATGAGAATCTAAAATTATTTGATTACTTTTTAGTCTGTCATTTCTGGTATTATATTTATTCTTAGATTGAAGAGTAAAATTTTACTCCAGCCCTTAGCTAAAAATAAATTTTGCTATGAATAATACTACTGTAATAGGCAATATTATAATAAATAGAATCTGTTACCTTAACATGTAATCTAGAAATTGAACAATTAAAAAATGTGTTCAGCTTATCATTCTTATGGTCCCATTCAATTTAATACATTCTTATCATTTTGATGGAAACAACTGATTTGATGGATTTTTAAGGGTAAGATTCATTAATAATATTTTACAAGTCATCTGCATTTCTTTATCTGAAAAACATTCTTTGTTAGTTTTAGTCTGTATTCATGAAAATTTGTATCAAATATACATTATGGAAATAAAATATTTTCCTCACCTAAGATTGTTTTTTTTTAACTTTCTGGGACTTCATCTTTCTGTCATATTTTCCAACATTTTAAGATGGAGAAATATTAAGGCCTAGCATATATTTGACCCTGGGCCAACCTGCCATAGCACCTGCTCCTTCTTAGAATTGGTCCAAGACATTCTCAGGGTTTTTCCTTTACTAATTTATGAATATTACTGATCACTGAACTGTTGGCTTACACTGAGTGGTCTGACCTTCTTAGTCGCTAAGCTAGCTTGGCTCTCTGCTATCAGAAATATATGGCACCTGATCCCAATTAACTCTTCTTTTCTTTCCATCACCATAATCTGATTATAGAATCAGAATCAGATGTCTGATTCTAATACCTGCTTTTTCTTTCTGTTCCCCCATGTAAGCCATACTTGGAGATTAAACAAGGTTATTTATTTACAAGTAAAAAAAGCACATTAAAGCAGAAAAATATAATGAAAAGTGATTAAGAGTATATTTGAAAATGATTTTATGTAATCCAGGCTGAGTTGAAAATATCCTCTGATTCTTTTGCCCTGGAGTTTCCCCACCCCTTTCTTGTCTTTCTCCTTTCAGAAACACCCACAAGATGTTCCCTTGTGAAATCTACATGAGAAGGCTGACTAACATTAGCCCTAGAGCACTACCAGTTGATTAAAGATTCCAAGGTGTCCTGGACTAAGCCAATTCATTGTTGTTATTTTCAACTAACAAACATTCATTTTCTTTCACTTCTACCTCATCCTACTCTCAGTGGAAGAATGAAAAATAAAACTCATAATCGATATGCATAGTTGAGCAAAATAATTCACACATTGACCATACCCCAAAATGTAAGGTTTTTCTTCAATCCTGCAAATTAATTCAGCATTATTTTGTCATAAGATAGATAATAGTCTTCCTCAGTCACTGGAATTGTGTTTGATTGATATGTTGTTCAAGTTTCTTAAGTATTTCAGAATTGTTCATTTTTCTAATACTGATGTTATAATGTAAATTATTCTTCTGATTGAGTTCACTTCACAGCACATTAGCCTAAACAATTCTTGTATTTCTCCCAGAAACTATCTCATCATTCCTTAAAGCATAAAAATATGATACTATATTCATAGAGTAATTTGACCAAACATTTCCCTACTGATTGGCCCCTCCTTAGTTTCTTTGCCACTACAAAAAGTGTTGCTGAAAAGAGTTTTGTACATGTAAACAAACTAAAGGAAGTTAAATGACTGGTTCAATGTGGCAAGATTTGGATAAAAAATTCAGTGACTACTTCAGTACTCTTTCCATTGTGAACCACATTGGCATTTAGGAAGACCATTTGAAAAATAACTATGGTCACATAGATTGTTTTGAATCTTGGTTTAGAGATTTCAAAAATTATTATTACATAAATGAAGAAAGGAAGGAAATATTTATTGAATACCTACTATGTTCTAGACACTGTCCCAAGTACTTTAGAAATGTTATCTTATTTCATCATCACAACTCTGGAGATGGGTGCTATTGTTATTCCTATATTACAGTTGAAAAAACTGAGACAGATCATAGATTGTGACTAGACTAGGGTCATATAAGTAGTAAGTGTCTAATGCTAGATGAGAATTTAGGTCTTCTTAATTCCAAGATGTCATATTCAAGCTAGGGATGTGAACACAAGAAATGTTGCCTGAGCCTGAAGAGTTTTCTGACTCAGTGGTATCCCAAGGTTCACTTCCACCTGTCTATTGACAGACTGATATCTATGGAATTTCCCTGCTATATCTGCTATACCAGTGACCTATCATGATTGTTTATTGACAATACCTTCTGGCATCTGTGGTTAAGTGACTTTCCCAGGGTCACAGAGCTTGGATTTGATTTGGGGGGGAGAGGTTATTTATAGTTTTAAAATATATTATTATAATTCCCTTTCTTTCCTTCCCTTATCTTGGATAAGAATAAAGTAACTCTTTAAAGTCTACACAACCCTAAAATCTTCTGTTAACTGGCCCAAATACACACACACATTATAGTATTTACCTTTATTTTATTTCAGTAGAGAAATAATTACAAAGCACTTTCCTGACAACTTTACTGGGTTATTAGAACATGTATTTTTATCTACATTTTAGCAGATGAAGAAATTAAGATCCTGGATTTTAGAGGTTATAACGTATCCAAAGTATCAGAGACAAAATTTGAACCCAGATCTCTGAGAGCTAAATGCTATCCACTACAGTGTTCTTTTTCTCTGTGACCTTGATACTTCCCCTGTCCTTAATGAATTTATAGTTTCATATACATATATTATATATGTACATATACATATGTACACATACATACACACACAGAAATGTGGTGTGACATGTATACTGAGGCTGTCTAGCAGCTACACGATGTTCTTGTATGGGTCAACCATCTGCAAGGGAGCCTGGGGACTGAGGAAATATGGGTGGAAGGGAGCATATTGCCTATAAGAGTCAGCTTTTTAATAAATCTTTAATACTTTTATGATAAGCTTGAACCCTACATATACAATTATATATACTTCACAAAATTATTAAATACATAGGTCTGAGAAATTTGGGTGGAGTGGGGAGAATTACTACAGGAACATTTTGTGGAGTAATAGCATGTGAATTGAGGTTTTGGGGGGTGTTAACAGGTAGAAATAAGGTGGACCTGGGGTGTCCTTTCCAAGATTGAGAAAAAGCATAAACAAAAGAATAGAATTTAAAAGGAGGATAAAATAAAGGACAATGAGTCTCTCTCTCTCCCTCCCTCCCTCCCTTCCTTTTTTGTTTTTGTTTTGTAGCAGTTGTGGAGAGTAGATAGAGGGTTGGCCTCTGGTGTCATTAATATCTAGGTTTAGGTCCTTCTCTTACATATACTACCTCATTAACCGGAAGCAAATTACTTAACCTCCCATTGCCCTGGACAACTCTCTAAAACTATATGATGCAGGGAAAGTGATGCATTTTCCTTAAGTAGGGGGAAAATCACAGGCTCAGTGTCTATTTATTTCCTTTACTAGTTTACTTTGACAAGGAAATGTGTTCATTTTCATTTTAGGTGCCAGTTTGAGAGCTAGTTTTCACATACTATGCATGTTTTTCTCTTTACATTACCACTGACCTTCAGAACTATTGGTCCTTTTTATATTTAGCAAAATGTCCTCCACATATTCTCCACAGAGTAAACAATAAATTAAATAGATTTTTGCTGAATTGAACTGACTTAAATTAGGTAACATTTATATGCTATATTATTAGAAATTTTGAAATTTTGAGAAATCATTGAAAAGGACAATATATTTTAATTTGAACATACTGATTAGAATAACTAATTTTACATCATGGTTTATATGGAAATATTTTTACATCAGGTACACAAGTTCATCAATAATATATATTTTCATAAGATTCCTTCATATTATCTGAATAACAAAGCTATATTAAATAAACTGAATAAATGTATTTTGTTTTATGCTGAGAAGTCCATGTCATTGGCTCTTTGGAATTGATTGTGATGTGGAACCAGTCAGCTGACAACTTTATTTAGGAAAGCTCTTAAATAGCACATTATACCCACTACAGGGTAGCTGCTAGTGCCATGGGAAACACGATTTCTATTGTTGACTAGCCATGTTCTTTTCTCTTTGACAAGTGGGCTACAGTTGATTATAATATGGGTATAAAATCAGCTGTTGAGAAAGATAGCATTGCCTGGACACAATGAGTTCTCAAGGTGCTGGAGTAAGGTAATTTATTGGTCTTTTTGCAGTATGAAGTAGAGAACTTTAATTAAAATAACTTGCTCAGTATTATAGGTCAGCAATATGTCATGAATGTTGTTATATTAATTGTAGTAAGTAATATCACTATAGTAGTTCTTTGCATACTTATTAAATGTGTCTGTCAGCATCAAAGTCTTCTCAAAACAAATTTTAAAATGTGAAAATTCATTTAAAAGTTAGTAGAAAAACATATATCTCTTTTCTACTTCCTGATAAATGAGGGGCTAGAGCAGAAATGTATTATTTGCTATTTCCTTAATTGATCCCTTTTTGTTTGTTTGTTTGTTTCTTTAGTTGAGTGGAAATCAAACTAAAGCTTTACAAAGTACATAAAACACTGGGAATAAATTTAACCCAGAAATAATACTATATTGTTTCTAAAATTAATTAAAAGAACATGAATATTAAAATATTCTGTGACTTAAATTTCATTTTATTGTATTCATATTCTAGTTCTAAACTATTTTACCTTGTACAATCAAACCAAAAAACAAACAATTGATGTGGGGAGGAGGTGTATGAGTATAACACTTCTAACAGAGCTCAGTGGGGCTTTGCTAATTAAAGTATCATAGTTAAGAATTTGACACCAATTTCCCAGACATCTCTGTACCAAATTTTTTTTATTTTGTACCATACTTATTTGTATATTCTGTTAACCTACCTTATTTTAAGATAAGCTACTTGAGATCAAAGGCTATGTTGTTTTTTAATTATTTTTTAATCTGTTTAGTGTAGACAGTTCCTATAACATAGAAGGCATTTAATAGATTTTACTTGAAATGTCTTTTTTTTAATTCTTTTTTTTTTTGGTCAATTTCAAACATTATTCCTTGGTTACAAAAATCATATTGTATTCTTCCCTCGCCTCCCCCCACTCCTAGCATACCTGAGGGGCATTTCCACTGGGTATTACATGTGTCCTAGATCATAACCCATTTCCATGTTGTGGGTGCTTGCATTAGGATGTTGATTTAGGATGTATATCCCCAGCCATATCCCCTCGACCCATATAATCAAACAGTTGTTTTACTTCTGTGTTTCTACTCCCACAGTTCTTCCTCTGAACGTGGATAGTGTTCTTTCTCATAAGTCCCTCCAAATAGTTCTGGATCATTGCACTGCTGCTAGTAGAGATGTCCATCACATTCGATTGTACCACAGTGTATCAGTCTCTGTGTACAATGTTCTCCTGGTTCTGCTCCTTTTGCTCTGCATCATTTCCTGAAGGTTGTTCCAGTCTCCATGGAACTCCTCCACTTTATTATTCCTTTTAGCACAATAGTATTCCATCACCAACATATACCACAATTTGTTCAGCCATTCCCCAGTAGAAGGGCATCCCCTCATTTTCCAATTTTTGGCCACCACAAAGAGCACAGCTATAAATATTCTTGTACAAGTCTTTTTCCTTATTATCTCTTTGGGGTACAAACCCAGCAGTGTTATGGCTGGATCAAAGGGCAGACAGTCTTATAGCGCACTTTGGGAATATTTTCAAATTGCTCTCCAGAATGGTTGGATCAATTCACAACTCCACTAGCAATGCATTAATGTCCTGACTTTGTCACACCCCCTCCAGCATTGAAATGTCTTTTTTAACTGAATTTAGGAATTTAAAGGAAAAGGGAGAGTGAGAGATGACTTGACTGGTTTGAATTGGAGAATGGTGGTACCTCCAAAAGAGACACTAGATCAGGTTCTGCTGAAATATTAATTAAATTAATACATTTTTTGAGCTGAAAGAGACCTTGGCAGTCATTTATTTCAATCTCTTTATTTTGTGCATGAGGTAGCTGAGACTAATAGAGGTGATTTGCTCAAAACCAAACAAGTAGCCCATGGCAAAAGAGGGACACTAGTCCTCTAAACCTGCAGCCATTACTCTTGCCATTATATCACTAGTAGCTAGGCCATTTGACTCTGACCCTACAGGGCTCTCTGAAATGCCACTGGGACATAAGTTTAGAGCTATTCATTAGTTAGTTGGAAATGAAATATTAGAAGTAGGAAGGTTTGAAACTGAAGATAGAAGATTTAGAAGTTATCTGAATGAAAATAATATCTAAAATACTGAGGATATACTTTTGAATGAAAACAGTATGAAATACTTTTCTTTTAAGAAAAGAATATTGGAAATAGCATTTTGGACAATATCTAAATGAGATCCAATAAGAGGAAATAAAGTTGATGGAGGATACAAAGTGGAAAACTGAAGAAGGCAGATCAAAAGAAACATTTACTAGGTGTTTACTATGTGTCAGGTATGGTTAAGTGCTTGGCAAACAAAGGGAAAAAAGAAAACTGAAAAAGAATGCAAATAAAGCAATGACAAAGAAGCCAAGTGAAGAATAGCGTCAAAAGCTTTTCAGAGGTTGGTTGATGGCTGGGAAATTCCTCTTTTATGTGATGTAGCCTATAGGAGATGCCATTCTAGGAAGCCATTACAGTTGAGGAATATGAGTGTTAGGAGCTAGGGAATGATGAAATAACTAGGAAATGAATATTAGAAGTGTAGACTACCTTTCAAGACATATCTCAGGTCTCAATTCCCTCAAGGTCTCTTTAATAAGAAACAGAACTCATATTGATTTCTCCTCTTTCTGATCCTGACAGAGCTCTTACTTTTAATACCCTATGTTTTGTTATTTATTTTTATGTTTTATATTTATATTTATATGTTCTCTGGTTATTTCACATATGCTTACCTTTTCTAATGTGAGTTTAAGGATAGGTTGCATGCTATATGCATTTTGTATCCTGACCTATTCCTAGTAAAATTTTAGCAACATAATAGGCATGCAGCAAATATAATATTGAAAGAAAAATTCTGATTTTCATGCCTACTTTTATTTCAACTACCTTTTCAAAGAGAGCCTCCTAAATGTTAATTAGTAGGAAAGACACTTTGACCAATGGCCAATTCTCTGTGTAGTATAAGATAGATAAAAAAAAATTAGGCTTGCAAGATACTTCAATAAAGGGGGATTTTGAACTGTTAAGCTCAATCTTAATCAGGAGGCTTGGTTCATTGTCACAATTCATTGTTATTAATCCTCATATTATCAATAGTTATTTGTAGGTAAAGAATGCCTTTACTATCACAATATCATTATTTGACTCCAAGTTATAATCTTTTCAAAAGTCTGGCAAAGGCAAGAGGATGAGGTGAATGGAAAAAATACATGAATTTTAACAAAGAGAATGCTAGATGGGGGAAGGAAAGAGGGGCATTGCAGAAAAATATCAATATAAAATAAGCCCAAAGAGGTGAATGGCAGGAAAAAAAAGGTTTCATTTATAATAAAACAGGGGGGGAAAGAGTCTGTGGACTGGAAATGGTTGAGCAAATTATGGCATTTACATGAAATGAACTATCATCTTGTAAGAGAAAATTACTCAGGATTTCTTTGAAAACTATGCAACACAATATAGAATAAAATAGAACAAAAATGTATATAATAGCTATAACAATGTAAAAATATCAGTAACATGCAAAAGAATTCAGATCAATTCTAGAAAGCCAAGAATGCAATATAACATCTTTTCTCTTAATAGAAAGTAAGGAGATATGGGTGCAAAATGTAGCAACTTGCTGGCATTGCAAGGTGACAATGCTTAACTTTTGTTAAGAGGAAGGATTTAATTTGGAACAGAGGAAGTTTTCTGGGAAAGGATTATAATATATATTTTCTTAAAACATTAATTTGAAAAGTAGGAGGAGAAGAAATGATCACTAGAGATTAAGACAGTCATAGTATCCTTACTTAAAAAAAAAAAACCCTTACCTTCTATCATAGAATTGATACTAAGTATAAGTTCTGAGGCAGAAAAGCAGGTAGGGAGAGGCAATTGGGTTAAATGAGTTGCCCTTGGTCTGGAAAGTATCCAAGGCCATATCTGAACCTAGGACTTCCTAGGACCAGGCTTGGTACTTTAACCACTGAGACAACCAATTGCCCTAATTCCCATATTTTTCTCTTGGTTATTCCTGTAAACCTCAAAATTCCTTAGACTTATAAATGTTGGAAAATTCACCATTGGGATATTTCATACTTGGAAAATTTCTTGGTGGGCCATGAGAGCACAGTCATCTGCGAAGAGAGCTTCCAGGATGAGTCTCTCTGTTGTCTTTGTTTTTGCAGTCAGGCGGTAAGGTCGAATAGTGAGCCATCCAGCCAGTACTTGATGTAGACGCCCAGGTAACTGAAAAAGGTTAATTAATATCAACAAAATCAATACAATCTAAGAAGAATCATCTTTATTATACTGGGAAGTTCCCTGGGCACCCTCCTGAAGGGCACCTCTCTGAGGATCATTAGCACCTCGAGTATTTTTTGGACGAGCGCCATTTCTCATATATTGTTGAGTATTATCATTAAAATTTTCTCCAATTTGAGCATTGTCATTAAATTCCCAATTCCTATTTCTATAATTCTGGTTTCTAAAGTTCTTATTTCTATATTCATTATAGTTATTTCCATAGTCATTATTATAATTTCTAGAATTCTGGTTTCTATAACCATTATCATAATTTCTATAGTTATTATTTCTAAAACTATTATTAAACTGTGTATTCCTTCCAAACATCTTAAGAAAGGTTCTACATTCCATCATTTTGTGGCCCTTCTTCTCACAGAAGTGGCAAGTAATGGAATGATAATTGGATTTCTGGAGAGGGGCAATTGTCGTTGGTTCATTATCATGCCCACTTTCTAATTTAGTTATCCTATCTATTAAATATCTTATTTTTTTCTTCATTTCCTCCATGTCATCATTATTTTCTTTCTCCTTTTCTTCGTTTCCCTTTAAAACATATATAGCTGTTTTTCGCAATTCTTCAAGGTCCATATCTGACCATCTTGGGCATTGTGTTTTAAAATAATTTTTAATTGCCTTGCAAGAATTGTTTACAAAGATTCTTCTAACTTGTCTTAAACTATTCTCTTTAGTTAAGTCCCAATCTAAGTATCTGTCCCCAAACTCGATAATTCTGTCCATAAATCTGGAGGGTGTTTTGTTTTCCTTTTGCTTAATTTTTTCCAGTTCCATCCACTTATCTGTACTGTCTGCACATTCCTTCATGGCCGTGAGGATGGCCTCTCTACAATGGTATAGTTGTAGATAGTCCTCAGGATTATTATAGTCCCATTCGGGATCCTGAGATGGCCAATGTGCTGCATTACGCCCCCGGGTTTTGTTGACATGAGCAATTATTTTATTTTTTTCACGTTCACTTAAAAAAGCCTGTAGTAAGCTCTCAACGTCCTTGTAAGACAGATTATACTGAAAAAATATGTCTCCCATCTTTTTTGTTACTAGAAAAGGATCTTGTTCATATGTGGGGATATTTCGTGTAAATTCATTTATTTCTTGGGGAGTAAACGGTATCCTATGTCTTAAAGTCACCACATCCCCATTTCGTCCTATTTCAGGTACTTCTCTTAGAGGAAACAGGCCTCTAGTTGAATTTTGCACCTGTGGGTCAGTTTGACAAGGACAGGTTTCTCTAGGAGGACAAGATCTCCCTTGCATTGGAATTTGGTTTTCTGTAGGAGAAGGAACATGAGAAGCTGGGATTGCAGGGGAAGGGTTTTGGGGATTAAATTCAGACAAGATTTGCACTACACGAGAGAAGCAGTCTGTTAACTGGGCTATAGGGAAGGTGTTTTCCATCTCTATTTCAGGGAAGGAAATTTCCTCATTCAAAGGTTCAGAAACAGGTCTGTTTCTGGTAGAGTGGTTGTTTGCCAATTGATCCTGTAAGAAACATTTTAGATCTTCTAATTGGGCTTGCATTTTATCCTCAATTTTTCCTATTTTATCTTCCATATTTCCCATTTTATCCTCAATATTTCCTATTTTATTCTCAATATTTCCTATTTTGTCCTCAAGTTTTTCTATTTTATTCTCAATATTTCCTATTTTATCCTCAATTTTTTCTATTGTATCCTCAATTTTTTCTATTTTATCCTCAATATTTTCTATTTTATCCTCATTTTTTTCTATTTTATCCTCAACATTTTCTATTTTATCCTCAATATTTTCTATTTTATCCTCATTTTGTTTTATTTTATCCTCATTTTGTTTTATTTTATCCTCATTTTGTTTTATTTTATCCTCAATATTTTTTATTTTTTCATCTCTAAATATAGTATTGAGGAGTACAAAAATGACAGTACCTATTAATATAAAAATTTGGAGGTATCCTTCATTCCTCAATGCCCCTACTTCTTCAGCTGCCATATAATTGTCAAAGAATGTAGTACTCATTTTTATATATATATTTTGTAATTTCACAAAACACGTGGGGAGCAGGGCAAAGCAACAAACTTTCCACAGGGTTTTTTTTTTTTTCTAATGCAGGAAGTTGTTCCTTAAGGGAAAGGATATTTAGAAACAACTCTTCCAGCCAGGACTTTAGAGTCCTGTTGCTGAGATTTAAAACAGCTGTTTTCTGTCTATCAGAGTCACACAGCTGGGAAGTATCTGAGGTCCGATTTGAACCCAGGACCTTCTGTCTCTAGGCCTGGCTCTCAATCCGCTGAGCTACCCAGCTGTCCCTTAAGATTAAAGGGAAGAAAAAGAAAAAACTGCTGATTCCAATTTAACTTAAGGAGAAAAGAGAAAAAGTTTTTTATACTCACGTGTTCTAGCAGCTGTGTCTTTAAGCCAAGTTTTTTGTTAAAAAAAAGGACTAAGGACTAAGTGGTGAAACAGTATAGTAAAAAGGCAAGGAATTTCAAAAGTTTTATTGAGAGGATTCTTTAGACTCCCGTGTGGTCAGCCACAATGTAACAAGGGAATCACTTTAAAAGACTGATATATATATTAATTTAAGGTCGCCAAGGAATTCAGCTATGTAATTCCTAAATGAAAACTCAAGTTTGCAGTCAATCTTTTATGGAGTTTAATTACAATAGGAGGAAGAAAGGAATTAGAGATAGAGAGAGAGAAAAAGGGAGAGAAAGGAATAGGGCTTAAATACCCCTTCTGTTTAGGCTGGGCCAAAAGGCCCAAGCCCTTAGATAGCTGGAGCAAAGAAAAGAGATCAGTCCCTATTACTCACGTGTCCAAAATGGAGAAACAGTCTCAGGGGCCCCCACCTTCAGCTTCCTTCAGAGCAAGCCTTCTCAGACCCAGGAACCACACCGACCAAAACCTCAACCCCCCTCCAGTCTCCAGACCCTCCTATCTTTAAGGAAACCATCCAAGTTGCCTCCCCTCAGTCCTCACATCTACCAATCACTCTTCATCAATTTCCCTGTCAATGGAGGCTCTCGCTTAACCCAGGACCGCCCAGAGGTTTCTGGCTTTTGCACATGTCTGTTGAAGGTCATATTTTTCAAATGATTAAATCTTTACTCCTTTGCTACAGCCCTTTCTAAATCCTGTTAACCTGAGTAGGGCAGAGATTGGAATAATTAAATTTTGATCTAGGCTGCAGCCCTTACTCAATCCTATTAGGACTGAATAGGGTGGAGTATCTCCATTGTATCAATTCTAAAATCAATCAAGACTCAAAGAAATTCCTGTTCTATGCTTAAGCATAGGTCAAAGTCCTTTCCATTGTTCAGCAAAAGGTTTCTGTCCTAAAGTAATCTTAAGAAGGGAAGAGAAGGAACCTCCCATGCCAGTGGGATTCCCATTCCAATAGGCTATCAGTAAGAAATTTTCCAAGTATGAAATATCCCAATGGTGAAATTTCCAACATTTATAAGTCTAAGGAATTTTGAGGTTTACATTCCTACCTTTCTGAATGGACATTCAATAAATATTGGATTCAAATAGCCAAATTCTCCTTCAGTTTATTTCTGTACAGAAACCTACTGGAGAGTCTCCCAAATTCCTAATAATCCAATAATTTGAAGGTGTTTAGCCTAACATTCATTGCTGCTGATACTGATAAATGAAGCTAATTTATAAGATATAAAACTGAAATCAAATCAGTCGAAAGAGTGTTGAACTTGATGTGTTCAGACCTGCTTGTTTAAACCTCAGCTTTGCCATTTGTAACCATGAGTCCTTGGGTAAATTGCTTAATCTCTTTCAGGCTCAGTTTCTTCATTAACAAAATGAAAAATTTGGACTATATTATGTATGCACTTTGGATCTATGATCATAAATGCCCATAAATACCACCCACCCTCCCCAGCACCCATTCTAGTTTCAAAAAGATCCTACAATGGATGAGAGAAAATGTCACAAGGGAAAAAGTTTTGAACACTTAGATAGACATGGAAAGGCTTCATTTTTACATTACTCCTATATCTAGCTAGATGAAAAATTAAAACTTGGCAGTACCATAGATAAGCTGTATGTGGATGTCCTAGAGAAAGTTTCACTTTGTTTTCCCCTGGAAGTTTCTGCATTTTTTAGATACAGTTAAAGTTAGATTGCTATTTGAGCTCATATTCTGTAATATAAGCACTATCTGCCTTAGGGACAGCTTCATTTTGCTAGTTAAATTCCTCATGATTACTACTGTCACTAAGAATTTTTCTAATATAAAATTTCAATTCAAAAGATTGAGGATATTCCCCCTCCCCTTCTAATATTTGCCTATTTCCCATATGGAATTAGAGGCCTCACAAAGCTTGGTACTGTAACATTTTGACAGCTGGGGAGAAGAAAAATGAGTTTCAGGGAAAACTTGTAAAATTGGCTTTTTCAAAGTCTTTTCATTTAGTAGTTTTGTTTGAAGTTTATGCCATATCCACAAGGGATGCTAACATCCAAGGAAAGATGGCAGTTTAATTACTGTCATCAAACATGTTGCCTAATAAATTGCTTAGTGTGGCAGAGAAAATTAGAAGTATTTTTAATGTGAAAAAAGGTGGTGAAGATGGAGCTTTGTACATAAGGCCAATGAGTATGGAGATTTCTATATCTCATCTGCCATCTGGTCATGGAACATTGGCATTATGGTTGTCATTTCAGATATTATATCTTTACATAAAATAAGAAGGGGGTTTTGTTTAGCAGATATTCACAGCCTCATAGATTTAAGACTAGAATGGATCTCTTTTACAGATTTAGAGCTTGAAGGGACTTACTGCCTGAATCACTTCTAGGTCCTCTAGTCCAATCCTCTCGTTTGGCAAAGGAAAAAGCCAAGTCCAAAGAGGCTAAGTAACTTCTTACCAATGATCTTTTAAATGCCAAATCTAATGGCTTTTTTCTCAATCTTCATCCTTTTTTACACCTTTGCTGCTTTATATATTGTTGATCACTTCTCTCTAGGCTTTTATAACATTATACTCTCTTGGTTCTTTTATTTTACTTATTCTTCATCTCTGTTATACCTCCTAATCAATAGGTCTCCCAAGGCTCTGTCCTGCACCCTTTTCTTTTTAAAATTCTATACCAGGAATCTAATAACTTTACCAGATTGCCAAAGAGATCCTTGACATATAAAAAGAGTTTTTAAAAAGTTACTCTATTCTACCTCACTTGTTATATATCACCAATTCCAATGGGTTCAATTAACCTCTCTATGCTGATGATTCTATTAACATACATACATATATATATATATATATATCTTTTCAGCTACTACTGTGTGAACATCTCAAAGTATGCCCCATCTCAAACTCAACAAGTCCAAAAGGGAACGCTTTACATTCCTCCAAACCCCCCCCCCCCCAAACCCTCAAGGCTTCCTCATCATTGTTGAGTGCTGTCAATATAACACTAGCCTGCACTCCTTTCTTTGGCATCCCAAGACAACCTTTGGATTTTATAGAAAGGTTTAACCTTAATATTGAAGCTATGACTTTGCTTCTTTCTCCACCTGCTGGCTGAGTAAGAATGCAATCATAGCATTTTGTTTATTTGTAAACAAGCCTCTTAAGATAGTGGGGTAGAAGAAAACATAAATAGTGAGATAGACAGGTGGAAGGCAGCTCTGTGCAGCCATTCTGATAAGAACCTGACTTCTGGCATCTGGATGAATCCTTATCTCTTGTCCTGTGTGACACCCTAGCACTTGCCCTTTGTGGGGTCAGAGTTCTCCAACTGGAGGGATGTCATGGAAAGTACAGAGAGAAAATAGGGCTTTTTCCTGGGAATACAGAGCAAGTAGGTATGCTTTGCAACTTGTCTCTTGGAGGAGGCTGCTGAGGGAATATCCATCATGGCTAGAGGCCTTCTTTTTCTCTGGCCCACTTTTAAAATTATTTTATAAATAATTATATATATATATATATATATATATATATATATGTGTGTGTGTGTGTGTGTGTGTGTGTGTGTAAATTATAAATTAATATACCACGTCCAGAGAATTTTAATTTTAACAGGGTCAGACTATCCAACTCATTACCCAGGCTTGCAACCTCTGTGTTGGCCTCAACTGCTCATTCTCACTCACCCTACATATCCAATATATCTTACCAGTGATGGCGAACCTTTCAGAGACCAAGTGCCCAAACTGTACCCTTATACCACATGGAAGCTGCCCCCTTAGCCCAGACAGGGGAGGGAGGAAGAGCTGCTATCTCCTTACCTTGGCACTAGCCATCTCCCATGATTGTTATAGCTTCTCACCTCTGACTTCTAGTTTTCCTGACCTTCCTGGCCCATCTTCTGAGGGAAGCTCTTCTTGATTTCCCAGCTACTAGAAGTTTTTTCCCTAGATTATTTTTCATTTAATATGTATTTAGTGGCAGCTTAGTGGCACAGTGGATAGAATGACAGGTCTTGAGTCAGAAAGACACATCTTCCTGAGTTCAAATCAGGCCTCAGATTTATAAGCTGTGGGACCCTGAGTGAGTCACTTTAACCATATTTGCCTCAGTTCCTGTTCTATAAAATGAGCTGGAGAAATAACAAACCACTCCAGTATCTTTGCCAAGAAAACCTCAAATGGTGTCATGAAGAATTTGAGAACAACAATCTGTGTTTATTTTGCATGTGCATAATTATCTAAATTTTGTTGTTATTTTATATTCTCTGACTCTCATGACCCCAATTGGGATTTTCTTGGCAGTGATACTGGAGTGGTTTTCTCTTTCTTTCTCCAGCTCATTTTACAGATGAGGAAATTGAGGCAAACAAGGTTAAGTGCCCAAGACCATAGAGCTAATAAGGACCTGAGGCCAAATTTGACATCATGAAGATATGTCTTCCGGACTCCAGGTCTAGCACTCTACCCACTGGGCCACCTAACTGCTCTCTCTGTAAATGTTATCTCCCTGTTAAAATGTGAGCTATTTGAGTGCAGGGGCTGTTTTTTTTTTCCCCTTTCTTGATATACCTAACTCTTTGCAAAATGCTTCAAACATAAAGAGCTTAACTGACTTCAATAAAATCACAAAGTAGAAATAAATGACAAAGATGTGAGTTGAACCCAAGTACAGGTCCTCTGACTAATTTCACTGCCCTTTCTAATGCACAATTTCTGAACTAATTTCCCCCCTTGGGAATAATTTTTCTTTTCACACTCTACTATGACACATGGATACATCATCTTCCCTTTGAGAAAAATTATGAAAATTAAATTTGAATCCTATTTTATCTTAATGATTTATTTTTGATAAAAGGAGACACAATGGAGCAAAGCTGATTATTTGTGGGTAACCTCAGGACAAAAGGAAAAACATCTTCCTTGCTCCTCTCTTTCCTACTCCAAAAACATTTCAAAAACAGTTTCTTCATGCATGGAATTTATCCCTTTTCTCTGGAGAGAGATCAGCCAGCAAACCAAATAGTTGTTAGCAAGTTTACAAATAAATGCACCCCAGGGAAGTGAGGTTTCTTAGAGAATTAGTTTTCTCAGAAAAATGGCTTAGCAGGGGGCTGGAGAAGTCCCTACTCTCACACCCCTAGCCCCCACCCCTAAAGCTTTTCTGAGGCAAAAGAAACAATAGCAAAGCCAAGGCTTTTACAGCTCACTGGAAATTTGAATAGCAGTTAACTGCCTGAGGGAATGAGTTTTCTGAATGAGTTTTCATAAGACTATGGTACCTATCTTTTTGTAGAACAAAGCCCAAGGAAAAAAGGGAGTGTCCAGGCCCTTTAAGTGATTCCTCTGCCAAATTCATTCTAGTCTCTGCAACAGGGAAGCTGTAGACTGGGGCAGGAAAATGAAAAGACATAAAAGCAAAGCAAGACAAGGATATTGGAATCTAATCTACAAAACATAAAGAGAAGAGAAAGGAAATAGAAATAATGGCTCAAGGCATCAGCAATGAAACAATCATTTGAGGTAAATATTTGAAGGGTGGAGAAACTTGTGGGGGAAGATGGTGAGAGGAGGGGAAAGAAGTCTCAGTATGAGAATACTCAAAATCATTGCCTCTCTTTGATTTAGGGACAGCATAGTTGAGTGGCTTGTCCAGGGTCAAGAAGCTAGTTGGAATCAAAGATTGAAATAGGTCTTCTGGAGCCTATTAAGCTCATAGGCCCTAAGGCCTCTCCTAGATAAAGGATAATATAAACATATGCATTATGATAAGAGCTACCAAAGTTAGGCCAAGACCAAGAAATTGTGAGCTTCTTGAGAGAATGCCCAGCACTTATTGCCTAGGACATGGAATTAATAAATGTTTATTGGGTGACTGATCAACCTCTGACACCAGCTTTCTCTTGTCCAGGGCAAGTCATTTAACTTTTCAAAGGCCCAGTAAAGAAACTAAAACTATAAGTTGTTCATCAGTTGCCTATCTGGTACTGGTAAATGGACATCTGGGTGGTGGAGTGGATAGTGTTAGGCCTGAAATCAAGAAAACTCATTTTCCTGAGTTCAAATCTGGCCTTAGACACTTAATAGGGAAGGAACCCTGGGAAAGTTCCTTAACCTTATTTGCCTCAATTTCCTCATCTGTAAAATGAGCCAGAGAATGAAATGGCAAACCATTCCAGTACTTTTGCCAAGAAAACCCTAAGGGCCACAGACAGTCAGAAACAACTGCAAAAATGAACAACTGGTAAGATGGATTTTCTTCCCTGGGACTCCCCTAGGCCAATGACATCACAGGATCCCTCATGATGAAATTAACAGCCTGAGGGAATGTGTTTTCTGAATGACTACAGATTTTCTGAAATATTACAAATTTGTTCAAGGTAAGGTAATCAGTGGAAACAGGATTTTTAAAAACAACATAGCTACAATTCTATTCATATTGGAAATCATGACAATAACAGGATTTAATGTCAACCCTATGACTCCAAGTTCAATGGTCTTTGTACCAGAAAAATTATACCTTGTAGTACCTTGTACCACAAAAAAAATTTTTTTAAAAGACAGCAGTATTTATCTAACAATTATATAGGTAACAATTATATAGGTATATAACACAAAAATGTAATGCATTTCTCCTGACCTCAAACAAAGGACTCTAGTTGACCTGCGAAGGAAGCAATTTCTGGGAATTTTATTTTATTTTATTTTTTTAATTTTATTTGGTCATTTCCAAACATTATTCATTGGAAACAAAGATAATTTTCTTTTCTTCCCTCCCTACCCTCCCACCACCTCTCCCATAGCCCACGCGGGATTCCACTGAGTATCACATGTGTTCTTGATTCAAACCCATTTCCATGTTGTTGGTATTTGCATTAGAGTGTTCATTTAGTCTCTCCTCAGTCATATCCCCTCCAACCCTGTAGTCAAGCAGTTGCTTTTCCTCAGTGTTTTTACTACCACAGTTTGTCCTCTGCTTGTGGATAGTGTTTTTCTCCTTGATCCCTGCAGATTGTTCAGGGACATTGCATTGCCACTAATGGAGAAGTCCATCACCTTCGATTGTACCACAATGTATCAGTCTCTGTGTACAATGTTCTCCTGGTTCTGCTCCTCTCGCTCTGCATCACTTCCTGGAGGTTGTTCCAGTCTCCATGGAATTCCTCCACTTTATTATTCCTTTTAGCACAATAGTATTCCATCACCAACATGTACCACAATTTGTTCAGCCATTCCCCAATTGATGGGCATCCCCTCATTTCATATCTCTTTGGGGTACAAGCCCAGCAGTGCTATGGCTGGATCAAAGGGCAGACAGTCTTTTATCACCCTTTGGGCATAGTTCCAAATTGCCCTCTAGAATGGTTGGATCAATTCACAACTCTACCAGCAATGAATTAGTGTCCCTACTTTTGGGAATTTTATTTTTAAAAGTAAAGGTAGCTGATTCCCCAAACACCTGTATTTATTAATTTTATGAAAGAATTAAGATACTTATAAATACTGGTTCTAATAATATTTATTAATCTAGAGGTTTAAGATCTTTCAGAGATAAGACATTAGCAAATAAGTTTTTTGATTCTCAGGGATTTGGCAGCAAAAATGTTGCCTTTTAACAACTATTATTAGCACATTAATGTTATGCTTTCACCGACATCTTATCCTGAAGTATATTTGCATAAATATAAGTAGTATGTTAATGGAATTCTCTGTTTTTCTGTGATGATCTGTGGCAAAGCAAAAAGGCAAAGTGTTTTCTCACTGTATATAATTTGATTCAATGCTTCTATGCTGGAGGGAAGAAGGCTAGCAAATTAGGGCTAGATTTTCAATCTGAGAGTAATAGCTAATTGCCCTCATTTTAATCAAGAAAGAAGCAAGCAATCATTTATTAGGTGATTACTACGAATACCCAGCACTAGGCTATGTGGTAAAGATATAAAGAAAGTCTTGTCTTCAAGAAGTTTACAGTCTAATAGGAAAGATAACATCCAAGTAACTTCAAAAGGGATGTAGTCCCAGAGGGAAGGAATTAGATAATTAGTGGCAGTTGGTATGAAGACCTTTAAAAGCTAGAAGAAAGTAAGATTTGAACTGAATCTTGAAGAAAGTGAGAGAAGCCAAAAGGTGGAGGTGAGAGAGAGCATTCCAGGTCTGGGAACAGCGGAGAGTCAAATCTAGATGCCTCAGTTAGAGGGAAATTACAACAGCTTATTTAGGAAGGTATTGAAATAGCAATGGTGCTGAGGATGCCCAGATTGGCAGTCTGCATGGGATTGCAACAGTGGGTTTGGAGATGGGCCTTTATACACAGAGGTAAAGGCACTTTCCAAGAGGCTCCAGGTTATCTCATGATTATGAGAAAGGCACACAATGAAAACATTCTACCATTTGGGGGAAAAATTGTTAATAAGAACTTTGGCCAGATGCAACATTCAGAGGGTAATAAAAGGGGGGCAGGACCCCAAGGTAGAAAGGGCCAGTACAAGATGGAAGAACTTGGCAAAATAGAGTTCCTTTGGTTATTTTGTTACCTCCAAATTATCAGAAGTTTATTGGGACATGGTTCGATGGGGCCATGATTGGGGATCTAGACTCTAAACAGTCACTATATTGCAAATAATAATATGAAAATAGGTCTTGATCATGGCATATGTAAAACCTAGTGGGATTGCTTGTTGGCTACTGGAACGGGGAGGGAGGAGGTGAGGGAAAGAATATGAATCATGTAATCATGGAAAAATATTCTAAATTAAATAAATAAATTTTTTTAAAAGTTTATTGAGAACCTAGTGACAGGAAAGTCTCATCTTTAGGTTAGCTTTCTCTTGTAATCATGATCTAATAGATAGGATTATCATTGCTGTTTCAGCAGAAAGGAAGACCATATGGAGGGTGGGAGTTCCAGTACAAATGGTCATAGAAAATATTAGAGAACTACAGACAAAATGAGGTTTAGTTTTCTCAGTTACTTAAAATAGCCAGGGAAAAGTCAGAGGTAGATCTGTCCATGGATCTGTCCATGAAATATGTGGAGGGGAGAAGACTAGAAAGGTAGTTTAGTTGTGAATGGTTTTAGAAATGAAACAGAGTGTTTTACTTTGGATCTTGGAGGTAATAGAAAGCCATTGGAATTTATCCAGTGAGGGGAATTATATGGTCAGACTTGTGCTTCAGGAATATCCCTTTAACTGCTTGGCAGAAAATGAAATGACTAGAGTAGGGAGAAAATTGCTGCAGGGGATGAACCAAAAGATTATTTCAATGGCCCAGGTAGTTTTCCTCTAGGTTTGTGTGATTTTGTTCATTATTTTGTAGAATATAGTTTGAAGATAAGAAGGTTAAAGAAAATTAATCTTCCTATATGCTCTTAGTATTTAGATTGGAAGACAGTGCTAAAGTACTAAATAGAGGGCATTTCAGGTCCAATAAAATTAGAGGTTACATAATATCTAGTGGCATAAGCCCAAATGCACTATTAAGTTTTCCATTTCTCCTTCAGTAAAATAAAGCACAAGTATCTGACACACATAAAATGTTTAAGGAGAGTTTGTTGATTGATAAAGACTCAATATTTGAGTATTTTGCAATGACTTTAGTTTCCCAAGTCACGATTTTGGAATAGCAAATAAAGTTGTTTGTTTATTTTAATATTGGGTGAAAATTTACAGAACACAAGAGATAATTTTTCAGTGCTTGGTGACTGTCACTCTGATGAAGGTATGCAATAAATGTTAAGAAGATGCACGAAGATCTGAGTATCAGGTATGGTTTTAAAATATTTACATTATAGCTACATTCCTAGAAGTAAAGTATTTATAAAGATGAAACATTGGAATTTGCAAATAGTTTGATAATAATACAAGAACTGAATACAGCATCACTGGTAGGAGAAGATAATTGACTTCTCCCTAAAGTTGTTAAGTGATTTTTTTTCTTTCAATAACAAAATGGATACTTTTTTTTTAATCTTGAAATAGATTTAATAGTTTTATTATATAACATGAAATGATTTGTATTTTATGTATGAAGAGAAATCATTTTTCAGAAAGCATAATTAAATTTAATCACAATCGACTTCTTTATTTTGGGTTTTTTTAACTGTAGCAGTGGCTAACTTTGTAATAAATGAATGAAAATCTTAAATTAACCTTGCAAATTATCCCTAGAGATATAATAGATTCTTTTTCTTTTTTAAGTTCAGGTTTTTATTATAGGATCATAGATCTTGAAGATGAGGCCAAAGAAGAAAAACTAAATTGACCCAAATCATAGAGGATCTAAGACTCAGGATTGGAGTTTGAATCCACATCTTTAGACTCCAAATCCAGTAGTTTTTCCCTGCCATGCCATGGTATTGTGGCTATAAGCATGTTTAATTTTTTTTAGTATCTATTTGGTTTCATACAAAATCACAAAAAACCTTACTTGCATAAAAATAGTTTCAAAAAGGAAAATAATTTCAAGAATGGCCATGCAGGAATACTAGCCCCGGAATTCACCTTCTCTCTTCTTCTTCTTCTTCTCTTCTTCTCTCCTAGGGCTTCCTTCCCCTATCTTCTCTTCCCTTAATCACAAGACAGCCACTATTTGTGCACAATGGACCTACTTTTCACATTTGAATAGTGCCATTTCAGCATGACTAGCATTATGGCAGCAGGGATAGTGGGCAAGGGAAAAGGAGAGAAGGAAAAGGAGAAGAGAAATCACAGTGATCATTTCTTGCCTCATTACGACTGCTTTACTTCCTTAACACCAGAACTTGTTTCATAGACAATATGTCAATCATCAGGCCCAACCTTTACTCCACATACTATTTACTTAAATTCAATACTTCATTTTCTTTCTCTCCCTGGATCCCTAATCCCACCTTGTATAAGGAAATAGCTAAGAGTTAGGGCCTCTCCTAATAATGGAGATGATGGAGATTCAGATGAATCATATTTCAATAATCTCTGTAACAAAATTCAGTTCAGTTTTGCCCAGTTCAGTTCAGTTTAATCCAATAAACATCTATGAAGCTCTTCCTCTGTACAGTGCATTGAATTAGGAACAAAGGATGCAAAAATGAAATAGAAGGAAAAAGATGAGAAGACACTTTTGTAATTACAACAGCTACAATGTTAACCTATTCAATCAAGATTTTGATTAAAACATGGAAATAAATAAAGAATATTTCATGAAGCAGTTGAACTAAAATAAAGAAAACACAATAACAAAAAGGCCAAAGAGGGCCCATAAACCACCTGAGCCAGCAAACATTTTATTTCTTTGCCTTTCAAGAAAACATGAAGTCAAGGGCAACAATGGTTTAAAATATAATCTCTTTTGTCTGTATGATGTTATGACAAGTAAGATAGGAAATTGTGAATAGTATTGCTTCACAAAACAACAAAGTGTAGTGGGCTGCAAAATGAATCTGCAGAAAATTTAGAGATAGAGTTAAGCCCAATCATTCTAAGAGTAGTTACAGATGAAATTGGTAGGAGGAAAACAAATAGATACAAAATGGAACAGCTTTACCAACAATTCTATAATAATTTATTTTCATGAGTGATGACAGTGAAACTAGCATATCTGAACTCTAAACCCTTACATTTTGATCTGCAGTGAGTGTAAAGAATTATAAATGGTCCTATAGAAGGTAAAATCAGGAATTGTTTCAAACAACATACATGAGAAATTCATGGTGGATGTAATACAGTTTTACAGTAATGAGGAATTGTTTTTTTGAAATATCTTAAAAGAAAGAGGTACCAAAAAATTAGAAAAAATGAATATTTATATTCAAAAGAAGTCAACTGAAGGAACAGTGGCCATTACTGATCAATATACCAGAATTCTCTTATTCTATATGAAGATTATTTATATTCATATCAAAAATTAGTTTCATGAAAATACGAGAAGGGAATGGAAAGGCAATTTTTTTCAGTAGACAATCAAAATACAATAAACTGAAAGACAAAAAAAATACAAGATTGTACTGTGCATATTATTGATTATGGAGGAAATGGCAAACATCATCTGTAATGGGGATGAGCTAGAAGTCTGCCTAATAAGATCAAGGATTTCCATTGCCATCAATATCACCAATAGTATTTACCATTATAGTATAAATACTAGCAATATTAATCAAAGAAGAAAATTGAAGGAATCAGAATGAGGGGTGAAATATTAATATGATCTTTTATCACAGACTGGGTGATATATTAGAAGTTTAACTAAAATTAATTGAAACAATTAATAGTTTTAGCAAAGAAGTAGGATATTAATTATACCCACATAAGTCATCAGTATATCTGTATATCACCAACAAAGCTGTGCAAGAAGAGATAGTAACAGATACTTTATTTAAATAACCAAAGACAATATAAAATAGTTGAGAGTATAACTGCTAAGATAAGCCCAGAAACTATATGCACATAATCATAAAATATTTTTATACAAATAAAAGTCATATTTAAATAATGTGAAAAATATTAATTGTTCATTTATGGATCAAGTCTATATAATAAAAATGACAATTCTACCTAAAGAAATATATTTATTCAGTATCATCCCTATTAAATTACCAAAAATTATTTAATTGAACTAGAAAAAATAACTACATTTATTTGGAAAAACAAAGCTCAACCATATCAAAGAAATTAATGGAAAGATGTGTAAAAGAAGGAGATCTAATAGTACCAGATTTTAAACTGCATATAATTATAAAAAACTATCTGGTAATTGCTGAAAAATAGAATGATGGATCAGGGACACAATAGTGAATAATTATAACAACTGCATGTTTGATAAACAGAAAAAAATTGTTAGAAAAACTGGAAAGCAGACTGTTAGAAACTAAGCATAGATCAATATCATATAATTTACCAAGATTAGATTAAAATGGATACATGGCCAATTGTCAAGGCATGGTATAAGGAAAATATAATTAGAAAAGGAAGTAAATTGGTCAAATGGTACAAGGGAAATACAGGTCAAGTGCATCATTAGGAATCTCAAAATGTGAAAAAGATCTAGGGGAAGATTACTAAAAAATTCTCTATAGAAATCACTTACAGAACCTGTGGAAGAATATAAAGATCAATCACCTAAGAGAAAGCTTAGATGGATTGCCATCTGTAACAATGGATAACAAATTAAATCGGAGGTCTATAAAAGTACTGAAGCATGTATAATAAAAGAAGCACTTGGCTGAGTAGAATGAAAGTCTTAAGGATTCTCATCCTAAAAAGTATCTCTGTGTATGCACTAATATCACATAAAATTTCTTACTAAATACAATCTCACAAATAATAGTATTAGTTCCATTACACTAAAAATATATTAATAAATTTAAACATATATGTTTTATTTATAATGGTTATTTACAACTTTAAAGTTCTCTGTCTCTGACATTTTTGGATTCTTGACTTCTGACTGATCTTGATTTAAAGATCACTCATTCTAATCCTAGTTATCTTATAGAAGTAAAATATAACTCCATAAATTTTAGATGATTTGCCAACTTGTTATGATATTAACAGGATTAGAACAATGGAGAATCAGAAGGTGATGCTGTTTATTATCTGGGGGAAAAGGGAAATCAGGAGGTTTAGATGAGTCACAGGATAAACACGCACACACACATATAAACTGCTTTCTAAGTTCCACTGTATTGAAAATTCACAATTTCGGGTCATTATTTAAATTGAAGTTTCATGAATTTGAGTCATTGGAATCATGTATCCCCAAACCAAGAAAACATTCTCTCTTCAATTTATTTGTGCTATTGTTCCTGTTCATTTGCATAGAAAGATTACTATATTGATCTTGCCTAGCACCTCAAAAACTATACTGAAGTTTAGTAGTTATTAAAAAGTTACCCATTGGATGGATCTTAAAAAAGAAGAACAAAGCAAAGAGCACATTAATCAAAGTAAATCATTAATCAAAGTAAAGATATTTTGTAAAACAGGAAAGCTAAATGAATAATAAGAAATTCCACATCCTTCCTTCCCTGTACCTCTATACCATAACACACTCTCACCAGTTGTGGGCAAGGGAACATATATAGCTCATATATCTCTTACTCTTAGAACTGCATGCTGGCTGGAACACTTCTCTGCCACCAAAGCTGCCTCCTATAGTAATATAGCTAATCTAATATGCTAGTTCTTCGCTGAACTACTGTTGTCACCAGCTAATTCTCTACTAAACTGCAGATATCATAGCATCTCTTCCCTATGGGGAAAAACCCATAGCTTTTGTGGAAGTTAGCTCAGAGCTTTCGGTCTATCCTTGTTTATGCTTTTCTTTTTGTGAGTCATTTCTGCAGGTAATGCTATATAATCAAACAGAGAGATGAGATGTAGATATAAATACAAGAGAGAGCTGCCAAAAGGCTCTCAAGTTAAATCTGTCTTTTTTATTTTTTTTTGCTTCCTCTCAATGGCAACACCTTTAGACTAGTCTGATATTTTGGTTCAGATATGTAAATTCCTTGAAATGCCCATCATGTCTCTCACAGGTAGCTTAGATTCACAAGCTTCACTTAGCAAAATTGAGGGGTACTACAGATACTGCAGATGGGGTTGATGAATGTTGTCCTGTTCTTTTGCATCTAGACTCAAATTAAACTTTGGTCACCTATTATGTGGAGGTATTATGGGAAATCAAACAAATCAAAATGTTATTCTTGATGTACAATGGTTTATAATTCAATAAGTTACATAGAACATAAAAGATGGGTTTTTGTTTGCTTTTTTAGCACCGTAGAAGGTATTTGAAGAGATGGGGGAGGGGGGAGGGATGAAAGTCTGACCCTCAAGAGCTGGAGATCTAAGAACAAAATGAAAGTGGACCAATACAGCTGCAAAGAATCCAGTCCATAAATGCTGAAGATAAGTGTGAGTGGAGAGGTCAAAATTAGGTGGGTTATGATTCAAAGATAAGAAGAAAATCAAGTTTTAAAGGAGAGGAGGAACCTAACGGTGCATAATCTAGTATTAGAGGAGCATCCTTAAGTTATAAAAGTAGGATCACATAATCCACACATAGGGCATAGCAAGCGGGATTTCTAAAAAAATGTTTTGCTTTATTATTATTTTAATGACAAATAATACATATGATCAATAATGAAAAAACAAAAGTAGCAAAACACAATAGAGGTCTGTTGAGAAGTTGGAGTAGGAAAGGATGATATAACTAGAGGAGCCTTAAGCCCATACTAAGGATGGTGGACCAATTATTTAGTTCACTTTTCTTTCACTCTCTAGACAAGATTTTCAAAACTATAAACAGAAAATATCTCATGAATTAATTGTAAAGAGTACTTTACTTGGTTTAGGAATCAGATGAATTCATAATTAGCATTATTCTTGGTGTTCTCTGAATAATGAAAAGGTTAGATGCACAATTTATAGGTTAAATGATATTAGAAAACTATATACAGTGTTTGGCATATTTTGTGAAAGTGGAGGCTACAAATTAGTACTTTTAACAATTAGGGATACTATACATTTGATTAGACATAGCCAGTTAGTAATTACTTATATAATCACATGGAAAAATAAATAACAAAAAAAGTTTTCAAGTCTTAAAATACACAAGTTCAGCTTACAGAGTTTCAGTCATCAGATGATAGCATGTCATAATAATATTTAGAATATACATTTATACTTATTAAAACATAATTTTGTGTAGATATAGAGGTTCTTTTGATAAGTGTACATTCATATACATACTTTGAAAATATAGGATTTGCATAGTAATAAGAAATTAAAATGGCTGAAACTGAAATCCTTTCAAGGATTCATTTTTACAACAAATAGAAAGGGTTAGCTAAAAATTATCCCAAGAAAATTAAAAGGCAGATTGAATACTCTACTTCTTACAACTAGGTTAATTGGTGCCATGTGGAAACTCTACTTGAATCTTCAAGTGCATCAAATTGGAACATAAACAATTTTAAGGGAAATTGTAATTACAATATGACAGAAAGGAAAGCTGCGTTAGTATCCCAAAGACTGATCCTGGAAGCCCCAGTCCATATCTTTTTAACTCCAATATTCTTTTCTTGACTTGGTGTGACAGTTTAATGCAATGAATTGATCAATCAACAAGCATTTCTTAAGAACCTATTTTTTGCCATGCCTGTATTAGGTACTGGGCGTACAAAGAAAGAAATGAAGAAGTGCACATCTATAAATATATACAAAATATAAAAAAAAGTTCTTATGAGAACTTTTATACCTTAAAACTGTGCTAAGACTTTTGGGCTACTCTGTATGTACAAGGAAATTTTGGGGTGAATGGTCTGTAGGACCCAAGTAGATCAGGTAAGGGTTCATCTATATGGTGGAATTGGAACCATGATTTAAAGGAAAGAAGAGATTATATTAGGAAGAAATTAGGATAAAGTGAATTCCAGGAAAGTGGGGCAATTAGTACAAAGGGATGGAGTCAGGGGTCTTGTGAAGATACACAAAAAGGCCAGTCTGGCTAGATCACAAAGAATAGGAAGGAATGTAACATAATAAGGTTGGAAAAGTAGATTGGGGTCAAGTTGTAAAGGACTTTAAAAGGCAAAATTGCTTATATACTTATCTTAAAGGCACTGAGTAGCCACTGGAGTTCATTGAATAGGAGTATGATATGGTCAAAATGGAACATTAGTAGCTTGAAAATGGACAGAGACCAATTAGAAAGTCTCTGTAATAACCAAGGTAGAGGTAACTGTGACATCCTTAAGTAAGATGGTGGTTATATAAGGAGAGATTAAATGATGGAGATGATGTGAAGATACAAATGGCAAAATCTGGTAACTGACTCATATATTTAGATGGATGAAAAAAAGTAAGAAGTCCAGGATAACACTCTAGCTGGTACTTGGAAGGATGTTTAAGGTCCTTGACAGGATAGTTGATATGATTTTTATGCCAATATTTAAATAGCAAGAATCTAATTGATGATGTACAATTTTTATTTCTACTTTTTTCTGTATTACATCAAATACCATGGTTACAAATGGATGTTACATGATAGTAAATAAAAAGTTGCCTTTCTGAGATGAGCTAAATGAACTTATCCCTAAAATCAGATGTTTGGATTGATTTTCAAGGTTGCTTCCAACCCTGTGATTCTATGTGGAAGCCTGAAAATGGTGGAGAAATGGGGAAGGCAATGGGAAAATAGCAGGGAATTGGAAAGTTTTGGAATAGACAGCCTTGGAAATATTAGGCAGTCTTTTGAAGCTTTTTATCATTATAAAATCATATACCTAAAAGGTTCTTTTTGATTCTTACCCATGCAGTCTGGATGAATCATATTGATATCACCTAAATGGATCTAAATCTTCAAACTGTTTACTTTGCTTATCCTGAAATTATTTTTTATGTTCAGCCCTCCCCTAGAATCCAATTCTATTGCTATACTACTCTACTAGCATAGTTTACACCTTGGAAAGGTCCTCAAAATTCAAACATGGACCTGTTGATAGGCTTCTTTCCTTAATACTTGAAGACTGATTTAGGAATACTCATTGTTTGAAAGATAACACTGATTTTGTGAATGTGGGTGATTCAAAAGATAGACACGTTTAACCTAGAAAATAGAAGAGGGAGGGGGCAGTTGGATAGCTCAGTGGATTAAGAACCAGGCCTAGAGACAGGAGGTCCTAGGTTCAAATTTGACTTCAGATACTTCCCAGCTGTGTGACCCTGGACATGTCACTTGACCCCCTTGCCTAGCCCTTACCACTTTTCTGCTAAGACAGAAGGTAAGGGTTTAAAAAATAAAATAGAAGGAGATGGTAAGATGAAATGTAAAAAAAAATAATGTTTCCAAATATTTGAAGGATTTTCATATATCATATTTGTTGTGTTTGGCCCCAAAGAAAGGCCAGGAACAAAATGTAGAGGCCAATTTAAGCTTGATGTTAAAATAAACAAACAAAAACCTCCTAACATTTAGAGTTGTTTAGAGGAGGTGGGTTCTCTCACTTTTGCAATCTTCAAGTGGGGAATATAGGACCACTTCTTTGGAATGCAAGTGGTTTTCTTAGAAGTTGGGCTCTATAGGTCCATTCAAACTCTCAGACTCTGTAGTTCTATGCTTTATATGACATTTTTAGCCATAGAACTTCTTAAAGACTATCGTTAAATTCCAATGTGTTGGTTATTTGAATTAGGAAAGGAAATATCCATTCAAATAAAATTTTAGTCATCTAAATATCTAATAACACTTATGAAATGGCTTAATTTATTTTCACTTTTCCTTAAAAATGGCTATCTTTATAATTTCAGATATCTGAATCAGTATAAAAAAGCCATCCAATCAGACTGTGTGTAGATATGCTCTGAAAGGAAAAGTTCAACAGGCTTTATAATATCAAAGAATCTCATAGATCTGGAACTTAAAAGGTCCTTTAATAATCCACTAGTATAACCATCTTAATTTACTGTTGAAGAAAACTGAGTCTAGAAAGGTTTACTAACTTGCTTGAGATTTGCAAGAAATAGGTGGTAGAGCCAGCATATAAACCCAGGTTTTCTACCTCTAAACCCATATCCTTTGTTTTTATATTTTTTAACCCTTACCTTCCATGTTTGAACCAACACTGTATATTGGTTCCAAGATAAAAGGGTGATAAGGGTAAAGCAAAGGTGCTTAAGTGACTTTCCCAAGGTCACATAGCTAAGAAGTGGGTGGGACCAGATATGAAACCAGGACCTCCCATATTTACACTTGGCTTTCAATCCACTGAACTACCTAGTTGTTCTCAGAAATTCCTTCAACTATACCACAACTTTTTATATGAAAATATCAATATTCATAATACTAATCTGAACTTTTTCAAGGTTGGATGAAACTAGAAAAGGATAACTTTGGGGGAAAGATCCCATGTTCTTAAATTCCTAGGAATTGGAAAAGATAATGTATATATTCTTAACAGGAATGGTCAGGAGTCTGACAGGAAAGTAAAGCTATGATTCTTACTGTTCAGAGCAAGGTCAATGATTAATTAAGTCACCACCAGCATTAATATAATCATGGATGAGGTCTCCAACTCTGCTTTATTATTGGGACCTTTCTGAATGACTCAGCTGAGTCATTATATTAACTTCGCCTCCTCAAGACTTGATTCAGGATGAAATGGCCATGGATTTAAATGGTGATATAGCTATGTTACTTGCTGGAATGAGAATCAGAAAGCAGTAGCACAGAAGACCGGTAGATTGATTGTAAAAAGAAAAAGCAATTCATTTCTGTAATTTCTTCCCTAGGTGAAGGCATAATGACTGGATTAGCTTAAATACTTAGATTTCTTTCCTGTTCTTTTTTTAATCAAGTAATCGGATTATATTTTCAATTTCTGGCTCACATTGAAAACCTGTTATATGAAATTATAAAATTTCCAGGCTGATGTGAGCCTAGTAATCATGTAGTCTAATAGCTTCATTTTACATATGAGGAAACTGAGTCCCATAGAAGTGAAGTGAATACAGAATGGTGATAGGGAAACCGGGTTCTCACTCCCAAGTTTATGCTCTTTCCATTTCATTATACTGCCTTGTCTTTCAAATAAAATCCTCTTGAAACTAGTTTTATACTTAAGACATCAACTTCAACATTCATGTGCACAAGTCTACTTATAGCAACTAATAATAAAATACTATGATAAAATTCAACCAAGATGCTATTTAGCCCTAGGAAGTTCTTTTTTTATTTGAATTTTTGGAAAAGAATGATTTATACAGTGACCATTTTGCATGTATACTAGATGCTCAGCATCAATATCTTCATCTGACAAAATGATCCATAAAGCTAACTTTGTCTCAGCTTCTCTCAATAGTGTACTTTATGTCAGATGTTCTGTGGCACATGAAAAGTAAGACGAATGGCACTTTTCACTGTCTCATCCTTAATGAGGAATTTGGGGATAATCATTGTCTTCCAACCCAGACTAAATGCATTGTCATTTTATCATAAAGAATACTGAGCTGATTTCAACTGGCTCATAACAGAAAAAAATAAGGTTGGTCCTTAAATATTTGTAAGGAACAATCCAATTTTGCATATTATGAAAGATAATTCAGGTTGTGGCTTATGTATATTTATAGGACACATGTTTATACACAAAACCCTTCCCCTGTGTGTATTGGCTTTTTCTGACAGTATTGGATAAGACACAAAGCTATCACCTTTTTTCTTCTGTAATTATATAAACATGTACTCTATTCATGGTGACCTGGGAATGCTGATCAGAACATCTGTTGCAATAAATCAAACAGTGAATAGAAACTGATTTTTGAATTGTAAAGTGCCAAAAGTCACTGTTGTGATCAGTGCTTTATGCAAATAAAGATTATGTGGAAACACTGAACTAAGCATTCTTTAACCATATCAAGAGAGCTTGTCCTTTCATGTGGGAGTACATAAGTTCTGGCTACTGTCCAGCAAGAGCATTAGACAGCCTTCTTTTTCAGAACCATTTGCAGTTAACTTTTATACTATTCTGATGGACACTTTTTATAATATACCAATAAAATGTCAGTTTAAAGTGAGTGGCTATTTTCAGTGGATACAACCAGAGAATATGAATGATTCTTTAGCAAGTTTCCAATCTAATTCAACAGGCACTTATGTGCTGGGTGTTTACAAAGCACTTTGCCAGGCACTGGAGAGAAAAAGAAAAAATAATCAGAAAATACACTTAAGGAGCTTACATTCTGGGGGGCTGAGAGGCAGGTCGAACATACATGTAAAAGTTGTTATTAAATGTATACACAGACAAATATACATTTAATTATCTGAAGAGTAGTGTGAGTAACAGCAACTAGAGCAAGGGTCAGATCAGTTAAAAATACCACAATATTCCAATATATGTGAATTTATTGATATACTGCTATGCTGATGATTTCGCATGTTATAAAACATACACAAAAATAATACTTTCAAAAGTAGAATAAAGTGAAAATGAAATATTTGATCATAGTGCCAATGTAGTTTATTTAATTGGGAAATGACATGGTCAGACTTGCCCTTTAGGAAAAATACTCTGTCAGTAGTATGAAGTCTAGATTGGAATGAAGAGAGATTTGAAACAAGAAGACCAACCAAAGACTGTAGTAATGATGTGAGAAAATGAGGGTCTGAATTAGGGTGGTGGAGGTGTGAGGAAAGAGAAAAGTGTATATGGGAGATATATGGAGGTATAAATAAGATTTGGTAACTGATTGGATGTGTGAGATGAGGGAAAGCAAGGGGAAAAAGCTAATGCCAACTTTCAAAACTAGGTGGAATCTAAAAGGACTGTAGTTCTTTCAAGGAAAAAGAAATTCAGAAGACTAGGTGCTGAGGGAAAAGTAAATGAGTTCTGATTTGGACAGAATAAGGTTGAAATACCCATGGTTCCCAATATCCAATAAGCAGTTAATGATGTGAGACTGAAGCTCAGGAAAGAGATTAGAGCTGGCTCTATAGATGTGAGGCATCTGCATAGAAATACTAATTCAACCTATGGACCCTGGTGAGGTCACTAAGTTAAAGCTTACAGAGGTCTTTGTGGTACACTCAGTTAAGAGATCTGATATGAGTCATAAACCAAGAAAAGAGATGGAGGAGCAGGCAGGTAGGAGGAGAACCAAAAAAAAAAAAAAAAGAAAAAAAAAAGAAAAAAGAAAGAAATGCAGCTTTTACTTTAAAAGGATAGATTGCTGGACTTTGGAATCAAGAAGACATAAAATTCAGCTTCAGATATTTACTAGCTGTATAATCCTAGACAAATCTCTTAACCTCTCTCAAAGTCAGCTATATCATCTGTAAAATAAGCACCTATTTCCTAGAGCTGTTGTGAGATGGTATTTGTAAACACTTTGCAAACCTTAAGGTTCTATAGAAATGTTAACTATTATTAGTAAGAGCCACCATTAAGAAACAGACAAAAAAAGAGATGATAGCATCTTTAGGAGGAAAGGGTGGTTAATAGGGTCAAATACTTCATTCATGTATAGAAGGTGCAGGGTTGAGAAAAGTAAATCTGATTTGGCAATTAAGAGATCGTAAAGAGCCAGACCTAGAGATGGGAGATACTGGTTTCAAATACAGTCTCAGATACATCATAGCTGAGTGACCCTGGACAAGTCACTTAACCCCAATTACCCAGTCCTTGTCACTTCTGGCAAGGAACAAATTATACTTGATATTGATTCTAAGACATAAGGTAAAGGTTTAAAAAAAGATAATTTCTAACTCTAAAAGGGAAAGTATGAGTGAGAAGTCATGGATAACAAGTAAAGAATAGGTTGAAAACCTAGGAGAATGGATGGATGTTAATCTTTTTGTTGTTGTTGAATCAGGGAAATTTAGAAGAGTCAGCTTTGGTGAAAATACATAAAATAATCACACAAACACCCATGCCTGCACATCCTGGCCTACTTTTTCTTTACCATTGGAAAAAAAAAAAAAGAAGTATATGTGTGTGGAGGCAGAGAAATATGGGCTTTACTCACATTCTGTTACTGAAAGGAGGTCTGTGGCAATGACAAGGTAATAAGACAGGGGATGGGGATGTTGGGAGGTAAAGGGAATTCTGCCTGTCTGGCTGTTCTAGGTTTCTGGGTTAGATTAATTTTTAATTTCTCAGAAAGGCATGGAAGATGAATGGTGGGAAGGAGAAAAATGGGAAAATGTTAAAGGGGATGATCCAGTTGTTTTGATCACAAGCCCAGGATAGGCTACAAAAGGGAGGAGGATATGAGCCATCTTTCTGCCTTCCAATTGGTTCATCATATTCCCCTTCCAATCAAGCCATGTACCCCTCAGACATATTCCTTGACATACACATCCCCACTTCAAAGAGCACTGAAGCTGGAGGATAAAAAAAGAAAGCTTTCCTAAAGGAACTAGTACATGAACTGAGCTGAGACTTGAAGGAAACTAGGGATTCCAAGAGGTAGCTATGAGGATGGTGTGGATTCTAGGGGTGGAGGACAACCTGTGCAAAAACATACATAAGTAAAACAAGGTCAGAGTTTAAGGAATAGCAATAAATCAATTGGCTGGACTATGAATAGAGAGGTGGGATAGGAAGGAGGTTGTGAATAATCCTGGGAACTGAGGTTAGAGGACATCAATGAAGAGCACTTTTAAGTGCCTCCCTTCAGTGCCAGGTAATATGTTAAGCACTATGGCTATGAAGACGAACATGAAACAGTGCCTTTAAGGAATTTATTTTCCAAAGGTAAGACAAAATGTATACATGTTGGCATGTTCCAGAAACATATAAAATATATACAAAATAACTTTAGACAGGAAGATATAAGCAGCTAAAGGGTCCATGAAGGGCTTCTAGGACAAGGTGTTGCTTGAACTAAGTGTTAAGGGAAACCATGGATCCCAAGTGTTTGAGGTGAGGAGGAAGAACATTACAGGCATTCATGGAGGAAAGGTAGTAAACAGAGGCAAAAAGGCTGAATATTGTGGTAGGCAGGCTATTTATCCTTTCTGGGATCTAGTTTCCTCATCTGTAAAATAAAAGTTTTGCCTTAGATAATCCCTAAAATCCCATCTGAATGTAAATCTCTGATACATAATAACAATAATAATAATGGAGAATGGGAGATCTATTGACTTTCCAAAATGGGAAGAGGAAGAAGGTGTCACTATAAGCAAGTGAGTTTGACCTAAGGTAAACTTTTAGAACAGGGTTTCTTAACCTTCTTTTTTTTTTTGTGGATCACTGTGGCAGTTTGATAAAGCTTATGAACCTCTTCTCTGAACAGTATATTTAAATATATAAAATAAATGCATTATATTACAAAGGAAATCAATTATATTGAAATACAGCTATCAAAATATTTGAAGAAAAATGTCCACAGACCCCTAGGTTAATAACCCCTGTAATCTAGAACTAAATTAAAGAGAGATTTTATGAACTGTTAGGAATCACTACTCAGTTTCCTAGGAGCCAGCATGTGTTCATCAAGAGCAGGTTATATACTTAGTACCCCTTTAAACATGCCCTAGGTTTAATGATGTGCTAAGGAACCATGAGCTGAAAATTTAGTGCAGTGAAAATCACTCCCATAACTCTCCACCCAAGATGGTAGATCAGCTGCCAAATGAAAGTACTTGAACTGAAGCTTCTCTAACCAGACCCATTTTGGGGAATCCTTGAAATTCCTTTTTACCCTAGCAGCATCATAAATAATGAGTATGATATGTTACAATTATTAAAGTGTACTCCATAGCAATTCTATTATAATCAGAATACGGCATTTTATTTCTTAAAATCTACTCTTCAGTCTTTTAACTTTCTAGATATTTAAAAAAATAGTTATTTGTTTTTCATTCAATGGGCAGTTTGGGCTCAATGACTAGAGAACAAGGGGAGTGCCAACTAGCCAACAAAAATCCATTCATTTTGAATCAGCCAATTGATTTCTAAATTGGGTGGATATATTCATCAATTCTTCACTCAATTCAATTCAATAGACATTTATTAAGTATCAACTATGTTTTAGGAATTGTGCTGGTTATTTTAGAAACAAATAAAAAATGGGTGCCTCCTCAATCTAAATGAACTTTTAAATAGCTAGCCAATTCTATTTTATTAGAAATGGAATTTAGGTTTTCTGAATCTTTTCTGAAGAGTTTAGTAGAAAGGAGAAATAAGGGGACTTTTAAAAAAAATCTACTCTCTGGTTTGGGCATGGATCTTTTGCCTCTCAATTGATGTAGTTAATATTTTATTATACTTTCAGGAAGATGCGACCATTTCCCCCTTAAAATTACATGGCCAAGGGGGATTCTCTGATCTGCTTGTCTTTATTTACTGCTTTTTGCAGAGAAAAGAAAAGCAATTTTCCTCTAAGATTCACACATTTCACCTACTGGATATTTGAGGGCAAATCTGCCTTACTTGACTAGTAAGTAGTCAACTATATTTTTGTTTCTGGCTTATTGTTCATTCATGTCTTTAATCATCATTGGCTGATCACAAACACACTTAATCATGATTCCCTCAGGATTTTTATATGGACTCACAGAGAATAATTCAGTGAAGTGAACAAGTATTTTATCTACCAGTGCCAAGTAACTGATTTAACCGATGTTTCCCATCCACATGAATCTAATCAGTTTGTTTGTTTGCTTTTTCCCTCCCTGCATTAAATTGTTTGGTTGCTGTCTTTTAGGGAAAGTCTTTGTATCATAGGATCATAGATTTAGAATTAGACAGGGACTTAGAGAGCATCTTGTCTAACTTTCTAATTCTCTCTTAAGGAAACTGAGGCCCAGTGAGATGGAATGGTTTTCCTAAAGCCACACAGGTAATAAATGAGTCAGGATTTGAAACCTGTTTCTATTTATAATTCTTATGTTAATGCACATGTACAAATATATATATGGATGTTTATACACATATAAATATACACACATGAGCATGTAAATTAAAATATACATGCACACATGTGTGTATATGTGTCCACATATTTTTACTATTTCCTGAATAAATTTAGCCAATATAGAGTTGGTATTTATAACTTTTCTGAAACATGAGAGCATTTTCAATTATAGCTAGAGTCACTATCTCTGGAAGGGGAATATGGGGAACTATTTCATATTTTTTCATAGAAAAGTACCATTTAGTTCATTTTACCTTTTCCAGTAAATTTCAATATTTTATGGATCCTCTCCAGTACCTGTACTAACTGACAGAGTAAAGGTCAAAATCAATACTAAATTAAAAGAAACACTAAAGATGAGAACACTGCTTACAATTATAGTATCTCCTACCTGACATATTTAAATTAGGTATTGGCTTTTAAAAAATGAGATAAAGGCAAAGACCTTGATTCTGGTTATCACCCTTTCTTAGAGGAGTTTAATAGTCATCACAATGAAAAGGAAAAAAATATCATCAATCACCTTAACCAGCAAACAATCTTACCTCCGTCTACTTTTTAATCACAGTTAATCCCTCCCTCCTTTCCTTCTTCTCTCCATCCTTTCTTTCCTTCCTTCCTTCCTTCCTTCCTTCCTTCCTTCCTTCCTTCCTTCCTTCCTTCCTTCCTTCCTTCCTTCCTTCCTTCCTTCCTTCCTTCCTTCCTTTCTTCCTTCCTTCCTTCCTTCCTTATTTAGCTGGGAAGAGAAAGACTTCTTGGGGGTGGAGAGGGAGGAGAAAGAAAGTAGGATAGATATATTCAAGAATCTGAAAGATTGTAGTAAGAAAATGGAGGGTCTATTTGCATCTGAAAGGACAAGGATAAATGGGCGCAAGTTCAGATATAGACTGAATATGATGAAAAAACTTTCTAACAAATTTAGTTATTCAAAAAGTCTTGAAATCTTTGAAATGTAGTGGATTTCCTGTCACTTGTGGATTGCAGGCCAAGGCTGGATGATCATTTGTTGGCTATGTAACAGACAGAGATTAATGTCCAGATTTGGGCTTAAATAGATGATCTCTAAGATCCTTTTCAACCTTGAGATTCTCTTACTGCTTCATACCTCTGAAATCATAGAATCATAGAGCTCAATGTCTTCCAAATTGATTCTGATATGGAATACTCTTGACCTGAATTATTTTGATGGAATCCATAAATATTCTTCTGAGTGAGTTTAGGAATATAGGGAATATATTGATATGGGGATTGGGGATATTTTAGAACAAAGCAGAAGAAATTTAGCAAAATGTTATAATAAATTAGCATTTGATAATGCAAAATTTTGGCCCTTCCCCCACACACACTGTTAGTCTAATTTCCTTTCCACACATAGGGGGAAAATATAGCTAAAAATCAGTTTTTGTGGTGAATCCCTATTCACCTCAGTGTGGTGCACACAGGTGTCACTGCACAAAATTGGTTGGTTTGAGAACTTTAGATAGGGCCCAGTATTTTTATTTGTAGAAATTAAGATCCAGGGAAATTGTAAGTAAGACCATTTATTCAGCTAAACATTTAATGTTTTTTTTTTTAATTTGCTGACCTTTCTTTATTTGATTGTAATCCAGATTCCTCTATATTCTCTGCCTCCTTTCAGCTATGTTATCTGGCAGTCATATGGTTGACTTCCCTGCTCTCTGGGTTTTGATCAATTTTATATCTTGGTATTATTCAAGCATCTGCCTCTTCCACCAGTATTCATCCCTGCCAGGTTTACCTTTGCTATCTTTTAAGTAGTCATTCCTTACTTTTTTCTCTCAGTATGTAGTGCTTTGGTTTTTAAAATTAATATTATTTGAATGACTAACTCCAGGGTTCTCTCACTAGGATCATAAGGGCCCATCTGCAGGAAGAAAAATCAACACCTATTCTTCACCAGTATTGAGAAACAGGTTGGAAGCTGTAGGAGGTTTGTAAAGCTAAAAGCTTTATATTCTTAAAAAAAGACAGAAGAAGAAAGCAGTTTTCCTAACAAGACTAGCCTGCCAGCACTGCACTATTTCATTATTTCCTGCAACTTGATTTTAGTTTACCAGCTGCTTTCTGACTCATATTCTTTCATTCATGATGGCATCAAGAATTTCTTGCTTCAGGGGGTAGCTGGGTGGTTCAGTGATTTGACAGCTAGGCCTAGAGACTGGAGATCCTGGGTTCAAATTTGACTTCAGTCACTTTCTAGCTGTTAGAACCTGAACAAGTCACTTAATCCCCATCTTCTGCCTTAGAAACAATATATAGTATTGATTCTAAGATGAAAGATAAGGGTTAAATTTTTTTCCCTGTTTCCAAACATGCTAGAGTATGCTTGGAACTGGAGAGATAGGTGGGAGGTGGGTAAGGAAATAGCTCTTCTCTTTTATTTATTGATCAAAATCCATGTTACTACTTAAAAGACATACTTAGAATCGCAGTTTAGAGCTAGAGGAGACCTTAAAAGCTATTTAGTTCAGAAAATGGGTCCCAAGGAGGTTAAGGGACTTGACCAAGGTCACACAAGAAGTAAATAGTAGAGGCAGCAGTTTGAACTCAGGTTCTCTGACTCCAGACACTGTGTTCTTTTCACTGAACCGCACCGCCTCTAGGAAATAAAGATCATAATTATTGTGAAATGAAGTTTTACCTTTTGAGTATGCGTCTGTTTTGGGAGGTGGCTCTGCAGGTTGCTCTATTGGTACAATGCTATTCATTCATTAATTCAACAAACTATTTAGCAGGTACTGGAAAAAATACAAATATAAATGTTACCTTTGCCTGCAAGAAATTTACAATCCAGTAGATATCCATTTGTTTGTGTATTTTACATGATTTTTTACAAAGAGACTAATTTATCTCTTTGTATGGGATTTAATTTAGACTACGGAATCATAGATTTAGATCTAGAAGATGTGTCAGAGATCACCTAGTCCAAATCTTTTCATTTTGCAGATAAGAAAATTGAAGCCCAGGGAAGTTAAGTGACTTGGCTAAGAATACAGATGTATTGAGTGCTTTACAGCAAGAAATATCATTACAACTGGTAAAAAATGTATTAACAATTATGGGAAAAATACAGGAAAATGCCTTAGGGGCTAATACTGAATCAACTGGTGTCCCCCAACAGAAATTGCATTGCTAAGTGGGATGGAGTGCTGAATGGAGGTCAGAAGCATCTGTATTTAAATCTTGCCTCTGATCCCATTTGGTTTTTATAACCCTTCATGGTCTGGTGCCAGCCTGCCTTTCTAGGTTTACTGCTTATTACTCTCCCTTAAATGTTTTATATTCAAAATTGGCCTACTTTCTGTTCTCCCTAAACAATAGTTTATCTTTTGCAAATCTATCTTCCAGACTTAGAAAACACACTGTTGGCACCACTACCTCCTAGAATCCCCAGCTTTCTTTAAATTTAGCCCAAGTGCCACCTCCTACAGGAAATCTTTCTCTATCCTTCCCTCCTCAACACACACATACACATGCATCCTACCCTTAAGTTATTTTGTATCCACTTTTCTGAACTCCTATTGAAGTCAACTGCTGTTTTTTTGACCCCAGTGCCTAGCACAATGCCCAGCAAAGAGTAGGCACTTGATACCTGTTGAATGAACGAATACCATCGTCCTGAGCATGGGTGACACCTATGGATATCACCTATGGATATCAGTTTATATCAGGATATGGATTAAGACCTATGGATATCAGTTTCTTGATCTGTAAAATTGGGAGAATGCATATGATGTCTACTTTATAAGACTGTGGAACTTGAGATAATGTAAAATGCTTTGCAAACTTTAAAGATATATAAATATACCAGCTGTTATCAGGCTTGAGAGCCCTTGTATGGTTGACAGTGTTGAGAGAATCATGTAGGTGTTTTTTGTAGAGCATTGCCTTTTTTTTTTAAACCCTTACCTTCCATCCTGGAGTCAATACTGTGTATTGGCTCCAAGGCAGAAGAGTGGTAAGAGCTAGGCAATGGAGGTCAAGTGACTTGCCCAGGGTCACACAGCTGGGAAGTGTCTGAGGCCAGATTTGAACCTAGGACCTCCCGTCTCTAGGCCTGGCTCTCAATCCACTGAGCTACCCAGCTGCCCCCAGCATTGCCATTTTGTCACCAGTGAATACTAGGGCTTGCCCTTGTTCATTTCATTTTTTTGACTGAATACTTTTCTGAAGTGAGACATTCCTGCTACTAAACCTTTGAAGGGAGTCCAAAGCAAATGTGAGTGCTGATCATGGTTAATAGTGTGAAATAGAGTTTCATTAAATCTGTCCATCCCATAAAAGTGACAAAGTTGCAATCAGGACTCTGGTACTAGAGTACCCAACATAGGTATTAACTTGGTGCAGTGAACAAGGCATTGACCATCTCATATTTCCTTATAAAGTACATATATAAAATTATATCAGTGGGGGTTGGAATATACCTGGGAATGGCTTTATTCTCCCTGGGATAGCTTAGATAAGCTCATTCCTACCCATGTCTCAATAGTTTAAAGGGTAAAGGGACCTTAGAGGTCATGCCTATAAAAAAGGGTTCATTATTCCTTGGGGGATAGACCATAAGGTACATTTCCATGGGAATTCCAACTCTTAATAAGCTATAAAATTAATTTAAGGCTAGAGGGAATCTAAAAGGTCATTCATTCCACTTTCCCAATGGACTATAAGGTCCTGGAGAGCTTCACCCAGTCCCCTTTTGTTTCACAGAACTCAGCATAGTGACACATCTGAGGTGTTTAATACATGTTTGCTGACTGGTTATTCACATTTGATTTAAAAAAATAATTTTAATAACAAATTTCCACATGAGTTTTCCAAAGTTATACAATCCAAATTGTCTCCCTCACTTTTTCCCTACCACTCATGGGTTATCATGCAAAACATGTTTTCATATTACTCATTTTTGTAAGTGACTAATCTTATAAAACTAAAATCCCCAAACATATACCAAAATAAACAAGTGATAAATCATGTACTTCTATTTGTATCCTTACTCCAGCAGTTCTTTCTCTTCAAGTGGATAGCATTCTTTTTCATAAGTCCCTCAGAATTGTCCTGGATCATTGTATTGTTGTTAGCAGCAAAGTCTATCACATTTGATCATTCCATAATATTGCGGTTCCTGTGTAAAATGTTTTCCTGGTTCTGCTTATGTCACTTTGTTCATGTAGGTTTTTTCCAGCTCTTTCTGAAATCATACTGTTCATTCCTTATAGCCCAATATTATTCCATTATCAAATACCACATTTTATTTAGCTATATCCCAGTTGAGGGACATCCCTTTAGTTTCCAATTCTTTGCCACCACAAAGAGAGCAGCTATAAATATTTTTGTACAAACAGGTCCTTTCCCATTAAAAAAAATCACTTTGGGAAATAGACCTAGTAGTGGTGTTGTTGGATCAAAGGCTCCGCATTTTTTTTTAATAGCCCTTTGAGTATAGTTCCAAATTGCCCTCCAGAATGGTTGGTTCAGTTCACAACTTCGCCAGTAATGCTTTTAGTGTCCCAATTTTGCCACATCTCCTCCAACATTCATCATTTTCCTTTAGTATTTGTATTGGCCAATCTGATAAGTGTGAGATGGTACCTCAGAGTTCTTTTAATTTTCATTTCTTTAATCAAGCGAGATTTTGAACAATTTTTTTTTTCATGATTATGGGTAGCTTTGATTTCTTCATCTGAAAACTGCCTATTCATATCCTTTGACCATTTGGTTTTCACATTTGAGATAACTGAGGATTCCCCATTAGAGTATGAACTCCTTGGGAGCAGTGACTTTTTTTTTTCTTCATTCTCTGTATCTTCAACTCTAAGCATAGTGCAGAACACAAAGTAGACCCCTTAACAAATGCTTATGGATTGACTTCACAGTTCTGATAACTGAGGCTTTTGAGGGGCTACCACTAGTACCTCATTAGAACCCAATTCTGACCACTCCACTAATCTGTTTCACACTGTCTCCTAGGTTTCCCCAAAACTTGTGGATAAAACAAAATCGTCAAGAACTCTTCACAAAACAAGAGTAACTCTGGCAGGAAATGAATTATGGAGTGTTGTAAGTCATGTGATGAGGGTGTTCACCCATGTGACAGGGACTTGTCTCAGCTTTCAGGTCTGATGTCCAGAGTCCAGTGCCAGAGCTGAAGGAGATGGTTTTGTTTTCAATCATGGTGGTTAGGTGAGGAAGAACCTCCACCCCTCTGCCTCTCCCAAACTGGTATCATGAAGCTGCCCACTGCCCTTTCCTCCCTCATTGATGTCTCACAGGAAGAAGTGCAACTACCAGCCACGCAGGGCCCAACTGTCATTCTTCCAGCGGCTGCTGGAAGGCCCCAAGCTTTGTGGAGGTGCCCTGCGGAGGCGCCCTGTAGCTCTGCCTGGTGCCCCCGAGGATTGAGCCTCTGCGGTCAGCTGGCTGGGAGGTCCGGCCAGCATGGGTGCTCATTTAAGAAGCTCCTGGCTGCAAGTAGTCGCTGTGAGCCCCGGGCGCCGCCTGCCCTTCCAGCTCTACCTCGGAACTCACTATGCAAGGCTCCGGTGTCCTGGTTTTAGTCCTTGACCTTGAAGAACTTTCTCCCAAGGTCCATCATGGTCCCGGAGCCCAAGCCTTCCTTACAGGAGGCTCTAATGCTGGAGACCCTCCACCTAGCCCCAGAAGCTGCGCCCCCTAGCGGCCGAACGTCTTTGATCGGAGACTCTAGGCCTGCTCTTAGTCTTGCCTGCTGCTGCTACAAAAGACCAGGGGTTGGAAGGGCTGCCCTTTCTCTCTGGAATGCATCCAGATTCCGCCATCAGGTCACGATTACACTTGCGCCTCTTACCTGCAAGATCAAGGGAACTCAACCTTAAGCACATTTTTGTGTCAGTCGGAAGAGGCTTTCAGACTCTGAGTATGATTCCCTTCTTGGCTTTCCTGCAGGGAGGAAAGGTGTAAAGCTTCTTGCTAACCTTAAAGCACTCTATAAATGCATAGCCTCTATTTTTGTTCCCAGAGCATCTGAGATTTAGAGACTTAGGGCCTTCCTGAATGCTTTGAGTACTAGGTGGACTTTGAGCACACGTTTGGTAAGTGGTACATATCCTTAAACCCGTCTTCCTGTGGCAGTCTCAGTCCAACAAGACCTGCTGTCTTTTCCTGTTTTTGTTTATTGCTGCTGCTGCTAATATCCATCTTCTAATCTTGAGACATGAAGGAAAATAACACAGTCAGTTTGAAGCCTTCTTGGTCTTTCCAGGTCTTTTATGGAATATAAAATCCCCTAATGATCAAGGGAAATACTTTTTATTTTCTATGTAAACACCAGCTTTTGTGTACTCTAACTGCTCCCCTTTTTCCGCCCTGTCATTTTCTTGAGGATAAGTGGACTCTTGCTTTTATCTTTGTATCTCTCCTGCCTAACCCTGTGTTTGGAACAGAGTAGGCACTTAATAAATGTTTGTAGAATGACTCAAAGGAAACTGAAAGCAAAAACAAAACAAAACAAAAAACCCCCCAAAAAACCCCAAACCCTTGTACCCTAACTTGATTCTTCAGCTTGCAATCAAGTAAGTCATTCTGTACATTTGACTTCCTGTTGATTATCCAATTTAAAGGGCTTTAATAACAATTGGAGGGAAAATATGAAAAGTTATTTTCAACCAAACCTTTGCACAGGGTGGCAAGATGACTTTTGGTAAATGTTTAAAATGTTTATAAATAAATGTAGGGAATTGAATACTGTTCTCATTTGTCCATAATGAAGCAATTATTAAATATTCAACAATGTTTTACACTGAAGATCTTTAGGTTCCTTTTTGTTTTGCAGCCAAACTATGTTGCACTTATTTTTTTTTTTATAAACTTACATATGTACATGTTATTTCCCCTGATAAAATGTGAGCACCTTGAGGGCAGGGAGTGTTTCATTTTTTACTTTGTATTTCTACTATCTTAATCTGCTTGGCACATTATATGGAGCCATATGAATTCTTTTGTGATAATTGTCATGATGCCTGAAGAAAGGAAAGCCTCAACAAGGTAAAGAGAAAGAGTGCAGTTGGGGATAATATTAATAAAAATTACACGAGAACGTATTGAGGTAGGGTATAGGAAACAGACTTGGTGGTGTCATTGCTAGGGAGAAGATTCAGTGGGCTTAGAGGAAGCCTAGTAGATGAGTGAACTTCATTGTATGGATGGTTATAAATCATTAGAACAGATCTTAGACTTGAGAACCATTTTCCTAAATTTGCTAGGATAGTCTCAACATCAAGAAAACAAAATTCATTTAAGGAAGTTTTGCAAAAAATTCTTAGATCAGCTACCTTCCTTTTAATTTAGGCAAATACTAGTGATATCCATAGAACAAGTATTTGAACAATTCAAAGTGGGTTTGGAAAGACATTTTGGTTTCTGCTTGAGGGTTAAGTGTTGGGTGAGAAACTCAAGAATAACTTGTAGAGCTGGCAATTTTCTTGTGTATAATATGCTCTCTTTCCTTCTTGATCTCTCAGACTCATTGGTTTCATCCAAATGTCAAGCTTAGGTACAACTCTTGAAAAATCCATGTCTTATTTCCCCCAAACACCAGTTGTTCCAGTTTTTTTCCCCACTTCTGTTTACTTTGTATATTTTGTTTCACTTCTCAGTTGAATGAAAATAAGTGACTTATGGGGAAAGGATTGTTTCAAATTGTTTGTTTTTTCTCCTTCTGTATTCCCTGTGTCTTTTTTCATTCTAGGATCACAGATAGCCCTAGAAGGGATCTTAGAAGTCACCAAATCCGACCTCCTTATTTTATAGATGAGGAAACTGAAGTGTAGATATGCCTTAAATCCTACAAATAGTGAATATAATGAGAGTCAGGACTGTCTTTATTCTGAGCTCAGTGACTTGAACTTCACAGCTCATTAAATGTTTTTTTTTTAAATGGACCTTCCCTTAAAAATTTTTTACAAAGTATAAATAAAACCATTCTTTTGGCCCCACCTGAAATGTACACCATTTCAATTAATAAGGTTTCATTAGGCACCTACTGTATATAAGGTATTGTGTTTTGTTTCTGGTTGAGAGTCAAAGTGTTGTCCCTGCATCATGGAGCTTGCAGTCTAGTGGGTAAGGATGAGACTGTCATACAATACTAAAATATATGTTATGTGCTAAATAGGAAAGCCTCTCCAGTGGCATTTATAGTGTAATTGAAAATTATCACCCTTTAGAAATTTGGTGAATGTCTTTGTTATTTAGAGCACCAACTGGAAGTTGTTTCTTTTGTTGAAGGGGCAAATCTAAATGTTGCCATCATTGAACAATATCTTTATTGGGTACCTTGGTGTTCAACACCTTACATAAAGGAAGTTGACACTCCATCAAAGGACAATTGTTGCAGCACTGAACAAACTGTAAAGACCAGAATGTAAGGGGGAAAGGCTGGACTGGATTATTCAAGAGTAGGGTCTCTAGGAATTTTAATCAATTCCAAAATGATTTTTTAAGCAATTTATTTATGAAATATAGAAAGAGTGAAAGTAAGAAAATCAGAAAGAGGATATGGTAAGATATCTAACCTATACACTAAGTATTTTTCTCTGACCCCTGGCTCAACCCAGGCAGGGCTAATTAGTCCTTAGCCAGAGGGGCCTCAGCCTTGAGTCAAGGACCTGGGGATACAGGAAGCCTCTCTCAAGAGGGTAGGTGTCTCCTGACAGCAGAAAATCCAGGAAAGGAGTGGGCCTTTGTTCATTCACCCCATGTGGTAGCTCTAAGGAAAATAGAAACAGTCCGAGATCCTCAGTCAGAGCTCCTCCAAGGTCAAGTTGAAGACAAACGACCTAAAGGCCTCTTCACAGGAGGTTCTTTGCATTTTTAAAGACCATTTCTTTTTGTCACTTCCTGTCACTTCCTTCCATTTTACGTGTACCAATTACAGCTAAAGCTTTGGTTAGGAATGCCCAGGAGGCAGTCAGTCAATTTGGATTCGTCACCCAATATCACACACGTGGGTCACAGACCTCCCCCACTCAAGTGTAAATGGGGTGCATATGCTTCTGGTGATTAAATATAAAAATGGGCAGAGGAGAGTTAATCTTCACAATCCCCCCTGTGATCATTTGGGAGACGAGCCTCCCCAATTGATCATTCAACATAATCATCTTGTACCCCTAAAATTTTTCTGACTACAGGCATATAAAATATTGCACCTTCTAAAAGGAAACTACAATAGAGATAAGAGGGAAATAAAAGAGAAAGAAAGCAAAACCAATGTTTTACTAGGTGCATTGACAAAAAGCCAATTAGGGGGCAGTCCTTTTTGGCATAAAAGTTTACGTTCAAAATAAATGTTCAACCCCTTTTAGTTCAATTAATTGTACCCAAAAGTTCATTCTGGATCTTCTTCATGCAGTGTAGGTTTCTACAAGTATCTCTCTCCAAACAAAACCTGGGAGTATCACTAAATCCCCTCTGTTTTTCCTTCAAAATATCTGTGGTATCTGCTGTTTTCTTCATTTCCCCATTGCTATTATCAACTTGTCTTGGACCCCCGGTGGATACAAACCCAGAAATGAACTCACGAGCCAAAGTCTCAGATTCAAAAGAATATTAAGTAGTGTGCTACAGACAACTTTGCTTCTAGACTGGATTTTCTTTAGTTGTCTTTGAGGGAGCAATCTTAAATTGAAGAAGCAGCCTACCTTCTTTGACACTTTGAATGCCAACTCCTAATAATGAGTAGAAAAGGGCTAGAGCCTTGGGAAAGGACAAGACCTTTCCCTTTTGCTTTAATCATAATCTCTGTAGCCATCATCCTAGGAATCAGCTGGAGAGGAGATATAACCCAGCAACTGCTTTTCTCCTCATGCTAATCCACAGATAATGAAGAAAGTTTTTTGCCAACTAAGTCTTTTGCATCATCAAATGGCTCAACATGAGAAATTGATATGAGTGTATAGTGGAAATGACATCAAAGATACCATCTGCTTTGAGCCCAAACTTTAAGGACCATGGGACCTTTCCAGCTGACACAGCTGAAACATACCTGTTATCTCTGTCATTAGAATTTGAGCTTCTTTAGAGTTGCAATTATAGTGTCTCTAACATCAGCACAGTGCTTTGTACATAGTAAGCATTTAATAAGTGCTTTTTCATATTCATTGTATAGATCAAGCTGTGATGCCTCCAGGAGGGATTCCCTTATTTAGCTTTCACTCAACTACTCTCATTCCAATACAGGATAAGTTCTTTTAACATTAAGTCTGTGGCACAATTTGGAATTTAGTTATTGTCATTATTTGTTATCTTTTTTATTATATTATATTATATATATTATTATATATTATAATATAATATATTATATTATTATTTTTCTCTCCCCAACAAGACTAATAGCTGGGACCACATCTTACACTTCAGTGTTTTTTGATAGTGTCTAGCACAGTACTAACATGAAGTTGGGACTTAATAAAGATTTATTGATTTGTAGAACACTATTTCTGAGGTTTCTCTTGCCATTATGGAAAAAAAGGTAACAAATGAGGAAAATTTATACATTTTTGCTCCCATTGTATCAAAATTGTTCCTTTCCCAAAATTCTGACATTTGTATCCTTTAGAGTTCTGAGGGAAACAAAAATAGTTTTTGCATTTCTTAATAGATAACAAAAAACTGAAATTGAGAAAATAAGCATATTTTCTGGAAGAGTCCAATTGTGGGTTATTTTAGAGTGTTACAAAATTTAAAAAATGTTATAAAATTAAATTATAAAGTGTAGGTTGGAAACATATGATTGCTAATATGTCCTTAGATTTGCCACCAGTATTTTGGGGGAGATCATCAGATTAAGTTTGAAAACTATTTATTGTACAGATTTTGGAAAAAAAAACCCTGCAAGGAAAAAAAAAGCATCAGTGGAAGGATTTGTAATCTGAGTAGAGACATTTTTGGGTGAAGTATTCAGAGTCAGCTCTGCATTTTTGAAAAAGTGAAACTTCATGCACCTTGCCCCTGGTCAGATGAACAGGAATTATAAACTGTCAATATAATTTTCTAGAATCATGTAATTCTTAAAGGTGCATGATGGTTTTAGAGTGCATTTTATCTAACTTGCCTTGTGAATACCATATACTAATAATCTTGTCTTTGTATATTGTATGCTTATGGAATGTTATCAAACTGTGATGCTCCATAAAAAGAAATAATAGTTCTAAAGCAAGTTACTCTTTTAAAAGTAACATATATCACAAAATAAATGATATATAAATGTATATTAAAGAGGAAAAATACTACAGTAATGTAAAAAAATCAAATTCCAGGTTCAGGAAAAGGTGAAAAACACTGTTGTTTCAATGAAATTTCCTGTAGCGGTTTTTTGAGCTATTTTTTGAATAAAAATATCTAATTTCATTATCAAAATTGAAAATTTCTGGCAAGAAAAAAATATTTTAGATAAAATTATTATCTGAAAGATAGGACTATATAATTTTACTTTTAAACTGGCAATATATGTATGTGTATACATAGATACATACATATACATATATATGTGTGTATAGATATACAGAAGTTGTAATGTATATGTTGTTTATCATTGCATGAACTATATACATGTAGTCTATATGCTATGTATTCTACATATGTAGTATATGTATATACATGTAGATAACAATTTAATGAGACTTGAAAAGTGTTCTATTTACATCCGCACCTTTTGATAAATTGTATAGGAGTCCCCCTCCCCATTAGTCTACTCATTTGTAAATAAAACAAATTTGATCAATATATTATTTGGAATGAAGTATTAAAACAGAAACATAGAATTTATAACTGGCTCAGCATAGATTCAAGTTATCAGGTTCCAGGGTTGATACTTCACAGCAGAGTGGCTGTTATCAAATTGTTTAACTTCTCTAAGCCTGGGTTCCTCATCTGCAAAATGAAGATAATCAAATTTATACTATCTACCTGAAGGCATTATGGTGTGTAAAGGAAACTTTAAATTCCTATGTGAGCAATTAGTCCACAGAAAGGGGCATTGAGAGTTTCCAAAGCAGTGGTTCCGTTTCTGCAACAAACCTGGCCAAATCTGCCCTAATTGAAGTTTGCCTGCATATTTTTGACCCTAAAACAGTGTTTTTCAAAGTGTAAAGTGTACCCTGATGTGTCTGTGCCTGGAGGCATAGTGAAAAAGTAGGGAAGGCAGAAAGGGACTAAAGGAAAAAAAACAATGGGCACACTTATGAGATATTAAGTAATTCCTACTATTTTTTATTTTTATTTTTTTATTAAAAAAAATTTAAAAACCCTTACCTTCTGTCTTGGAGCCAATACTGTGTATTGGCTCCAAGGCAGAAGAGTGGTAAGGGCTAGGCAATGGGGGTCAAGTGACTTGCCCAGGGTCACACAGCTGGGAAGTGTCTGAGGTAAAATTTGAACCTAGGACCTCCCTTGTCTAGGGCTAGCTCTCAATCCACTGAGCTACCCAGCTGCCCCCTCCTACTCTTTTTTAAAAAACAAAAGCAAAGTTCAAATAAAATTTAGCAAAAGTGAAACAAACAGGACTAATTCATCTTAACTGTCAGTGAATACAATGTAGAGATTATTTGATTACTACATCTAGTATGCACAGACAAGATACACACATACACAGAGATCAAGACACTATCACCATCATTTGGTTTAGTCTCTTAACAGATTAATTGCATTCTTGAGTGTGTAAGAATGTAAAGAATGTAAATATAACTTAAAAACTTCTTTGTGTGGATGTGTAGAAGTTTACAATATTCTTTTTCTAAGTATGATATAGCAAGCTGATTAGGAAAAAGGCAACTTTTCTAAACTGGAATTACATACTTAAGAACATTTATAGATAATTGTTTTCAATGTTAGACAATGAAATTCAAATTTACTTCTCTTAAAGGTATTTTCTAATTTTTAGAATTAAAATAATATCCCTTAAGATGGATAAATGTGGAAATGATATGAAAGGAAAATCTACTCAAACACCTGGAACTAGTACCAGAAAAAAATTAAGTGGCAGAAATATAAAGAATGAAAAATCTAGGAAACATGATCCACTGTATTCCAGATGACTACTGGGGTTCACAAGTGCTATTATTGATAAAAGAAAGAACACCATATTCACTTTATATGATTGTATTAGCTTCATATAGTATGAAACAAACAAAAGTATTTTGAAAATGTAAACATAGCAAATGCAGTAATTGGGAGAAATGGCTGAAGAGATTGTGTTACTTTAATGTAGTAGAGTGCATTGTATTATAAATGACAAATATTAGAAAGAAGAGGGAAATATATGAAGAAATGAAAAGAGAATAAAAGGTAATAAGAGTAATGCTAAGATTACATTTTAAAAATAGCCACAAAATCAAGAGAAAAAAGTTATCAAAGTAAAACAAATGCAAAGACAACTCAAAAGCAGAGACTATATTAATACACATATATAATTTTTATAATTTAAACCAAATATGTAAACGTGGAGTTTGTGGTTTGGGACATGATTTTTTTTGCATTTGTTTATTTAAATATGGTGGTGGTGATTACTAAGTAATTTTTTAAAAAATTGGAATAAAAAAGAAAATGTGCTTGTTGACCATGTTACTAAGGTTGACTTTGAAGAGGAAATCAGATGCTTTTAGTAAGGCAAAGAACATTTTCCCCAAAACTATGTGTAATCAAAAGGAGTACTTGCATAGTGTAAGGTTACATTCAAAATTGCCATATTTAAAACCCCTCTATGGATAGGAAGTTGATACTCTTTGTAGCTACTGATAAAATTGAATGGAGGAGGCATGCTGAATTAATTGTATGTAAAGTACCTTTTCCTGGGTGCAATTGCAGATAATGCAGCAGGAATCCAAAATGACCACGTGCCTGAAGATTCTTTGAAAAAATTAAGGGAGAAAGTAAAATTTATTTTGTGTCTAAATTGGATGATGAAACTGACATAAAGATCATTTGATTACATATATGGGCTATGTTATAGAAATTGGCATTAGGACAGATTTCTTATATTGAAAATCTATTAATGACATTGCTATATCAAGAGAAACTTTCAGTATAATTGATGAATTTTTAAATGAAAACTGTAATATAGGATAGAGCTCAATCATGTCAGAACCGAATACAGTTCTACAAAATACCCATTAAAATATGATTCCTAATGTAATTTGTATATGTTGTGTTTCACTAAATAATTGTTTTTAACAAAACATGAGTAAGAAGATGTAGTTTTTCAAATTATGAGTACAGTAGTCAACTTTATGGAAAAACCACACAGTGAACTGAAAAGGAATTATCTTTGTAAAATTTATGGGGATATAAGTGCAGAGCACAGGGTACCTTTATATTATTGTAAGACTTACTGACTGGCTTTCTCATGGCTTAATGTTTCAAAAGGTGTAAGGGACAAAATATATTGCATTTTTTTAGTGATAATAAAGATGAAGCAAATATATTTTCTAATAAAAACTTCCTCCTGAAATATATATTTAATGAATATATTTGAAAAACAGATTTTTTGGAAGCAATGAAACATCAGATTTGTTCTCATATCCATAAAGTATGAATGAATATTCATTTATGAAAAATGAGCTATAGATACATTTATAAAATTATACTTTGATATATTCCCCAATTAAAAACATCTGCTCAGCAAATAAAGTAGAAGAAAGGACTTATTAATCATTTTACCAGATTATGGAAGCAATTTTCGCCTTTTAAAGGTGGTGATATGATAGAAGCCCAATATTATGATATGGACCCCAACTTATATGGACAAATATGATGTGTTTGGCTTAGATCATAAAAGGAAATAAGGTTAATATACTTGCTTTGTCATAGTATACCAATAAATGTATTTTGGCTAGCCTTGATTAAATAATTCTCTGAATTATATAACTGTCACTAGAGTCTGAAACACTTATTTGTAGAAATGGGATTTTCTACTGTAACTTTACAATATGAAATATATTCATTTAGACTGGTGGTTGCAATATCATTGACCTCATGTTTTGAGAAATTGCTAAAAATACACCAATAACATTGATGTTATTATTGTCATTTTAATGTTATATGCAAGAAATATGAAAATTATTTTTAAAAATTTAAGTGTTATAGGACAAGCATAGTTCTTTGTTGTACATAAGATGAAAGAAGAGGGAATAGACTAGCCTCTGATAAAGAAGACCTTACATTCTATTTGGAAGAAGTAACAAATAGAATGGTGACCTAGACTCAGATTCTGAAGGTTGCAGGGATAGTGAATGGGCCTGGAGTGAAGTAGACATACCCCCTCCAGGAACAATGGCAGAATTGATTTCCATGGTTCTGGAACTCAGGCACCTGCCAAAGCTGGGAGATAGTTTGTGGCAAAGAGTATATATTGAAGTGGAGGGATTTTTGAATTTGCCTAATGGTACCTGCACAACTATTGTGGAGTGTCCTCTAGTAGTTAGATTATAATTACCCTGAGAGACCTTCTCAGGATCAGAAGAAAGGAAGGTTGGGAGCTTGTACAAGCAATAGGCAATAAAATTTAAAAAAAATACTAGGTGAGAACATCTAGGTGACTCTGTGGATTGAGAACTAGGTATTAAGACAGAAGGTCCTGGGTTCAAATCTGTTCTTGTACATTTCCTCACTGTATGACTTTGGCCAAGACACTTTACCCCCATTGCCTAACCCTTAACACTCTTCTTCCTTAGAACCAATACATAGCCAAAGATTTCCACTTTTGGAATAAGAATTCACTATTTGACAAAAACTGCTGGAAAAATTGGAAAACTATAGCAAAATTAGGTTTAAAGCAATATCATGTCCTATACCAAGATAAGGTCAAAATGAATATATGATTTAAACAAAGAGTGATATGAGTAAATTAGGGGAACATAGAATAGTTTACCTTCAGATCTGTGGAGAAGGGAAAACTTATGACCAAAAAGAGACAGAGAACAGAACAAGTTGTAAAATGAATAATTTTGTTTATATTAAATAAAAAAAATGCAACAAAGATTAGAAGGGAAACAAGAAACTGGGGAAAATTTTTATAACAAATTTCTCTGATAAAGGTCTCATTTCTCAAATATATAAAGAACTAAGTCAAATTTATAAGAATCCAAGTCAATCTCTAATCAATAAATGGTCAGAGGATAATAGGACGTTTTCAGATGAAGAAATCCAAGCTATTCATAATCATATGAAAAAATGTTCAAAATCTCTCCTGATTAAAGAAATACAAATTAAAGCAATTCTGAGGTACCACTTTATGCCTATCAGACTGGCCAATATGACAATAAGGGAAAATGATAAATGTTGGAGGGGATGTGACAAAATTGAGATACTAATACATTGTGGTGGAGTTGTGAACTTATTGGAGGGCAATTTGGAACTATGCCCAAAGGGCTATAAACGAATACATGTTTTTTGATACTGTGATACCATTACTAGGTCTATATCCCAAGGAGATTTTTAAAAATGGGAAAGGACCTGATTGCACAAAAATATTTATAACTACTCTCTTTTTGGTGGCAAAGAACTGGAAACTAAAGGGATACCTCTCAGTTGGGGAATGGCAGAACAAATTACAGTATATGATGTTGATGGAATACTATTGGCATATAAGGAATGATGAAAAGGATGATTTCAGAGAGAACTGGAAAAACTTACATGAACTGATGCAGAGTGAAATGAGCAGAACCAGGAGAACATTATACCCAGTAACTGAATTATTGTGGAATGATCAAATATGATAGTCTTTGTTTCTAAGAGGAATTCAATGATCTAGAACAATTCTGAGGGGCTTATGAAAAAGAATACTATCCACTTCCAGAGAAGGAACTGTTGGAGTAGAAATGTAGATGAAAACATATTATTTATCACTTGTTTACTTGGGTATATGTTGTGGCATTTTGGTTTTATAAGATTATTCACTTACAAAAATGAATAATATGGAAATATATTTTACATGATAATACATGTATAACCCAGAAAAATTTAAAGTACTGACATGTACCTTTCATATAATGTTAGTGGTAAGAAAAGAATATTCTCAAAGTAAAAATGTTATTCTGATTTCTTTAAGCAGAAACAAAAAGAACCAATACACAGTATTGATTCTAAGAAGGTAAGGGTTTATTTTTAAAAAAGATATATACATGATAAATTGGAGCTAATTGATAGTAGGAAGATATATACTCTCTTGATTATAAATGCAGAACAGGAAATTTCTAAGCTCTACATTTATGCTCCACATAGACATTTTATCTTCATCTATATTTTCATACTAAAATTATAAATGTACAATTTAAAATGAAACAAAACTTTTAACCTGGTAAAGTGTCATGGTCAGCAGCATGCAGCAGCATCGTCATTTAACCCAGCACACAAATGAAAATAGAATAAACAACTGCTTAAAAGACCACTTTAAAGGACCAAGATAATGACAAGGGGTACAGTGAGGGGTGTGTTCATTCACAGCTCTGAACAAGAAGAAAAGAAGGTGAGAAAGAAGGAAGGAAAGAGGGAAGGAAAGCAGGAGGGAAGAAAGCCTGAAAGAGAAAGGAAGGAAGGGGTGGTCACATACTGCTGCATTAAGTGGGATTGTGAAAGGCTTCTTGTTGAAGGTGGAATTTTTAGTTGCAGTTTTTAGAAGCAAGATTGCCAGAAGAGAGAGATGAGGAGGATAAGAATTCTATGGGATGGGGGATAGCCAGTGAAAATGCTTTCCATCAAGAAGAGATGGAGTGTCTTGTACAAGGAATGACAATGAGGTCAGTATCACTGGGTTGTAGAGTATGTGTAGGAGAATAAAATGTACGAAGACTGGAAGGGACCAGGTTATCAAGAGCTTTAAATATCAAATTTGATTTTATATTTGGTTCTGGAGGTAACAGGGATCCACAAGAATATATAAAATTTGGGTGGGGGTATAGTGGTGTCACGTCTATGATTAAATTAAGCAGCTAAAAATGGAGGATGGATTATAATGGAGAAAAAATTGAATTAAGATTAACCAGTAGTCTACTGAAATAGTCCTGGTGTAAGGAGATGAGGTCCTGCATCAGATAGGTAGCAGTTTCAAAGGAGGGAAAGGAATATTTAGCAGGAATGTTCTGAAGATAGAAATGACAGAACTTAGCAAGTGATTGGAGTTAGGGGCAGGGTAAGAAAGTGAAGAGCTGAGGATGATGCCTAGGTTTTGAGTTGAGTCTCTGACTGAGAATGGTGATGCTCCTGACAGTAATAGGAAAGTTAGGAAGAGGGGACAGCTTGAAGGGAAAGATAATTAGATCTATTTTGAAAAAGTTAATTTTAAGATGTTCATGAGATACAAGTTTGGGATGTCTAGATAGTTGGAGATGCTAAACTGGAGGTGAAGAGAGGATAGGGCTGGATAAATCTGGGAATCACCAGCAGAGAGAGTGTAATTTAATTCATGGGAATTGATGAGAAGTTTTGTATTCACTTATCTACATTCTCTTCCCTCTCTTCCCCAGACTTTAAGCTTCTTCAAGAGATTATATATAGCCCCAGATCTTAGCATAGCATCTCAGATACATTCAGAATTTAATACTTATTGAATTGAATTTAATAATGTGAAATAAATTGTAATAGTCATTCTGACTTACTAAAAAGTATTTATCATGGGACATTTCAAAGGATGGACCTTTGTATTAAACAGTACTGCCAATATATAAATGAGTTTTAACAGGGAATGTAAAGTCAGTTAATGAAAATAATCTTCAAATCAACTTCCACAGTTATATGTTGCACAAACAATAGGCCCTAGGCATTCAGTATTGCATTGGAATAGCTGTTAGACTTTGAAGGCTCATTGTCACTCTAATTTCTGCATTTTTTGGTTTTGAAATTAATATGATTGTTTTCTTTTTCTTTTGTTATAAACAAAAGTCAGAAATTTCCTAAGAAATGAATTTTTGGAAATTTTTATTCCCTAGGAATATGTATATTATGCCAAATGACATCAATCCTGAATTCTTTGGGAGACTTTATTGTGACTTTTTTATATTTTACTATGAATTTCATTATAGTTTTATACAAGTAGGGAATTGTGATTTACCCTGTTTTGTCATTGGTCTGAATTATACATCAATCACTTCCATGCCAAATTTTATTTACTCAGCAAAATCTGTATATATACATTTATTTGGTCAGGGGTAAAATAGTTTTAAAACTTTAAAGTGTTATATAAACATGTCACAATCATAATCATAACAGTAGTAATTAAGTCATTCTGACAAAATCATTTTCAGTGGCCCATAATATTCAGGTAATTTTGGAAGTATATGCTTATCATGAAGACTAGAATTATAAATCATATTAAAATTTTTAGGGGAATATGCTAATATTCAGTACTATAACTTAAAGAATGGAAAGTAAAATACCTATGTTTTTTCTATGCCTTATAAAAGTTGATTACTCATTCTTTTCTTATCAGGTGGTATTTTTGAGTATGTGGAATCTGGCCCAATGGGAGCTGAGGAATTAGCCTTCAGATTTGCTGTGAACACAATCAACAGAAATAGAACCTTACTGCCTAATACCACCCTCACCTACGACACTCAAAAGATAAACCTCTATGATAGCTTTGAAGCATCCAAGAAAGGTAACTTGGTGTACTTTTTTAACCTTTGGGTTTTTCTGGAGCTAAAGTCTAACTATTGCAATTAGTTTTCTTTATTATTGTCTGTGAGTAACTTCTTAGGAATATAGATTATTTTGATTTTTATTAAAGACCTCTGTGTGACACAGAGCAGCCACATTCAAAGTGGCTACCTAAGTGATGTAGAACGATAAACTTTTTAGCCAACTCCATTTAAAGCTTAAAGGAGTGTTTCTTATGACTATATAAACTACTGACAAATGAAACAAAAGCTGTGACTAAACCTGATACATTGAACTCTTCCTCAAAACAGTCAATTGAAATACACAAGTTAACATTGTTGTAATTAAAGTTAGTACTTACCTTTTGACTACTGATATAGATAATGAAATGTTTCTGTCTTTAATTTTCTTCCCCATCCCAAATCTCTGAAATACCAAAGTCTAAACTATGCATATTAGCCAACCTTTTCAAAGGCTTGTAGATTATTTTTAAACTGTCAAACACTTTATAAATGTGAGCTATTATATTCTTGAGACTTTGCTTTACAGGTTTTTTCTCCAAAAAGCAATTACATTGCTACTATGATCATAATTTATCTGTTCTCCCATCAAGCATCTCTTGTTCCAAGTGATTTTCTAAAGTTAAGAAAACTAAAGATGCCATAATATCCTTGAAACTTTGAGAGAAACATTAAAAAAAAAAAAGAAACACCTTACAGGTGTGTATCTTTTGTGTCCAATGGAAAAAATGATTTTTTTCTTTCTACTAATATGAAGTATATACTAAGGTGAGTTAATTAAAACAGTGCAGTGAAAGTTAAGAATATACAAGGAATAAAATACATTTTATGGAACTGTATAGAATGTTTTGTGCCTACATTATTTACAAGGTTTCTGTGAGAAAAAGGCTTTGTAAAACAAAGTACTATATAAAATGTGAGCTATTATTTTAATGCTCCACTAAATCCCTGCTCCAAAGCCACATTAGGATATAATGGAAACTTTGGGTTCTTAAAGACAGTATTGGAAAGTGTGTTATTCTGCTGAAGGTGTTAATTTGTTTTATTAGAGAAAATTTCCTCACCCTGAAATTCCTTATTCCACTGAAATCATAGTCTAGTAACTCTCTGAATATAAATCATAAAAGAACTAGAAAGAGTTCACATTTTAGCCTATTTAATTTTAAGAATGGCATATTTTTCTAGGTCTTCAAAGTTTGCAAGTGCTTTGCATATATTATATCATTTGAATCTCATGACCAATGATATAGGTCCATGGTGGTGAACCTATGGCATGTGTGCCAGAGAGGGCGCTCAGAGCCCTCTCTGTGGGCACATAAACCCTTACCCAACTGCAGAATTCACCAGAATTCATTACTAGGAAGCTAGAAGGAGAAAGGCTCCGGCTGCTCCCTTCCCCATCTCCATGGGTGCCTGAGGACATTCTCCACATCACTTACCCCTCTAAAAGGTTTGCCATCACTAATATAGGTCACCATGAGGCATATGGTGTAGATGATCTATTACAAATATTATATTCTTTAATTTAGAGATGGGAAAACTGGCACAGAAAAGTTGTCATACAACTAAGTATCAGAAGGAAAATTAGAACTTAGTTCTTCCTGGCTGTAGGCCCAACATTATTTCTACTGCACTGCAAAAATACTGAGCAACGAACCTGAGCTTCAATATCGTTTTTTCATTAAGTAGTTAGACTTTACCTTCCACTGACAAATACTAAAATAATATGTACTTCTGGAGGAAATGTGCTATTGTAATGTTGCTTAGTTTGAAATCATTTTTATATGGATTTTACCTTTTTCAAGTACCTATTTTAAAGATCCTTCATAAGCTAGATGGCATAGAATCAGAGATGCTGCAATAACTCCCTTCAATGGAAGTATGCATTACCATTTATATATTCTTATGGTGGACCAGACAATCTCTTCAAACAATGCTTATTAGCATTAATGGGAGCTATTTAAAGGGTCCGTGTTTCTCAGGGTGAAAATGTGTCCTTTTGTTAGTAGCTTACATTCTCTTTGCCCTTAGAGTTCATCTCTTTATGAATGTGAAATCATTTTACATGTTTCTAAACCACTTTTGTGTGATGGAAGGTTTGGAGGGCTGTAACCAGAGGTCGAAGGTTCCCATGAAATGGTCAATTTGGCCCTGTGGCTGCAATATCAAGTTTACTTACACAAGCAGGCTACAGAATTTGACTATTGACATAGTTCATGGTTATTTCCATTAGGTAGATGTAAATGTTAGCATGCTTAGACCAATTAATACTAAAGAATACTGAGTGAGTACTGATGAAATATTGATGGATCTATTAAATTATTTCTCCTTCAAATATCAACCTGGAAACAGGCTAGATAGAATATTATCAAAGAGAAAATAAAGCTATACTGGAAATATTCAAGGAGACCAGAAGATCAGGTGGTGAAAACATCAGATTTTCAAAATAAGTCCCTCAAAACCTTTTTCAAGAATTCAAAATTCATTAGCAATCATTTCTGCCTCTTAACTTTTACATAAATTTAGTCTGATCATGAATAAAAACTCAATCCTGACTTTGAGAGGGAAGATATCATGAATTAAATGTCATCCTTTGGACCTCATCTGTACTGAGTTTTTCTGATTAACGGTATGTGGGAATTGGAGATTAACATAGAAAAAGATAATGTAAGAACTGAGTGTGGCATGGCGAATGAATACTAATGGATGATTATAATGAGCTTGTAAAAGAATTCAAATATTACCCTAAATATTTTTACTCATTAAAACAATTTTATTTTAAAGACAAATAAGAAGTAGCACCAAGGTTTTTAATTTTATCTTTTTACCCTAAATGGCATTTATTTAATTTAAACCTTTACCTTCTGCCTTAGAGTCTATAGTGCATATTGATTTCAAGGCAGAAGAGTTGTTGGGATAGGCAATGGAGTGACTTGCCCAGGGTCACAAAGCCTTGTGTCTTGAGGTCAGATTTAAACTCAGGACCTCTTATATCTAGGTCTAGCACTCAATCCACTGAACCACCCAGCTGCACCTCCCATAAAACATTTCTAACAGGAAATATGAATGATTTCATTCCTTAAATGAACCTTTGATACCAGAAAGTTTGTTTTCTTTATTGAAATATTCTTATACAAATTCCTTGTCAGCTATGATAATTTTCAGCCTTTCTTGATTTCCATTTTGTTGGGAATCTGATGAAGGCCACTTATTTTTAACTTGAGTAACTGAAAGGCAGGTTTTCAGACTGCTTAAGTTTTTCATTTATATCAATCAGTCAATCAAACCACATTTATTAACTGAATAGCATTTATTGTCCACTGTTCTAGGCAATATGTTAGATTCTAAAGATCCAAAGGCAAATAAAAAACAAACAAACAAATAAATAAAAAGGAATCAATTTTGTTCCTTCCTGAGCTTACAATGAATGAGTTTAAGAAGCCTGAAATCTTCCTGTACAATTTTCTTAGTGAACCTGATCTGAAGGTTTATAGGCTTACTGAGTAACTCATGCCCTCAATTTTTTTTTTCTCCATTGGAGAGTTGTCTTCTTCATTCCTTTTCTTAGTCTTTCCCCTCCATTTACCTCTACATGGTTTTGCATTATCCTTTGGTGAGTATTTAAATTCAATTAAGCATTTCAAACAAACCCAAATTGCTATCAGTATGTGTAAAATTAAATCTACCCCAAATCCAGGGCAATTGGAGCTTTCTTGCTAAAGATTAATAGTGCTGCAAAATGTTATTCACTCTTGGGTCGAACATATCTGGATAAACAGTGCGCATAGTCCAGGATCACAGGAAGTGGCAAATCTTCACCTTTACTTTGTGTCTTATGGCTAAGGCTATATATATATATATATATATATATATGTTTGTGTGTGTGTGTGTGTGTGTGTGTGTGTGTGTGTGTGTGTGTGTGTTCTCTTGTATCTGAGGGAGAGTATGGAGCCTTACCAGCTACTTTTTGACATTTTCCTTTTGAATTTATTGCCTAAAATGAATATATTTTTTTCAAATTAAGACTATTCCAAGAAAGACATACATATAATATATGTTCATTATTTAGACCCATATGTCTACATATAAATAGTGTAGAGAGTATATATATATATATATATATATATATCAGAAAACTAAATATTTATGTAAAATGTAAATCATTTACAGGTTATTACTGTATTGGGGCATTGTTAAGCTCATTCTTTATTTCTTCCCTTGTCTTCTTTCAAAGTGACCTGTACAGTATTCAGTGGCAGGTTTCTGAATGTAGTAAATCTCATGTACAAGAAAAAACATTAAAAATGGAAAAATGAGAAGTGAAATTAGTTCAAAAAATGATATTTTAGAATTATTAGGAGAAGAATGCTGCAGGATTTTGCCTTTTGTTTCATGGGAATAAGGCTGTATCTGCTGGCACATTGGCTTCTCTCCTCTCATCATTGACAGACTTCTATCTCCTCTTCAGCCTGTGATCAGCTGTCTCTCGGGGTAGCAGCCATCTTTGGGCCTTCGCATAGCTCCTCTGCCAATGCAGTACAATCCATCTGCAATGCCCTGGGGGTTCCCCACATACAGACTCGCTGGAAGCACCAAGTGTCAGACAACAAAGATTCCTTCTATGTTAGCCTCTACCCTGACTTCTCCTCACTCAGCCGTGCCATTTTGGACCTGGTGCAGTTTTTCAAGTGGAAAACAGTCACAGTTGTATATGATGACAGCACTGGTAAGTTTAAATCGCTTTTTATGAATCTGCTTTTTATTTATGGATTTTTGAAATGAAAATTTTTATTGCTTATAATATGTAGCATTGGCCTTTGGGTGAACCAAATAAAATGGAACCCTCTCTATGAGCAACAAACTTGGTAAAGTAGCAAGGAAATGTCATGGTTATCTAATAATACAAATCAGAGTCACACAATCAGTGTTATGCTTAAAGGGGATTTTGAAAGCAACATTTTGCATGTATAAAATGATAGCATCTGTGTTTTGGTGATGGCCAAGACATTTTTAAAACCATGTGTGAATTATCAAATTTTTCCAGTTATGGATTACACATTTTAAATAGGACATTGATAAGTAAGACCATCCAAAGGAATGTGACCATTATGCTTGAGGGACTAAGGACCATGCCATATAAGTATTGTTTGAAGGAATGCTTTGCTTATTAAGGGAGGATAAGGAAAAAACTAGGAGCTATGAGTGGATATTGAAAAGAGGTAGACATAAATTTTATTTAAGGAAATAATAACCTTATACAAAGAGTTATTATAAGTGGAATGGTATACTTTGGAATGAGATCTTCAAGCAAAGACTGGATAACTACTTAGATGTATTGAAGTAAAGATTCTTGTTCAAGTTCAGGATGTAGTAAATAGTCTCTGAGGTGCCTTCTTACTCTGACATTCTATAATGCATATTGTGAAAACTTTGCTGTCCATATTTATCTCTGAGATGTATTTATTTAGATTAAGAGAAGGTTTCCAAAGCAAAATAGCTTATGACTGTCTATCAGTGGACCCATCCAACCACATTCTTACTCTGGCATATCTTTAACAGCTGGAAAAGCTCTTCATATGCAAATTACATGAAGGAAAAAGAATAACACATTTTGTTTAAATGTCTATGTAAAATGCTCACTTCTTATTGACATCATTTTAAGGTGCTATAAGAGGCAATTTACCAAATGGTAATCTGCATTATATTGTAAACTGAGGACTCTAATGAATTTTCTCTGAACATATGTTGAATAATTTAGTCTCTGCCTTTTTGTTGCAATATTCAATCTATTGTTTTATATTTGACTCGGGAGGCTGTTTTGAGCCACAGGTAGTTAACAATGAAAAATTCAGCCTCAATCATTCAAAGTTATTGAAACATGTGAATAGGAGATTGAATAATAATAAGTTAGTTTTGAATCGACATACTTAAAATACTCATCTGGTTATCAGTATCTTGGGAATATTTCTGTGATCATTTTTTCATTTGCCCATAAAGTAATGGATATTAATGACAATAGGAATTTTGACATATTATAACCATAGAATCTACTCTAAAATGGGAGATCAGAGAGAGTGATCCTTGAGATTCCTTTTCCCCTTTCAACACTATACTACTAATGAAACCTATGAAATATCTTAATATAGTAACACTCAGATCCATTATTCAACCTATATAGCCTCTATAGAAGCTGGTTTGTTTGCAAATATGCCTGACCTAAAGAATTAGTATGAGAGCTCTCCTCATGAGAAAGTGGTTTGATTTAAGACTTTAAAACAATGTAGCAACTTAAGAAATATTTATAGAGTGAAAAAATAAAGAAATAAAAATTACTGGTTAAGATAGATTCTAAAAAGTTTCTTTTTAAAATTCATTGTTTTTTTAAGGCATTTTTAAAGTGTAAGTGACTAAATGGGCCCTTTGAAGGTGCATTTA